>NC_060207.1:96680000-97017500 GCF_021130785.1 Homalodisca vitripennis
ATTTGGAAAGAAGACTATGGATTTTTAACTATTAATCTAACTTTGAAGCCTAAAAATGGTAAATATTTGAATAAATTTTCCAATATAAACGTGTGATAATCTAGTTGTTTTCATGATTTTACGTTCACGTTTACGTTTCGTGTTCTCGTTTTTACGTTCCACGTTCACGTTCCACGTTCACGTTCATGTTTCACGTTCATCGTTCATGTTTCACGTTTTTACGTTCCACGTTCACGTTCCACGTTCACGTTCATGTTTCACGTTCGTGTTTCACGTTCATGTTTCACGTTCGTGTTTCCGTTTCACGTTCATGTTTCACGTTCGTGTTTCACGTTCCACGTTCACGTTTTACGTTCCGTGTTCACGTTTCCACGTTCCACGTTTACGTTTCAAAATTTTCCTAAATAAATGGCGAACGTAACTTCAGAAGAAGCAAAAAAACTTGATCAAATAGAAAAGAAATTAATCAAAGAATTTAAAGAACAGATTCGAATTGATGAAAAAGAACAAGAATTTATTCAAAAAATTAATCAACCTGTAACATCTGCAATAAAAAATGTTGAGGGCAAAATTGAAAATGTTTTAAGCGATAATCAAAATTTAATGAATTTGGTTCCAGTTGTACGACAATTTGCTGATATTTCGATACCAGAATCTGAGTTTGAATTGCCAAAATTACCATCTTCAACACCATTTAGACCTAGAATCATTGAAGACTCTACCATAGTTGAACCAATAAGTCCTGGAACAACGGATATAATAATTGGTGAAATTGGTAAAAAATTTCTTCCTAGAGCAAAGGATGATAAATTTGGTTTGTATTGGGACAGAAAAAAGAAAAGTTTTATGATTGGAAATTTGCCCGTGAATTTTGAGCATAATGATATCATTATTAATGAAAAAACATATGAAGGAACTCAAGGTTTATGGAGATTATTAACAGGCACTGATGTTCCAAAAGACGGTTTATATTCTGAAGAAGACTTGAAAAAGTATACTGAAATTTTATGGAAATCTGATTCAATTTACAAAAATAATGATCCATCAACTAAGAAACCAAAGTCAAGTAAAGGTAAAAAATATCTCAATTTGATTAAACCAATTTGGGAAAAAACGAATCGAAGGATCAGGTGTAAGAAAATACAGTGATAATAAGATTGAGTACAGATATATCGACGATTTGACAAAACTCGATGGAATTATTAATTATATTTATGCTCAAGAGAAGGCTGGAAACAACAATTTTTTGAACGAAAAGAAAGCGATTAAAGATTTTATTTCGAACAAACTTGATGAAATGATTGAAAAACCTGATGGAATTAAATATTTAAAACGAGTTTTGCCGGCAATAAGTTCATCTATGATTGAGGGTAGTGGACTTTTGAATGATTTTATCAACAATTTACCTTTTGAATTACACGTACCAACTTATCAGTATCTGGGGCCTGGCACAAAACTCGAAAAAAAAAGACTAAAAAGAGGAGATCCTGGTATAAATAAATTAGATCAAGCTGCTATGGAACACGATATTTTTTATGCAAAACATAGAGACACAAATTCCAGACATATCGCAGATAAAGTTTTGCAAGATAAGGCAATGGATAGATTTTTATCAAAAGATGCTAGTTTAGGTGAAAGATTTGTTGCGCTTCCAACAGCTGGAGCAATGTTTTTGAAGAGAAAACTAGGAATGGGAATCGAAGAGAACTTGAAATTTTAACTATATAAATGGAGGTGAATGTAAATTTCAGCAAAAATCAGAAAGAAAAAATAAAATCCGCTTTTAAGAAGAAAATACCCGTTAGTATTCAATTTAAAATAGATCAACTAAAAATGGCGAAGATAAGATATTTTTAACAAATAGACAATACAATAAACTCGAAAAACATAAGAAAAACAATAAAGGAACCAGAATAGAATTTTCTTATAATCAGTTGAAAGAACTCAAAAATGGTGGACTTTTGAAAGATTTATTAGATTTTGGAGAAAATATTCCAGTTGTTAAAAATGTTGTTCCTTATGTTCGTAAAGCTGCTCCAATCGTTAAAAAAGATGTGATTCCTATTGTTCGAAACATTTTAAATTGGTTAGATAAAGAGTTGGAAGATGTTACAGGATCTGGATTAGATGAAAAAACTTTGAATTACGTGAAATCAAACATTGAAAAAAAATTTAAACCTTTAACATTCGGGGAATTGGAAGAAATCTGCAAAAATATTAAACATTTTAGAGGAATCTTCATGAGAGATACATTACCTGAAAAAGTTAAGAAATTTGAATGTGGAATTGTGAATTTAGACTCGATTATGGGAAGTGGAACGCATTGGATTTGTTATTATAAAAATGATAAGAATGCATGTTATTTTGATTCGTATGGAAGAATTGAGGACAAACCACCTATAGAATTGATTAAATATTTGAAAAAATCAAGCGTCTACTACAATGATTCTCAGATTCAAGATTATAAAGATCCCCCAATTTGTGGTCATTTATGTGTTTTTGTTTTGAATGAACTGAGTAATGGTAAAGATTTTAAAGAAGTTGTTAACAAATTATTGCTTAATAAATATGGATTCACAAAATATTTTTGACGTATTTGGAACACAAATTATTCAAAATGTAGATAATAGTTTGAATTTTGATAGTTTGAGAAATGAGTTTGATAACAAGTTAGAAAATTTATTACAAAACCTTCCAGATTCAGATATGTTTGCTGTCGAGATTGAAGATTTTAAAGCAGAATATGATAACAAACTTGCAAATTTCATGAGTTCAAATGAAGTTGCTGATAAAATAAAAACATTGGAAAAAGAAGTTGATGATGGTGTAAAAAAATTATTTACCAATTTAATGTCTCACATCGAAAAAGCTGATGAAATTACTGAAGCGATCAAAGTTGAAAAGAATTATGTTAGTTTGGCTAATAAGAAAAGAATTGTCGGTGTTCGACCTGGTATTGACAAACATGATGTTGTTGTTAAAGAACAAATTTTAAAACCTCTAAAATTATCAGAAAACATCGATATTGTTGATTTACATGATCCGAATGTTAAAAATGCCTTAGATTTTAAAGGAAAAAGAATTAGCGGTGTTAGTAAAGGAATTAATCCATTTGATGTTGTTGTAATGATTCAATTAGAAGATCCTATTAAAATGTTTAATGAACTAAAACAAAATTACGAGAATCATAAACAGCATGTTAAAGATTTTACAACAGAAGTCTATGACAAGTTAGAAGCCAGAAATAGAAGATCAGTAGACGATGTTGGTGAATTACTTGATAAAGTAAATAAACTAGAAGAAAACTTTAATACATATAAAAATAGTGTTAATGTATTAGTTGGTGAAGTAATTAACAAAATTCTGGAAGATTTTGATACACATTTCAATGAGAAAATAAACTTTTTTGAAGATTTTGGTACACGTTTAAATGAGCAAATAACACATAATAATGAATTACTTAAAAGTATAGATGATCGATACTCTTTATATCTCGATAAAGTAAATAAACTAGAAGAAAACTTTAATAAATTTAAAGAAGATGTCGATAAAACTTTTGAAAACATCGACAACAGATTTAATGGAGTAGGTGGTTACGATGACTAATTTTCCTTATATAAATGGCGCTCATATATTGTGTGAGATGTAAAGAGAAAACTGCCACAAACGATATAAAATACTATGCAAACATTAACGGAGTTAAAAGAATTTCGGGAAAATGTGCTGAATGTAACTCAAAAAAGAGCCAATTTATAAAAACTTGATTTTGAAATTTTTTCTTAATAAATAGAGATGGCGGGACATTACAGTGCTTTCGATCTTTTTATAATGCAACACGAAAGAGATTTGAAAAAAGAACATTGGGATGACATTTCTCAAAAATATGAATTATCCGAAGATATGATGAGATTATACGTAAACAAATTGAATTGGTATAACATTGCTAAATATCAAACTTTATCATCAGAGTTCATTCAAGAAAATATACATTATCAATTAAAAGATCATATGTCTGTTCTTTGTCTCTATCAACACTTGAGTATAAAGTTTTTGGATGAAAATAAAGATACAGTTGATTGGAATAATATTATAGATAGCGGTTACTATCCTGTGCAGATTTTATTGAAATATGTGACCGAGATCGCAAAATTTAAGGAAGAGAATCCTGAATATGACGAAGTAGATCATTAAAAATGACTCTAATCTTTTTAATTATTTTACTAAAATTTATATCTTTTCTTATAAAAACGTACATTAGATCGATGAAAAAATGATACATGATGTTTAAAATTTCTAAATTTTCTCTTATTAAATGGCGGACTACAGAAAATATGCTAGTGATATTGAAAGGGCGGAGTTTAAAAATTTCTATCCAATTAGTAAACAACATTTGAATGAACCGAATAAAAGAACTGAGTTTAATATTGATTTTGGAGATAACTTTTGCTCGTCTAACTTCCAGTTTTATATTTCTGGAACTTTAACAAAACAAGATGGTCAAGCATATCTTGGAACTGATAATGTTAGATTAATCGATAATTTTATACCGTTTTTATTTTCTAAGATTGAAGTAAGAAAACACAATAAATTGATAGAAGAAGTCGAAAACTGTGGCCAATTAAGCACAATTAAAGGAACTATTTCGTATTCAAAAAGTGATGTTATTTCTCAAACTTCTAATGGCTTTGAATCAGATTTTAAATTTGGTGTTTTTGAAGCAGCTGGAAATTTATCTCATTTTGGATTAGGATTTTTTGAAAATGTTACTATTCCGATCTATAAAGGAGGATTTTATCTAAGTTTTATAAGAGCAGAAGACGATGATGTGATTCTGAAGACTGCAACTGGAAATGTTATGCCTGTTGATGGAAAAATAACAATTACAGATTTTTTTATTAGAGTTCCAATGATTGATTATAAAACCACGAGTAAAATTAGGTTGATTGATGAAATTACAAAAAGTCAAAACATTATGTTTAATTTTCTAGATTGGCAATGTATTGAGCAAAAAGGTATTTCCGGAACAACTTATTCGTTCGATATTACAAATATTTATAGAAATATCTTCAATCCCAAGTTCGTTATCATAGGTTTTCAAACAGATAGACAGAATAATCAAGAAAAAAATCCTTCAAAGTTTGATAGTTTGGATGTAAAAAATATCAGAGTAAAATTGAACGGTTCTTATTATCCAGATGAATTACAAAATTTAAACATTTCCGGAGGTCTTTTCAGAATCATGTATCAGATGTATCAAGATTTTAAGAAAGTTTACTGTAATAATAAGGAAATGTATTACAATCCTAAAGAATTTTTAGCGAATAGACCTATTTATGTCATTGATACAACAAAGAGTTTGACAAATATTTCTGGTTCAAAGAACGATATAATTATCAATATGGATTTTCAAAAAGCTGTTACAAACGCGATTTGTTATGTTGTTGTTGTCTCTGAGAAATTTTTAGCCTATGATGTGATTAAGAACGATATTAGAGAAATTCAGTAGTTAATGATGTTCATATTATTCTCTTTCATTCCCTCTAATACTTCAAAAATATACTCTTTCGCCACTGAAAAATCTCGATTTCTTCCGTAATAATCTTTGTAATCATAGACAAAATATCCTAAATAGTTGTACAATAGAATGAAATTATTTCTATTTATCTCTGTTGTAGAAATGTAAACATAAACATTTGTGCTGAAAAATTTATATCTCGGTAGACTTAGTTCCATAATCTCCATTTATAAAAAAATCTTTTTTTGTTTAAATGGAAGAGTATAATGCCAACTGTTACAAGTGTTATAATAGAGGAGAAATTATTGATAAAAAATATTTAGTTTGTAGAGATTGTAATTTAATTTTGTATGAAAGACCTAAACCTAAGAAATTTCGAAATAAACTAACACATTTGAATAATCTGCTTATGAAATTACAATACGGAGGTGAGAAACAAACAAAATTTGTTACAGAATTTAGAAAACAGAATAAAAATTTTTACTTATCTCTTGGAACCGTTGAAAAAATTATTTTCCTTTTCAAAGAATACATTAGGTTTGTAGGTATCGATACACACGTTTATTATGAAAAGATTTTACCTATAATCTTTCACTATTTGGATATTGAATTTGATTACGATTTTAAGCCTGAAATCTTTGATGATTTTATAGTACATTTGGAGAAATTAAACGAAGAACCTCTTGAAAAGAATGCGGTTTTACTCACATTCTCCCCGACTTCTCGAGTGAAGGTTAGCGAATTTCATTTTTTCCGTCTTTAAATTTTTTCTATTTAAATGGAGTTCTTGAAAGAGTTAAATGATATTGGAGAATGTAAGTTTAAAGAGTATAAGAAGTTAAATGAATTGGAAGAAAGGAAGAAACATAGAATCTTGAATTTGGAGAAAATGAAAGATAAATTCGGGTTTACAATAATTGCCGAGTTGGAAGATTGTAAAGTACACTTGCCGAACAGATTTTTGACTGTTTTGGATGAAAAAAAGATTAAAGAATTAAACAAAAATGAAAAATTACACTTGATTGTTACTGGAAAGAAGACTATTAAAGATAAAGAAATTATAACAATTAACTTTGTAGAATAAAGTCTTAACTCTAAAACTTGCAGTCCCTCCCCACGTCATAGTACTGTTTTGATAACCATAGTTGGTGTCTTTCTTCATAGGAATCACATGGAATATTATCTACAGTAATACCTTTTGTTTCACACAAAATGTGGCTATATTCTATAAGAAAAATTCTATAATGCTCTTTAATGAATTGTGTTGATAAATCTTGATACTCACAAAAATTCCTAAGAAATTCATCAATTAAGTCTTGATTATCTTGAAAGGACGTATAATATGGGAAAAATGTCATAAAAAAACGATGAAAACTCTCTGTTTGTTTATTTTTTACTTTCTTTTCAATATCTTTCGTAATTATATTAAATATATAATCCCTTATTTTTTTCGTTTTTTGTGTGTACACGTGTGCAGTTTTCGTTCTTTCTGCAAAAGACTCTACAAGTTCTTTTAATTCTGTTTCATTTAAAGACGGTATCAACTGTTGTTGAGAATAAACCGGCAATTCACTGAATTCATCTTTGTTGCACTGTTTTAATGCTAGAAATTGTAGAGACTTTGGTGAGTTCATGTTGTTTGGTGACTATTTAGTAGAAAAGTTTTTTATTAAAGTATGTTTTTAGTAAAAATGTTTTAAATTGATTAAATTTTATTAAGATAAATCCTTTATTCGTAGCAGATTTGACAACATTTTACAAAGCACAGCTTAAGAAAGTAGAAGCAAACAGCTGTAGATTTGGTTAATTTTTCATTCCACAGAGTAGATAGTAATGTACCGATCGCTTTTGGAGACGAACGACTGTAGATTCGGTTAATTTTTCATTGAGATTTGCTGTGTTATTTCTCAGCTTCCTTTATGGTACATTGAACAGTATTTTACATTGCTTTTCGGTCGGCTCCGAAAGTGCGCCAGGAACCCCATATTACTATCTACTTATATATATATATATATATACATTTCTTTCTTTACAAAAAACTATACACTCATTCTGGATTGTAATACAACCTCTTTCCATGTTTTCTAAGTCAGGACATTGTGTTCTAACCTTCAGGTACCTACCCGCTGACCTAAACGCAATTAGATCACGCGCTTAATGTAAATAATATAAGCTACGTGTTTTTTTTGTGCTCCTCAAGAAAAATAGGAATGTATGGATTCAAGAAAACAATCAATATATACATACAAAGTCTAAATCTGAAACGGAGTCTAGTTTAGTTGTATAGTGCTAGAATATTTCTGAACATTTATAGTAACCAAAGAATGCTGTGTGTATATGTTACACCAAAAATTTAGTTAACAAGCACTACAATATTTTTATCAGAATTCACACATAAAAAATTATATTAATGTTGATTTAGCAATACAAATCTTGTATTCAACTGATTATTTTTTAAATTGTAAAATATTTATACTATTTCAACTTATTGATTCACACCTGGCGATGGCATCTTTGATGTTGAAAGGCATGGTATGAAAAAATTAAAATTATTGGATGATTAATTGTGAGTTTTCTTTTATAAAAATAATAGAAAATAGTTTTCCAAACAGCTTCTCCTTCAATGAAATATTTCAGTTGTTTTGAATTTAATGTTTTAAATATAAAAACATATTAATTTGGAATGAAAAACCCCTCAGCGTAAGGGAGGTTTTGTTGTAAAATTAAAGCCAAATAAAAGCTTCTACTTATATAAGTTTTTGAGAAAAGGTACACAAAAATAAACTAACGTAACATGGCCAAGATAGGGGGGTACGCAAGCTTCTTTAGAAAAGAGTTCTATTTGCCTTATACCTAATTAATAACAAATGTTATGGACAGTTATTTTATTATATAATTATATTTTGAATTGTTATTTGTAGGTTTATGTTCATAATGCATTGTTATTATGCTTGACACGTTCAATATCTGCTTGCCAAAATCCCTAAAACTAAAGAATTCCGTACGAAAAAGCTTGAACATGGATTTTAATAGTGATTAACTATATGAGCATCCTCAAAGTTGTATGCGTTTGTTATAATGCAATAATAAAATAAATAACTACTACTGATGTACCTTTTATTATTGGATTTGATATAATTAACCTAATTGTCATGTTATACTAACCATAAATTGTACGAGTCAAAGCAGCGCTGTTCCGTAATAATTAATGACTTGTGTTATTGGGTTTTACATGCTGGTTAGCTACGCAAGCTATGTGCAATATTTTTAATATACTGTATGTTATAGTATAAGGACATAACATATCACTCGTAGATATTGTTATGTTTCAAGTGGCATGGTGTTTCATACAAATTGTTGTAAGATATTATAATTCAATGGAGCCCAAGGACCGAGGACGTGCCCAGCATCTCAGCTTGGATGAGGCGGTTCAAAGTCCGTTTGCTCTGAATACTCTTGAGTCCTGCATAATTCAGTGCTCTGGAAGCTGAATTATTCTCGAGATTTCGTAAGCCATTTTAACATTAAAACTAATCTTTATTTTTCTCGGTTGTTTATTTTTGAAACATCACACATTCCTGTTCAGATATTCATTAAAGACTTTAGTTTTACAAATGTTAACTATTTCCACTGTTATAATTGAATGAATTTGTTACTATAAAAGAGAACTTACAGGTTTTAGAGGAGAGGTTAATATTCTTGGACAACTCTACCCACTCGCCACCATATATAAGTTTTCGTGGAAGCGTAACAAGGAAAGTAGAATAGAATATTTATGTATTTCATAAATGACATTAGTTATATGAAATTTGAGTTAAGAGATATTTTATACATGTCTAATAATATCAACAACAATAACTAAGTGTAAGAAACACAACCATAGATTGTCGTTGCGATTAGACTAATCCAGCCTTTCATCAACAATAACCCCGAGAGGATGAGCAGAATCTAAACGATTTCTACATAAAGAGTTACAAATACTATGTGGCTTAATCCTCATATTCTTATTTTTAATTGAAGTAGAGGTCATTTAACGAAAACCATATGTTAAGACTTACTAGGTATGTGTCAATGACATCAAAGTTAAGTTATTTTGCAAAGAAGAAGCGTTTATAAATTTATTAAATTATTTTATAAACATTGAAGGCCTATCTCCACCTTCTCTTATCTCCACCAAATTATCTGACTTGTTCTAGGTTCATTGACAGAGATGAGAATACAAAATAATAAAATAAAGTACAAGTAAAAAATACTATATATACTCGTATTGGTGGAGCGAGAAGAAACAACCCAACAAGCTCTGAAAATAAGATTAATAACGATACAAATTAATGTCATAAATAGTGAAGTAAATATCCAAATGTGACAAATGAGCATAACTCACTAAATCTTCAAAACGTCGTTTTCCTAATTGTAAAATATGTTAGGGAGGAAACCTAAAATAAAAAAACAGAATAGTTTAAATAAGATAATGTGCAGTCTCAGTAAGGTTTTAAGAAGTTCATCTAGAATAAAAAGTTCTCCAATTTGTTACCATCTTGTTTCTGTCGAGACGATTGCCGTTTACTGTTGATAACTTGTTTAGGCTTGTAAGCCTTTTGGTTAAGTTTACAATAAATAGCTTTAGTTTTACCAAGGGCATGCCATAGAGATAGTGTTGACTCACAATATGTTTACGTATCAAACTTGCGTTCTAGGTTGCAAGATTAATATTGTTTCGTTCAAGCATTCAAACTTATGTATTTGTCCACACTTGTTTATTTTATACTAGATTTTAGTTTCGTGTTAGGTTAGTTATCCACCTGAGAAAGAGCCCAGATGCAGATATTTTTACATTTTAAAAACATGCTTTGACCATTTATGTCACTTTTAAAGTAATATATTAAAAGTTGAAATGTTTGAAATGAATTTAAATATTTGATTGAACATCAGCTCAAGTAATGAACTTTTCTATCTCAATCTCAAAGTATAGTTTATAAATAATGTTTAAAAAGCAAGGAAAGTAAACAATGTTTGATAAAATGTTAAGTAATTTGACTTATTTGATTGAAATTATTCTGAAATTCTAAAATAAAAAGTCAAGAGTCCAAATTAAGTAATTTTATGAAAACAGTGTCACATAGTTTAAGTGAATTTATTGTTTAGGTTACTGTTGTCTGTACTGTTGAGTGTATAAATAATTTATTTAAGTAAATCTGAAAAATAGTCTTGTACTGAGAAACACTTGGAAATAAAAGCTATTTTTATTATTTATTTATTTTATTATTTTCTAGCCCCTCTGGGATCCAATCAGCACGAGAACCGGAGGAACGGGAAGTCGCATTCACGTCGCGTGCTCACCTCCGCGGCTATTGTATAGAAATGATACTGAATCAACTCTTACTTGAGCTCGTACAACCAATTGATATTGTTGTAATAAATAATAATTATTAATAATTACCAGAAATCTACATCTAAACTGTAATCTAAGTGTATGTAGCCCAACTTGTCCGTTCATTAACATGCAGAAGATTCCTAGATGGCTTAGAAAGCAAGATGGGAGCAAGGCGATGTCTTCAACTCAATCCATATAGCGGTAACAAGTAACAGCTGTTTTAGCTACCACAATAACCTGAGGATTTTTTTCATTTATAACGAGCACAGTGGCATTTTGAAGTCTTGCTGAATGCAGCTAAATAATTCTTAAAACCATGTAACAGCAAAACAGTGAATAGCAATGCAGAATACGCATGAGTATAAGAATGAGAAAATGTTTGAAGCATCAAGTAATGAAGCAAATTTAGTTAGTAAACGGTGCTAAAGTGCAAGTAACTTCGAGTCATCAGATCTAAACTGAATGGTTTTATCTTTAGATGGTAAAGTACAGCATATACTGTACACCACACGAGCCGGTAAAGTTCTTTGTAATAAGGTTCTGTATGACCTTTGTGTTACGTATAATATGTCTAAGCATACCTCAACTAGTTTTGGTATATTATTACGTTCTACGCAATAATTGAAATAACCATAAAAGTATAATGACGTCAAATCTGAGTTACTCTTATATCTCTAGTGGAGAATTATTGCGTCATTAAAGAGCGACATTTGACTAATATAGTGATTTAAAATTAGTTTAAGTTAAACTCTAAGAAAGAGATCCCCACTTTACATTTTCTATTATAGGTTAACGAACTTTTCAATCTAGCTTTTAATGAGACGAGCTTGTATAATTTGATAAATCTTTCTAATGACGCTCTTTTTGGATTGTCATTTTCAGATTTTCATGGAACACATTGAACTCTTTGTAACAACATAGTATGGAATAACCTAAGATATTTTATTTGAGTATTATTTTACAATTCAATATTTTAAGGAAATAACTCTATACATTTTAGTTTTCTAATTAAGTTATTAATATCCATACTGTAAACATTAATAATTTTTCTGTACATTATACGATGTTATTAAATAAAATCAACATGACACTTTACTACGTTTACGTTTTATACAGCATACCCCGATCATGGTAGGACATTATCCATCCACTGACACAGCGCAGATCGGTGCATCTACAACCGAGCACCTTCAGGTTATCCGACCTCACTTCACTACACTCATGAGTTTCTTAACGTGTATTATGTGATATGCCAGACCGAATATGTTGTTGGTTCACAATATTATAAACATTTAGTAGTATTTTTTAAGTTTGTTTTTAGAAGTTATAATTTTACACTGAAGATGGCTTAGTGTCGAAACACGTGTCGTTACAATAATAAATACTTACTATGGGTTTTAGTTTCCTTTTTATAACAATTAAGTTTGATGATATTAATATTGATATTATACGAGACGGTGGCCACAGCTTTATGTGATGATGGTTGAAGTGTGGCATAGGAATGGTTGTTTGAGCGTAATGAAAGTCGCCACCATAATCGCGATGTGTTAGCTGAGCAGTTTTCCACAGTAGTCGTATGGCTTGCGCTGTATAAAGCTTTAATTGTGTGGGCGAAGGGTCTCTTATGTGGCATTTTTACTACTTACACTCACACAAAAAGCTTAAAATAATAAGCTTAAAATATAGATCACAGTATATATAAGATATTTTAGAGCAGAATTATTAAATTTATAAATATTATGTAACCTAATAATGTGTATATAATATAATTAATTATTTGTACAAATGTATCTTATTTTCAAAATCGATATTAATGATTATCGCTAAGTTGACTAAGCCCATTCACTGCGTGTTATTGAAAAAAGTGCATTCTATAAAAAAGGTTCTTGAGTTTAACATTATTCTTTAACAAAAATTGGAAATTATTATAGAATGATTACTTTTAATCTTGGTAACGGCCCCGTGTTGTTCACATTTCTCGACGATTCTATATCGTGATAGATTTTGTGAGAAATTGAGATACAGAGCGGGAAAACATCGAGATTGTTTTGAGATTGAATGCCTAAGCCCACTTCCGTTTTATAAAAAGAGCTATTGAGTGGAAATCGTTCAAAAGGAAAGTGATATTCATAAAAATGATTGGCTGTTGAAAATATTACCAACGGTTACAAAACCAATTTTATTAAAATACGTATTTGCATTTACTTATACCCAGGTGTTATGTATTATTTAAAATAATAAATTTAAGGTGTCTGTACATTTGTGATACAAATAACTCTAATGGCAGCTTATATATTTCTTTTGACAGAAGACAATGTCTAAAGTTTAATTTATATTTGTTCATTAAACTTTAAACACATATAAAATAGTCTGAGATAACTTATATAGGACTTATGGTCATTAAAGTTTTATATCCATTGGTTCCTGAGTTCTGTTATCGGACACGGGCTAAGAGCTCATAACTACCGTAATGTCACATGATCATAACAATGATAACATTAAGACCAATAGCACTGATAATTTTGTGTAACCCACAAGTTTCAAATAAACTTTTCAAGCCGGGGGCACTTGATTTATTTTGTGGAAATATATAAGCAAAAAAAGAGAACTTGTGCATAAAGTTTGATAATATTCAGTTTTAAAATATTATGATTTATTACTTAAAGTTATAATAATGTTACAGATTATCATGATAACTAATACATTTTACTACGAAAAACGGGCTTTTATTTGTATATTTGAACTAAAATCACGTAAAAACTACAAAACTGATTAAGCTGAAAATGTTTTGTTGGATTTTATCTGAAATCTTTTGACAATTTTGGTTTAGATTTGATGTCAGAGCTCTGTTTTTAAATGTTAAAAATTTAATTATAAAATACAGATTTGATCAATAATTCATTTGAATATGTAGTCATCAACATAATGACAACCTCATTTTTCAAATTTCATTAACGAACATAAAAAATTCAGATTAAGGTTTTTGCTTTCGTGGAATAAAAATAGTAGTCTAACGAATGGTTTCGTTACAAGGCTCTTTTGGTAACAGTTGCTGTGTAGCTTTGGCTCTCTAATCCCAGGCATTTTAACTTATCCCCTTTAAAAGGCCAATTGTACAATAGAGCAAATTATAAAACCACTTTATTTTAAGAACAAAGGCCTCTGCTACACAGCACAAGCTAGAGGGCTTCAGCTGTGACCTTAATCTCGCACATTACTGTCTTGTTTGGACAGTTTAATGGCTGACATTAGCATCGTTTAAATGGCGAGCTTATTACAGACCTCTGCTATACAGCACTAGCTGAGGGCTTCAGCTGTGACCTTAATCTCGCACATTACTGTCTTGTTTGGACAGTTTAATGGCTGACATTAGCATCGTTTAAATGGCGAGCTTATTACAGACCTCTGCTATATAGCACTAGCTGAGGGCTTCAGCTGTGACCTTAATCTCGCACATTACTGTCTTGTTTGGACAGTTTAATGGCTGACATTAGCATCGTTTAAATGGCGAGCTTATTACAGACCTCTGCTATATAGCACTAGCTGAGGGCTTCAGCTGTGACCTTAATCTCGCACATTACTGTCTTGTTTGGACAGTTTAATGGCTGACATTAGCATCGTTTAAATGGAGAGCTTATTACAGATCTCTGCTATATAGCACTAGCTGAGGGCTTCAGCTGTGACCTTAATCTCGCACATTACTGTCTTGTTTGGACAGTTTAATGGCTGACATTAGCATCGTTTAAATGGCGAGCTTATTACAGACCTCTGCTATACAGCACTAGCTGAGGGCTTCAGCTGTGACCCTTAATCTCGCATATTACTTTCTTGTTTGGACAGTTTAATGGCTGACATTAGCATCGTTTAAATGGCGAGCTTATTACAGACCTCTGCTATATAGCACTAGCTGAGGGTTTCAGCTGTGACCTTAATCTCGCACATTACTGTCTTGTTTGGACAGTTTAATGGCTGACATTAGCATCGTTTAAATGGCGAGCTTATTACAGACCTCTGCTATATAGCACTAGCTGAGGGCTTCAGCTGTGACCTTAATCTCGCACATTACTGTCTTGTTTGGACAGTTTAATGGCTGACATTAGCATCGTTTAAATGGCGAGCTTATTACAGACCTCTGCTATATAGCACTAGCTGAGGGCTTCAGCTGTGACCCTTAATCTCGCATATTACTTTCTTGTTTGGACAGTTTAATAATTGACATTAGCATTGTTTATATGAGGAGCTTATTACAGACCTCTGTTATACAGCACTAGTTGAAGGCTCTAGCTATGATTTTAATCTCGCACATAACTGTTTTGTTTGGCTGAAATTATTATTGTTTGCATGGAACGGTTATTAAAACATTGAATAAAAATTCATAACTTTGCTATATAAAGTAATCTATTATTATGTTATGTTTTTACACTAATTAATTTTTTTTAATTCTGAAAAAGTGAGAAATGGATCTTTGAGTGAAAACTTATTGTAGCTCGTCTTTAGATAGAGGAACATATTTTAACCATTATAATGCTCTATATTCTAAGAACAAAATAATGAAATTGAGGAATATATTTCCTCTACTGTTTGAATGCCTAGAGGAACGAATTTCGCTACGGAGCATGCAAAGACTAATCAACTAATATAGAAAATATTAATGATATCACATATAAATAATATAAGTATTAACTAATAATATTATATTTAACGAAGTCATGTTTTCCTGCGATTAGTTTTTAAATCGCTTGTTTTGTAAAAATAATAAACAAGAGTGTTGAAATTGACTATATAGTTTAATCTGAAAATCGCTTGTTGGTTTGTAAGTTATTATTTAGATGGTTTGTAAAGATATTAGGTGAATTTAATAATTAATTATAATGTTAAATTATATTTTAACTTTTTTAACGTAGGCATATTAAAAGTCTTTTAATTTCTTTTTATGAGGATATTTCCGTTATCGTGTGAAATCAAGAATTGTATAAATTTTCGATTTCTGAAAATGAATCGTGATTATTTTAAAATGTAGCCAGAATTACGGCTCAGTAGGTCTATTGTCATACTGGTTTGCTTAATGTAAAAGCAAGAAATAAAACATAAACCCTAGTAATAACAGCCTAGACTTAATTACATTACAGTACACAAGTAGTTTTCCTAGTTTTAACTCGGCCAAAATATATTTTACATTGTAAAATTAAATTGTGGATAATTTTACTGATCGCGCATGATCCAATATCGGATACCAAAACGGAGCAAGCAGTAATCAAACAAATCCTTAAAATACAAGACTATGTCACAAATAGACTATTTCTGCTACAGATTCTTAAAGCAGTAATATCTTATCTAATTAATAAAACGTCGTAATGTGTCTTGCAGAAAGTAAAAATAAATAGTAAGAATATTTAAGTGATTTAGTAAGTAAGTATTTATTAGTTGAAAAACTAATACATTATACACAGTTATCGTATTTGTATTTAGGTCTACCGTCCATAATCTGAAATTGGCAGGCATGAGTTCATATCTAGTAAAATACACACAGAATATGAAGACAGCAGCTGGCGGCGGACAGTTTAACAGACAAAACACCGTTGTGTGGTTGAACAGCTGTTAAAACGCAGTTGTTGTCATGTTCGTCGCGCCGCGCCGGGTCGTTACACAGTACACTGTACCACTGTAACTAGAACAAGAAGGTAGTGCTCACGAGGAGGATGCGCAGTGGCTCGCCGGGCAGATGACGTCACGCAGACCGACCGCCCTGCACAGACACAACGCTCTAGTGCTGTCAGCTGTTTGTAGTGCGGTCTACAAACCGGCTTGGTGCAGGTGACGTCACAGCCAGATGCGCATGAGCCCTACCGTCTAGTTCTAGTTACCGTGCACTGTACAGAGTATTGGTACGACTGTAAGATTTCAGATATGAAATATTTCTTGCACGTTGACTGAAGATGACGTCTCGAAAAACTGGCAAAACTGTCATGTAACGGGTGTAAAACTAGTAAAATATTGCATGAGTGGTAAAAACTGTGTTTTCTGTATTAAAAAACAATTTTTTTTATATACAAACAAAAATTAATAATTAGGAATTCCACTACAGAATTATGAGGTTGAATGAAAGATGTGAACTGGGAGAGAAAACTGGTAATATTAATAATAAATTTATAGTTGACAGACGCAGAACACTGTTGAACACCAGAGTTATATTTAGGAGAAATTCGAATGTCTTTAGATTTCCCTTGTAACAGGATTGAATAAGATAAAATGTGTTGAGATAAACTACGGTTTATTCAGAAAAGTTATTTACGCATCATACAAATATTAACGTAGTACACAAACATTCAACAGAATATTAATGAGTGTCAAATACAACTAAAAAAATATAACTATAAAAGTAAATATTGGATTTTGCTTACAGGTCAAAACATAGAATCTAGTCATTTTATTACAGTCATTAGTATTTGAAGCACGTTATGATTTCATTATTTCCGTATATAAGAAGATTTATTTGATTGGGGGTTGTATCCTAGATACCTCCAACCTTCTGATGGGTTTTACATTTTTAGTTATTGGAGTTATTTATAAGGTTTGTTTGGTATTCGAGTATTAATCAATATTTATTTCTTATACTTTAGAGAACTATCATATCTAATAGAATACAAACATATACATATCCAGTTTTGCGTGTCAATAAGTCCTTTCTCTAGGATATCAGGGACTACTTGAATAAATTTAGGATAACATTTGGGAATACTATTTTACGGATGGTTCGTTTATTCTTAATGAGAGAAAAATCAGAATATTCGTAAAAAAAAGATCGAAATGAAATTTGAAGCAGGGAAACAGCTGGTTACTGATCCAATTGAGAAGAGAACAGTATTGTGCTAACGAAAATGTTCTGTCTCACTCGAATTTTATGTGACTGTTAGATACTGAAACAATTTCAACATTACTATAGAAGTGACTATTTAAGGTTCTAATCAAAAAGTAAATAAAAAATTGTCTATGAATACAGCTAAACAATAAAATAAAATATTTAATAAACACCGATATCGAAAAGGTTTTAGAAATACACCAAAATTAAAAGCTTTTATTTATAAAGGACACACACACACACACACACACACACACACACACACACACACACACACACACACACACACGCACACGCACACGCGCGCGCGCGCGCGTATATATATATATTGTTTTATTTAAAAAAATATTACTTTGAAAATAAAAATCACTTTTATAATTTCCATCCCACAAATTAAATCAAATCTAAACATTTAATGATAAATATATATATATATATATATATATATATAATTAGATATATATTATTAATTATATATTTAATATTATTTAGCCGAAATTTAATATTATATCTATATTGAACAGATCCTATAAATAATAAAATATTTTCTTTAAATTGAACTTCTACTATATTTTTAATCCTGGCAACAGTCAAAATGGAATAAACCTAAAAGCCAATAATCCACTGCATTGTAGTTTGATATAAATTACACACAGTTAAACGAATAAATAACAGTCGGCAATTCTCAGTATAAGTGTGTAACCACAAAGCGATGTGCACAGTTGAGTAATTCAAACATCATTGAAATGTTATATTTAAAAAACTTTCGTAAAACAGTTCAGTATCCCTACAAATGTTTACTGATTTAATTACTTTTAGAGGAATGAGATTTGTAACTTAAGAATTATTAAAACAGTACAATAGTACAATTAGATACAATAGTAAATTTATCGATAGTAACACAAAAAGGGAAATATATATTTGTTATTTTTTACATAATTAAATGCTTAAGGGAATTCCCTACTAAAATGTTAAAACTGCTAATATGCAGCATTTTATTACTATGTATTGAGGAGTTTAATCTGAAACGAAAAAGCCAATTTTAAATTTAAAAGTGGAAAAATCTTTACATGTATATTTTATTAACGAATTATAATACAAATTTGAGTATTATCTCAAAATTGTATGTATATCAAGTTTTTACAGGTTATATATTCACAATGAACATAGTATAATATAGATTTAGGTAGAACATTATATATATATATATATATATATATATATATATATATATATATATATATATATATATACAACTTAAGTAACTTAACCTATACATAAAAATTTTACAAGATAAGAGAAAAATTAAAAATTAAGCCTTTTAAATGTTTTTTAAAACTATTTTTTCAATTTCTAACAATGTTATTCGCATAATTCTATCTTACGTTTTATGTTTACTACTAAGAATGAAAAACACGTTAAACCTTTTAAGAAAACTAAATAAAACTCAATTAGCTTACTATAAACATCTCTGAGGATGCCTGCCCGCTGCGCAGCGCTTCGCGCTGCTTGCTCTTTTAGAAAAAAAAATTAACTCGAGTAGTTCCAAATTTGAAGCCCAGGTCACGTCAGTGCCCCTGATCACTAATAGGTAACTCTAAGCAATATATGACCGTCTGGCGGTTGCCTGCTCCCTATAACTGCTTTCCGGCAAGAAATTCTTGTCATTTCCTTTTCTAATTGACTATTGGAACATTATATTGTAATATGAGAAAAATCGAGGTTGACCCATATATTGCTTAGAATTACCAACAGAGGAAATGCACACGAAAAGAGTAGGAGACTGGGGGCAATAACTGTTGCCATGTTTCAGAAACTACTGTTTGCAAGATCCAGAGTTGATATAGAACTCTTTTATGGTAGTTGCATTAAACGTGGTTCTGTAATGATTGCAGTTTTACTAGATGCTGACAAGTCAGTGGCAAAGTAACATTAATTGAGTAATTATAGGAGGCACCATACCTTGTATAAGGTATAAAACAGAGTTCCATGGTACATGTCTGTCATTATAATGCTATTAAAATACAATATTACAAAAGATAATAAAACAATAAAGACATTAATACTACAGCCATGAATACAAATTGCAGCGACCTCCCCCCCCCCGCCAGATAGCAGATAAAACAGCTGATAGATAAGATCAGGGAGGGGTGGTCGCCAACCTAGATTGATTGAGGAGCAACAATACAAAACAATAAAATCTTGTCTTTAAAAAGTCTTTCAGTGCGTGCTTGTTCTTCGTTTTGTGTGCGTGTGTGGGTTAAAGTGTTTATACGAGTATTTGTACTGTGTTTATTGTGATCTATATGGAATGTGACAATGAATAAAATTATGTGTAATTTGAATACTGTAACAAGGTATGATACTATTTGAAACTTGGCCTATAAACTAACTTACTCGAACTTGCTAGGATACAATAACACAGGTTTACACTTCACCATATAACGCATAATAGAAAAACACTTGCTCTACTTGTTCTATGCTCATAAACCAATCCTTACCATGTTCACTAAACGCTTGTATACTATTCATTAACATTCCTTAACTTAGGAGGTATCATATTAAACACTTAGGTCCTAGGTAGCAAAATGTTTTTATAAAATAAGTAAAATTGGGCTTTGGAACAGGATAATCACCTGAGTTTCGTAATTTCTGCCTATAATCTACAATTATAGCACAGTTCCTACGTTTTATAAAAAATAATCGCATAACCTTGAAAAAAAAAACACATTTCTAAGAGGAAGTCGCTGGAAAAGGGGTAAAGAAGGTTTGAGATTTGTTAGGTATGTTGTTAGGATATGTGTAAATATTATCTGCGGGTGGGACTGATAGCGTACCTGTTATCTGAGCGCTCTGGGGCAGAAGTCAGAGATAACGTGTACTGTAGGTTGGATCGAGTGAGTGCGTGACAATCATGGATCAACCATCCACTAGTTCGACTAATCGTAGTGAATTGGTGTGTCGCAGTGTTTTGACGGGCATGTAAAGACTTTACGTTTCGACCGAAACGAGATTATTTAGTTTCTGTACATTCTGTGGAACACACTAATGGTAAGTGTTCTCTATTAATGTCCATTTATATACGTATTCATATTAGGGGTATTCATATTTATTAAGTTTTTTACACGGTACATAATTGTCTTTCCATTACAATTAATTCAATTTATATTTCTGATCAAGAATTTGATATTTTACTGATAGGTACTATCTCGAGGAATGTTTTTCTTTCGTTGACATCAGCGCGAGCTTCGGCAATCTTTTTAATCAAACTAAGAGCCATTTCTGTGTTTATTCCGTTTCTAAATCCAAAGATATAAAACAAGTCTTTCTTTTATAGTTTTCCCAAACACTTTTGATATAGTAGATATATATATCTATAGTTGATAGAGAGTCTTAAGTTGTTATAACATAATCTACTATATATGTTGGTGTTGAAAACATTAAGTATGTAGGTTATAAGTGGTTGAACCTATTCAATTTCAGGATTAGTTTTCCCGTAGAAGTTATCTATTGACAGATAATATATGCTTGTGAGGCTAAGGGTTATAAAGTGTCGCAGAGATAGTAAATTATACTTTCTTCTTTGTGACAGTGCAGAATATTATACGAGATGTATTCATATTTATTTTTATGTACACATATTAAGGTAGTTATTGTAATGAAAATCCCTCATGTATTATCCTTAGCTTGATGTAGTGAATTTAGTTAAACAATAGTAATATAATATATATGTTTTCCTAATTATTGTTATAGATACATGAAACTATACGTTAATTTGTACCATTTCATTCTTAATGTTTGATGCAAGCTGTACTGCGGCATTACTATGTAAAGTAGGCTGGGATTGACTGACGTGCTCAGCGTATAAAGAGGTTAGTTTGAAAGGATACTAGGTATGCTTGTTTTCAATACCTAGGAGTTACTCATATTTCAGCACTTAGAGGGACGAATTGATTCAACGACTTGTATTTGAGAAACTATTGAATACGAATATTAAAATACAAAAGTATTTTTCTTTTAAAAGCAATTTTTTTTCTTTCAGACTGTACAATGAGTATAACACTAATAATACTAATATAATGACGCCTGTCTGTGTGTTACTACATTACGTAAATATTACTGAACCGATTGTATAGAGATTTAACATGGCTATTCTTAGGCTCCCGGGTTAACATAAGCCGAATCCTATTTAAAAAATTCAGCGGGCTACGCCCCACTGGTCTTGAGAACTCCCTTTTTAGGTTAATCAGGAGACAGTAAATGTGTTTTTGTAATCAACTGTTCAAAACTTCTTATTGCAACCTTTTCTTGGTAATTGATACGTGTCTCACTCTCTCAAAACCTCAGTGACATTAAAGACTTATAGCTGAGACCGTCCTTTAGTTGAGATAAAACTTGAGACAGTTTCTTTGTCAATGTAATCATTGGCAAAGGAAAACCTGTTAAAATTATAACGTTAATCTTCGAAGATGCTGAGATTTTAAAGAAGAATTTAGGGATATTGTTGGTTACCAACCATGTTCTATTGCCACAAAACCTTTCAATGAACTAAAAATATAGTAATATTTCTTTTCAGAACATTTATAAATGTTGCACGTTGCCAGTACGTTCCACCATAAGGCGTATTATTTTACATATGAAGACTGTAGACTTGAAAATACATTTAACTATTAGGCACTTATCCTTGGGACAAAAGACACTCATAAGCACTTTGTTTTATAGAACATTAATGCAAATTTGATCAAAAGTTCAAAATATCACAAAGCGCTTTGAGTAGTAGTGCGGAATACGGCAATGGTTTTAGGGTTACCCGCTTAGGTTTGATTTACTCTCAAGAACAAGATAATAACTTGTAGGAAGACTATATTGTCATAATTAAAATACTACAGTTAAGACGTATCTATTTGTTTGTCATTATGTATCAACGGATTTTATTGAATTTACTATTGGAGTTATAATAAATGTTATCAAATATTTGGTGTCTACTAAATTCGTTATATCTATACTGGTTTTTTTCGTTATTTCATTTAAAGTATTTTTGACAGATGTCATGTTACAAATATTCAAGAAAATAACACAATTGTTTATTTCATTTCTTCTCTTATCTATTAAAACCTATGTGCTAACTTTGGTTTCTTTACCTTCAATAGTTTTAGAGATAATGATTTTTACAAAGTACAAGTACAAAATGCCAGTTAGCGGCTGAATGACGCATTTCTCGACTCCGTTAATATGAATTTGTTTAATGATAAGTACTATCAGCCAAAGAAGTGGCACCCTATTGCGAACATTCTGTGTATATACGAAACAAGAAGAAATGTTGCATATTAATATACGGTTTTTACTTTTGTTTTTTATATATTTACTTTACAATATTAGGGTGGAAATGTTGATGTTACATCTTATAATTTCCAAACATTATGTAAAATCTAAAGTTATAATTCCTCAGTTATGCCGTCTCTATTTCAACCATAGGCCTAAGTATGAAAATTTACAGTTACCTTATTTCAGGTGAGACATTTTCTTACCATTCTTAATTTATTAAATAAACCTTTATTTTACTAAAAAGTTTCTCTTAATTTTAAAGATAGCGAAAGTTATAAGAAAGATAAGATAAGTAAGTGATTATAAAATGTCAGTGTAAAATCCGGCGTCTTGTAAAAATCTCGGTGAAATAATAACAGGCTGCGTAGAGCGAAGATTAACTGACTAAGGGCTAATCTTGAGGTAATATAGACGGAGATATAAGATGTTCTTTATCTTCAAGACATTTTAAAGTGATTCTCTGAGACAATTCTACAGTAAATCGTAATTTCACTGTTATTATGGATTATACCCTAATATTGTGTTAAATATGAAAATATTGCTATTTAAAGATACGTATACATGAGGTTTAAAGAGTAAAGAAGCAAACATAAATATTTTATTTAGATCCTATCCCACTTATATTTATGGGAAATTTATTTGATTTGCTAACAGAAAGAATAAAATATTTAAATACTTTATTTACTCTATATTTATTAAAATAGGAGCATGCCACTTTGAAATATAATTTCATAGGAATTCGGTTCTTGATAGTTTTAGATACCTTGAAATGTTCTCTTTAAAATTATATACCGAGTGTCTTAAAAGTCCCACTCTCTTCCTATTATCTTTTTTCTGAATAGATATGGAGTGATTAACGCAAGTTTATATGACCAACTAAGGAGCTTTTTTGATGTATGAAAATTTTTGACTCCTCAAAATAGTTTAATTTGGGGGTTAAGTCAAACATTTTAAACAGGAATCCCTAGCAAGTGACACATCATACTCTTTAAGGATATATGGTGTAAGAATGGTTTCTCATGTTATATATGATATTGAACACTACTTTGAACTTTGAAGAGATAGCAGTTGGAGCACATTTGTTGCATGGGTGATGCTGACTAGACTTAAGATTATTTTGAGTATATGATTAATTAATGATATTAGGCAATGTCAGTAATTTACTTTTATAGTAAGAGGTTAAACGTGTTATTAAAGACGTGTTATTTTCAAACTATATTGACGTCTAATAGGTAAAACGAATGCAAAATACATAATTCTCTTCATGGATAAGGTAGAATTTGGTAAATTATTTCATGTTAAAGTAAGTTTGTTTCTTGAACAAATGAATATATTGGTTGATGTTATATCAAACCACGAAAACAGTTTTTAATTCAGTACATGAAATGGTTTGTTTAGAAAGAAAAACCAGTGGTAACGTTAGTAACTGCCCAAACGTGGATAATACCCTGTATTAAAATTATATCAGGCAAGTATAATATTCTATCATCAAACACAAAGCACCATTCATCCAAAACACGGTTCAGTTTAGATTCAACCAAGCATATAGTTTTGGAAAATATAAAACTGCGAAGCATTTAAACTATAGTGTAATTGATTTATATGCACCTATGAACATTTACCAATTTGAGGGTCCATGGGAAAGATAAATCATGTATTTGTGTCTGCAACTGTGTAGGCATTTCATTTCGTTATACCATTTCTAATTAGTATTCCATATTTTTTAAAGCAGCTAATACAGGATAAATTTAGCTACTGATAAAAATATTTATGTGATTATTTGGGATTGAAACACATATACATTGCGTTTTTTTTTAATCTTTACAAGTTGAGTTTGATTACGAACTGCGAGATTTAAACGGTTAACCTTTTGTCTTACATTTGTACATATCATCCAAAGAAAAATGTAAAATCCAAAATATATTAACAAGACTAAAACGCATTCATGTAATTTATACCTAATAATATATATATATATATATATATATATATATAATATATATATATTGTATATGTATAAACACTCAAAGCAAAGTTATATGAAAAATTGGGGTTTTAGATACATTTTATAATTATAGTTACACATATAGTTTATGGTAATTTTGAGGCATTGTATTCTCCTCGTAGCCACATTTAATTTGATTTAATATTTGATTTCAACTCTTTTTATGGTTTCCTTCTGACCCCTTGGGGACTCCTTTATATGTTGAACAAATTGAATCAAAGTAGATATATATGTATTATTGTGTTGTCAAAATATAGAGATGTTACCACACGAGCTGACTTGCTTGTCGTCTACGCTGGTAATTATTTTCATAGTATTCAAATTTGAATCGTATTTTGACAATTGTTGACAGGTAGGGATACATGTAAGGACGTGTCAAGTAACAGACTTGCATACAGAAGTTGCATGCAAAGTTTCAAATCTATAGCTCATTTCAGACGTACTGTGAACAGACAGGTGGGTCGATAATTATGTTTAAAATCAATTTGTACATCTTTAATGATACTTAGCCATAAATGTACATGAACCATAATAGAATTTATTTTTGTCTACGTAGAAAATAGTATTCATGCGAAATTTTAAGTAAACAAATGAAATATTTAGTGTGGTATCTTACGGCTTGTTGCAAAGTGTGTTAATATATAATATGTTAACATATAATGATTTTACTATGTTCTTTCACAATCTGTAAAAAATGTGACAGGACATGTTACTCGGACGGTTACTGTATGATCTATGGTAGGGTTACAGCGTCATATTTCAGACGATGCACTAACAGGAATGTACCACAGAGTAATAAGGTATATACGTAGTATATAGGTAGGTCGCATTTTTTACTGATCTTCAACCTGTTGCAACATAATCTCAACCCGTAACAAATTATTATTTCTATGGTGAAAATATTAAATTCGCAGCGTAGGTAAATTTTAGAGTATTGAGCATCTTATTAATTTGTACACTAATATTATTGATGTTTGTTATATGCGTGTACAAAATACTATAAACATTATCGCTCTTAAATTAATAGTAGTAAGATTATCTGGAAAAGATTATAAATAAATAAGTATAATAGAACAAACATATATTTCTTTAATGTCATCTGGTAATAGCATTGAAAACTAACAGAACAATTTCATACAATTACATAAGAAACGACACGTATAGAAAGGAAAAGATAGACACGGAGAGATTAATACATTCGAACAGAGATAAGTGTGAGAGATGACTTCTACTCAATTCTAAAAGCAGAATCTCTACTCCAACTGTACGATGTAGAGTATATAATGTGCACGAGAGAACAGTGCTTAGAACATAAAATTCAGAGCAATCAGAAACAGAATGGAAACACATTCAAAGCTTTGTTCAACGGGAATTGTTTGCTTCAGTGCAATTAACTTTGTTAAACCGACCTCTAAGCGATTAAGTACATGTAAGCAAACCTGATTAAACACTTACCTTTTTAACTTTACGGGTAGTTGCAACAAACAGATTGTGTGCTGCATATTTATGTTTCAGTTTTAGTGCATTCAATTAATAAATATACATAAGTAGGGTTTGAATAACTCTACGTGGCACATCTTACTTACGTGTACATAGATTTCAAATACTCGTGTATCAATGCTACTTTTTCATCTGCATATTCTTAAATATACTTGCGTTAAAGTTCAATATTCCTACATGAGAGCTATACAATTGTTAACTTCAAATAAATAAATGAATAATAGTTTGCAAAGGGAACTTGCAATTATATACATTATTACTCTGTGAATGTACATTGAGGCTAAGATCAACACTCACATAGACTAAACCGTTCCAACCATAGCTACGTTATTTATAGCAAACTCGGTTGCTCTGCTGTGCTTAGAGATCGTGTCTAAAACATCATAGTGTTCTTAAATGTGTACTTGATGAGGCAAAGGGAAACATCTCTTCACCTAGATTAAATTATATTTTGTAGTCCGGATTCTCTTGGTATTGAAACAATGTAAAGAGTTTATTTTGAGCTTCTTCGTCGCCAATATTTTTGGATCTTCTTACACGAACATAGTTCCAGATTCTAGGAATCAAGTCTGCGACAGCGTCCGATTTCAGACGCTGCACTAAGAAGAAGGTGAACTGAAGCAAACCTAATCTGTTTGAACAATATGTATTAACAAGCAACGTGTAACAAAATGTAACATAATAATTCCTGATTAATAGTGAAATAAGTGTTCTATTTAAAATAAGAAATGGCAAATAAAAATGTTTAAACATATAACCGATAAATTTAACTAATGGATTCTATAAAAATTCTTTGATATATTAGTCCCTTTCACCAGGATGACATTCACAAAAAGTTAATAACATTCTATATTTTATTATTCTTTTATGCCTGGACGAAGGTATTGTGAAGATACAAAATGGAGATAAAATTTACAACTGGTCATGGTCAATGGGTAGCATTTATTTAAAATCTTTCATTTCTTGGAAGAATATAGAAGATTTTAGGCCTTCAGTAAAGATAATAATACAAAGAAGAAAATGAAAAACGTAGATGTCGTTACACATTTTGGGTTAGTAAAATTTAAAGAATTTTAAACAGATACGACATGAACACACACTACTACAAAAATACATGTGAAACTGTTTACATGAGAATCTAGTTTATCTGCCTATTTTGAAACGTGATTGATTTAGTAATTACAATACATTTCTTCAAAAGATAGGAAGAGGAATATATAGAAATATTTACTGGTTACGCCATCTAATCAACGCTAATACCATCCGTTAAACTGAACAAACCAAACAGTAATGTTAGGAGATTAAGTTCACACAGTTGGAGCCCGGAGTTTACTACAGAGGTGTCAAAATTGTTTTAAAAATATACGGATTCTTACTCTTATTGAATTATTATTGAATATGAAATTTCATTACCATGAAGGAAGATACGCTAATAACCGCTCCCAGCACATTTATATAAGTAACGTTTTATGATATCTTATAGTTTAGTGGCGAAGATAAATATTGTTAAGAATACCATTATATTGAGTCAGTTTATACCTTTTAAATTTGAGATAATCAACCGTCTACAATAGATTTGAAGTAATTATTGTTTTAACTAATTTGCCATGTTCTCTGCCTGGTTAATACAAAGATTTAAATGATTTAAAATTCCTCAATGAAAATATAGAAGCCTGATAGTTTGAACATAACTGTATCGCTGTTAGTAACATAATTTGAAATTTGTTTTAAAACTTATTATTAATTAATAGATTGGTATATTACAATATTTTCACGTTAACAACTGTAATTTTACTCATTATAATAAACAATTTTAGAATAAATCTTTGAACATGGAAGAAATTATTGTATTCTTTTCCATTCTTTCTAATAACTTTTTTCTAGACAGGTGTTGTTATTAATTATTGAAGTGCTGATGTTTCCCATCATAAGCTAGTAGACAATCCTGTATCCGCCCACGGCTCGCTGTACTATCGAATACACACGACAGGCAAGAGAGGTTCCAACGCCTGCATTAAAGGCTGCATCACGAAATATCCTTATTTTAAATGCATACATCCAATATTTATTTTCAAGTGATAAAAACATCTGATATATGGAGGTTAAAGTTCAAAGCTACAATAAAGTTTTACAATAAAGAAAATGCGTTATATGTTTTGTAAGACACAACTTAGTTTCACACATTTTACTTGTGTAACTAGATGTACTTTAGAGTTGCCTTTTAATATAAAAATACGATTGATATCCTGATAATAATACAACTCAGGTGACTGTTAATGTTTAACTGGTAAATTCACAACAAATAGTAAATCGAGATTGTAATGGAAGGAGTTCATGAATAAGGAAGGGGTATTCCGATTTGTATAATGGCTGCTTTATAGATTGTGCAAACCACCAACGGGTAATAGAATTACTGAAAGCATTCTTGTAGTACTTTCCAGTTAGCATTTCACAATTTAATAGTTTGATTGAAAATATTTTAATCCTAGAGTATGTACGAATTGTATTATCGAGTTACCTTCCAATACCCGAAATAAATGTCATATTCAACTTTAGCCTTTTAATTTACACACATAGATAGGTATCATGATTTTAGATATATGTTTCAGCTAATGTTTGAAATTTATTTAGTGCTAGCTGTTTCCCGCGGTTTCACACGCTTTTCGTAACTTTTGTCCGTGTATGAGCACTTCTGGTTCAATTGAATTATATTCCGAATGCCGATATAGGTAGAGTTTGCGATTAAGCAAAATCTGTTAAAAGTGTATATAAACATTGTAGACCTACATGTACTTTATTATAACTACAGACATAATTATGCTACCATTTTTCGAGACTTATCTTATCTGATGAAAATACTTTAATCCTAAAATAGTCCCACTCCAAAATTATATAAAAGTTTAATTAGCTCCAAGGGTAATATCGCTTTGCCGTAAACTTCCATCATTACAAAGTTTTAACACAAAATGCCGATGGCATTTACTCATTTTATTAATATTATATTTTTATTATTTTATAAATGTGTATTTAATATTATATAATTGTCATTTTATAATATTTCTCATATTTAATATCCCCATCGCTGTACGAAAATGTTTTTTATTTACCGAATTTCATAATTTGAAAGTTTTGGTTAAGCGTAAGGTTTTAATCGTAGGTCGGTTGAAAATGTTTAATATAGACTCACATTCAGTTGAGGCAGATTATCAAAGTTGTGTTCCTTTAAAGCCTGTAGTATTTAGTTAGTTAATGATCTTATAAGTGTGTAGGCCAAATTTTTATACAATAAGCTTCATTCAATATAAATTTTTAATTGTAAATCTCTGTATTGTGCATGTCTTGAAACTTTTCACCACATCTTTTTATTATATAAAAAATACATGGAATATTCCAGATAATTTACAAAAATAGGTTGCAAGTTTACAGTACTTATGCACCACCAAAGAATAGTTCAGAAAGTAGCAACATATTGTATTTATAGTTTGTCATTAATACATACAATCAGTCCCCATTGTATATTTTACAGTATATTTATTTAAAAAGTTTTAAGTATATTCGTATATAGGCCTTTTGATTCTAACTTGGATAGGTAATCTCAATTTTTTATATACCAAATTTATTATTATAGAATAATTATATTTACTATACTGTATATGATTCTTATAAACAGCGAGAACTTTGAAGCTCAATACCTTCAAAGAATTGCATATTCTCTTAAACGCAAATCAGAACTCGCGCCAAATGATTGTTAATGATATACATCGTTTAAATGGAGACCTACCAGTAATTTGTTGATTTGTTCAGAACAAAATGTATATGAGGACTGAAAAAGATGATATAAAACTATGCATCTTAGTGGAAAAAACCCGTCTTATTTATTAATTCAATTTTGTATTGATAGGTACCCACTCCAAATAATATAGCTTAGGTAATTTATATAAGGAATGGATATTTTATAAAATGATTAACCAGATGAGTGCTTTGTAAATGAGTTTATTTGTATCATTATTGTATGTTTGCACTTTCAATGAAATATAATGTCTCATTACTTTAGTTATATGATGCATATCTGTAAGGACAGAGAGTATGTTGGACTGTAATATTTGCCTTTTGAACTCATTAGGCTTTGGACTTCCATTGAAATTGTTAACTAAAATGATTAAAAGATGGGTTGTCATGCTATTGAGCTGAAAGTAGTTGAAAGTTGTAATAAATACTGTTACACACAAAATGTAACGAACTATGATGACGTACTACACATGTTTTTAATGTGGTATCGTGATCTTAAGGATAAAGCAAAAATAAATTAAATTCACTACCACTTTAATATATAGTAAAATTCTTTGACAGAACAGTCGCTATTACATTAAAGAATAGTTCATTAAATACTTTTCAAAGTACCCGGAAAATATGTTAAAATAAACTTAGGTTATTTTATTTATTAACGCGATGTTCTCATAAACCAGAAGAAAATTGTTTTATAATATTATTCACATAACTTTAACCAGAGTTAGATTTGCTAACAAAACTTTGTTGAATTATAAATGTGGAGATATTTGTTGCTGGCGTTCAACTTGGGCGATATAACCAACTTTATTAGCGAGCACATCTCGACTTTATCTTCCAGTCCAGACTTATAAATAAAAATGTTTTCTACAACCTTCATCTTATTATTCTGTGGCGTACAATTAAGGGTATCAAAATTATAGCTCTTGACTGCATTTAAGTAATACGAATTTAATGAATCGATAAATTTGTTGTTAAGCATTAATCTTGGGAACGGCTGGACTAATTCAGATAATTGTTTTCCTTTATCTAGTGTAGTTAACATGTATTTTGACGCATTGTAATTACAAGGTTAATTAATCATCAGTTTCTCTGTGAGTTAATACATTAAATCAAACGAACGAAAACAGTATCTACATCAAAATTGACTTCATCCTTATAAATACAAAATTATGGTTTGATACTAAATCCGTCATTTACTAAAGTTTCAAATCATATCAAGCTAATTATATCTACATTTTGTGTTAGTACTAAATTCATTCTTATATAATTGTTCTTACATTGTTCTCAGTATTAGAATTCTCATGGTCTAGGTTGGTGGACAGCTTGATCTGGGTAGAAATTAGTTTATAATCCTTTATAATAATATTATTTATATATGTGTAATTTCATTAAACTAATCTAGCTCGTAACGCAATGAAAGCATGCTTATCCGGAAGTATACTATGTACAAAGTAGTATTACTTTGTACATAGTATACAATATATACAATCGTTAACGATTGTTCAAAAAATGATTAAACATTAGATAATTCAGCTCAGTTATTACCTTAGCAATTCGGATAATCTTTTAGATCAAAGATTGATTGTCTTAAACAAAACTGAAAACTTTTCCAGTAAAGTAACGTTTAAACAACGTTCTATAACATAATATTATACATTTAAAACTCTAATACTTATATTAAGGGAGGTCAAATCATGTTGAGGCCTCCGAATCAAGTAAAACACGTGTGTGTCAGTGTCCAAACAGTCTCTCTACATTCACTCATCCTTATTCGGAGGCTCGAGGTAGAAATCCTTGCTGTAAAAACTTCCCGAAAATACTATGAAACACAATGAAGGTCCTCTAATAATGTATAGTAACATTTTAAACAATGTTGAAGATAAATGCACATACAGATAAGTTATTAGGGCCTATAATGTTCTTTGACAGTATGTATCTCATTCATGATATATTAATAAATACATTTTAAGTTTACTATCAAATATAATGTATTCAACTGACACACATATACTGTACTGATATTTTTAATAAGTTGCCAAGTAAAATTCATATATGTAAAGTAAAAGATTATAATAAAAATTATAGAATTTGATATATTAGTTGTATTATGGAACATAATTACGGTTTACGACAGATAAACTTTATACAGACTGTTTAGACCACCATATCATGTTTAACAATGCATTTATTAACCTTATTTACTGTGATAATTACAAAAGATAGTCTCCATGACATTTATTTGGAGCATATCGTATTTTATAACATTCAAAATAATGATATGAGATATTCACAGTTGAATTACTGACGTATCAAGTTTCAGGAGATGCAATATCTTCCTGGATTTTGTGCGAAATAGTGATATGAGGGGAGACGTCGAGATTGTCTTGAGATTGAATGACTAAGCCCAGTTCCATTTTATAAGAACGGATTTGGAGGAACCGCTTTAGAGGAAAGACCTGAAAAGCGTTTATTTTATATTAAGATTTTAAAATAAAACACGAAAAAATAAATGAAATAATAACAGATATTAGTGTAGAGGAAATATTTACTAGTAAAATAGTCCATACATATTTACGAATATTTTTGATAATTATTGCGACGGACGGACTCAAAGTACCCCGTAGTAGAAATGTTTACCATCGGTATATCTTTAAGGTTACGAGCGTAAAAAATGATCCACCTTACTGTAATATGGTTAAAAGTAAAAACTTCGGGATAAATAGCTTGAATCTCAGTATCAACTAAATCTAATTAAATATTAGATATTCATGTTATATATTAGGTGCTCATTAAAATTCTTGAAATTTATTTCGATATCAGAGCGTGAAACTATTGGCATTAGTTTCACTCCAATTTTAGGGTTTCGAACCACTAGTTTTAAAAGTTTGTATGGTCAATACTAAAATCTTACAGCATACCAAATCAAGTACTTTGATGTTTTTCAACAACCAATATTAACCCCAAGTGGTAACTTAAACTCTATAAATTTCATATTTCGGAGCTCTACTCTCCACTTCAAATACTGAAAACTCCGTACAATTTAGCGAAAAATATTAATTAGCCGCCATTATATAATTTGAACAAATAATATCAACTGTTTGCTGCTCACTACAGGTCACTGATAATATGTGATTAACGTTTATGTGATTTATGTCTTTTAAGGTTTAAAGTTCTAAACGCTCTTTTTTCGTATTTCTTTATGACAATGAAATATATGTTAACATTAGTATGATATAAGGGTAAAAATAAGAAACCAAGTTATTTTAACATGCTCCACAGCGCTAGCTTGAGGCCTCCAGCTGTGACCTTAATCTCACACATTACTGACTTCTTTGGACAGTTTAATGCCTTACATTAGCATTGTTTAATGTCGAGGTCATTAATGACCTCTGCTACAAAGCGCTAACCTGAGGCCTCCAGCTGTGACCTTAATCTCACACATTACTGACTTCTTTGGACAGTTTAATGCCCCTTACATTAGCATTGTTTAATGTCGAGGTCATTAATGACCTCTGCTACAAAGCACTAACCTGAGGCCTCCAGCTGTGACCTTAATCTCACACATTACTGACTTCTTTGGACAGTTTAATGCCTTACATTAGCATTGTTTAATGTCGAGGTCATAATGACCTCTGCTACAAAGCACTAACCTGAGGCCTCCAGCTGTGAACTTAACAGACTACACCTTAACCTGTCTTGTTTTGACAGTTTAATGACTTAAATTAGCATTCTTTGTATGGCGAGCTCGTTAACGACCTCTGCTACACAGCACTAGCCTAGGGCCTCCAGATGTGCCCTTAATACCGCACATTACTGACTTCTTTGGACAGTTTATTGCCTGACATTATCATTCTTTGTATGGCGAGCTCGTTAACGATCTCTGCTACACAGCACTAGCCTAGGGCCTCCAGATGTGCCCTTAATACCGCACATTACTGACTTCTTTGGACAGTTTATTGCCTGACAGTATCATTCTTTGTGTGGGGAGCTCGTTAATGACCTCTGCTACACAGCACTGGCCTGTGGCCTACATCTGTGACCTTAATCTCGTACATTACTGTCTAGTTTGGACAGTTTATTGCCTGACATTATCATTCTTTGTATGGCGAGCTCATTAATGACCTCACCTACACAGTACTAGCCTCAGGCCAACATCTGTGACCGTAATCTCGCACATTACTGTCTTGTTTGGACAATTTATTGCCTGACATTATCATTCTTTGTATGGCGAGCTCATTAATGACCTCTGCTACACAGCACTGGCCTGTGGCCAACATCTGTGACCGTAATCTCGCACATTACTGTCTTGTTTGGACAATTTATTGCCTGACATTATCATTCTTTGTATGGCGAGCTCATTAATGACCTCTGCTACACAGCACTGGCCTGTGGCCAACATCTGTGACCTTAATCTCGTACATTACTGTCTTGTTTGGACAGTTTAATACCTGACATTATCATTCTTTGTATGGCGAGCTCATTAATGACCTCTGCTACACAGCACTGGCCTGTGGCCTACATCTGTGACCTTAATCTCGTACATTACTGTCTAGTTTGGACAGTTTATTGCCTGACATTATCATTCTTTGTATGGCGAGCTCATTAATGACCTCACCTACACAGTACTAGCCTCAGGCCAACATCTGTGACCGTAATCTCGCACATTACTGTCTTGTTTGGACAATTTATTGCCTGACATTATCATTCTTTGTATGGCGAGCTCATTAATGACCTCTGCTACACAGCACTGGCCTGTGGCCTACATCTGTGACCTTAATCTCGTACATTACTGTCTAGTTTGGACAGTTTATTGCCTGACATTATCATTCTTTGTATGGCGAGCTCATTAATGACCTCACCTACACAGTACTAGCCTCAGGCCAACATCTGTGACCGTAATCTCGCACATTACTGTCTTGTTTGGACAATTTATTGCCTGACATTATCATTCTTTGTATGGCGAGCTCATTAATTACCTCTGCTACACAGCACTGGTCTGTGGCCTACATCTGTGACCTTAATCTCGTACATTACTGTCTTGTTTGGACAGTTTATTGCCTGACATTATCATTCTTTGTATGGCGAGCTCATTAATGACCTCACCTACACAGTACTAGCCTCAGGCCAACATCTGTGACCGTAATCTCGCACATTACTGTCTTGTTTGGACAATTTATTGCCTGACATTATCATTCTTTGTATGGCGAGCTCATTAATGACCTCTGCTACAAAGCGCTAACCTGAGGCCTCCAGCTGTGACCTTAATCTCACACATTACTGACTTCTTTGGACAGTTTAATGCCCCTTACATTAGCATTGTTTAATGTCGAGGTCATTAATGACCTCTGCTACAAAGCACTAACCTGAGGCCTCCAGCTGTGACCTTAATCTCACACATTACTGACTTCTTTGGACAGTTTAATGCCTTACATTAGCATTGTTTAATGTCGAGGTCATAATGACCTCTGCTACAAAGCACTAACCTGAGGCCTCCAGCTGTGAACTTAACAGACTACACCTTAACCTGTCTTGTTTTGATAGTTTAATGACTTAAATTAGCATTCTTTGTATGGCGAGCTCGTTAACGACCTCTGCTACACAGCACTAGCCTAGGGCCTCCAGATGTGCCCTTAATACCGCACATTACTGACTTCTTTGGACAGTTTATTGCCTGACATTATCATTCTTTGTATGGCGAGCTCGTTAACGACCTCTGCTACACAGCACTAGCCTAGGGCCTCCAGATGTGCCCTTAATACCGCACATTACTGACTTCTTTGGACAGTTTATTGCCTGACATTATCATTCTTTGTGTGGGGAGCTCGTTAATGACCTCTGCTACACAGCACTGGCCTGTGGCCTACATCTGTGACCTTAATCTCGTACATTACTGTCTAGTTTGGACAGTTTATTGCCTGACATTATCATTCTTTGTATGGCGAGCTCATTAATGACCTCACCTACACAGTACTAGCCTCAGGCCAACATCTGTGACCGTAATCTCGCACATTACTGTCTTGTTTGGACAATTTATTGCCTGACATTATCATTCTTTGTATGGCGAGCTCATTAATGACCTCTGCTACACAGCACTGGCCTGTGGCCAACATCTGTGACCGTAATCTCGCACATTACTGTCTTGTTTGGACAATTTATTGCCTGACATTATCATTCTTTGTATGGCGAGCTCATTAATGACCTCTGCTACACAGCACTGGCCTGTGGCCAACATCTGTGACCTTAATCTCGTACATTACTGTCTTGTTTGGACAGTTTAATACCTGACATTATCATTCTTTGTATGGCGAGCTCATTAATGACCTCTGCTACACAGCACTGGCCTGTGGCCTACATCTGTGACCTTAATCTCGTACATTACTGTCTAGTTTGGACAGTTTATTGCCTGACATTATCATTCTTTGTATGGCGAGCTCATTAATGACCTCACCTACACAGTACTAGCCTCAGGCCAACATCTGTGACCGTAATCTCGCACATTACTGTCTTGTTTGGACAATTTATTGCCTGACATTATCATTCTTTGTATGGCGAGCTCATTAATTACCTCTGCTACACAGCACTGGCCTGTGGCCTACATCTATGACCTTAATCTCGTACATTACTGTCTTGTTTGGACAGTTTATTGCCTGACATTATCATTCTTTGTATGGCGAGCTCAATAATCAGGAATTGAACATAAAAAAATTGATAAAAAAAACAGTGTAGGATACATATATTTTTTCTATAACATTCTTATTATAAGTAATTGATACAGAACACTTCTCAACAGAAGAAATAAGTTTAATAATTAATGAAACATTATGCATCAACGTGTGTCGTGCATAAAATACACAATTATCTGAATATATCTCTAATATTTAGAGTTTATGAAACTATTATATTACTATACGTTAAAATAATTACTCTTAAGTATTCCATCTGTGCCCCGGATGTGAAAGCATCGAGCGTATATCTCTGATATAACACATTAAATATGAAGATAATACAGAGGGAGTTGGAACAAGGGGCAGACGGTGGCGGACCTTGTAACAGACAAAACATCTTTGTGCAGGTGAACAAAGATCTAGTCCCTGTTGATACATACACAGCTGTTGTCATGTTCAGTGTTTTGTGCCGTGTGTTTGCACATTAGTCTATATTACAAATATGAAAAAAGCTCTTTGGGTAAGGATTTTATTGACGATGGATGGTTTGAAAGGTTTTGTAGGATTTCCGACATGTGCTATCGTTAAAGTTACAAGAAATAGAACACTACATTTTGAGGATTTGAACTTATCTGATTTAAATAACTAAACAGCATAATATTAAGCTCGGTAAACCCACGACCACGGTCTAATGCAGAATATGTGCGTCAAAAACCTAAGTATATACCTCAGGGTGACAAGATTGACCATACTACTGCCAACCACGTTACGTACAGAACAAAAAACAAATAGTACTGTAATACAGCCAATACCCACTAGATATGATGAAAAACCTGAGGAAATAAATATAGGATTTTCCAATGTCAGCATGGTACGTCATCTGGAGACATACCCTAATAGCTATGGTTGGGAATAGAGGGATTTGTAATAAACTGATCACACATTTATTGCATGTATTATTTTATAAGCTGAGATTTTTTAAAATGGTACAACATGTTAAGGATCCCGAAATAACTTTTTTGAGTATTGGTAGCCAAAGTCGCATAACTTTAACAGAAGGTTTACTTTGAACGTAATGGACGAAACACATGAGTTTGGAGATCTCTGAGGTCGCAGTAATAAATACTCGGTTTGCAAAGTTTTCTTACAAGTTTAACTACGGCGAATAAAACATACAAGCACTGATTTCAAATAAAATAATGTCTTGCCAAGTTACTGTTGTAAATAACTTAAAAGCGAAATGTTAAGCATACACAGTGATGTAATCACTAAATGACCATGGATACATGCAGAATGTATACGTCAAAAGCTCAGGCATGTACCTTAGAGTAAATAGATTGACCATGCTACTGCCAACCATGTGAGTTATTTCGTTTGAACTTATTTATGGCTGATTGACAATATCAATTTCGTGTAATATCTATGTTTCTGACTTCTTCTTTATGGTAATAATTTTCTGAGCGCGAGCTCATTGCTGTGTGTGCGTTTAACAAGTTATAATTTTCAAACACGTTCTGAATAAATGGGAGTGATATTACATACATATCTAGCAATATATCGCGCACAATAACTGATCTAAAGAAAACGTACTGTAAGAATAATTAAGGAGAATGTTTTTATAAAGAAAATATTTAACTTGTTTCCCTATTATGGAATTATGGATTTGAAATGGGAAAAATGAGATGGGAGTGATAGATGTGAACACTGACAAAATCAATTAATAGATAGATGGATGAGAATAAAAGTGTTGGACACTACAGCTATATTTCGTAAGCGTTCAAGTACTTATAAATTTAGTTTTCTTAGTGTTAGTATCCATACAAATTTTACTTTTTCAGTAGTAGCATATTTACATAGTATAAAACTTCAACCTTGAAAATAAGTATGGATTATAAATTAAAATTGACTCTTGCCAGAGACTTCAACTTGCAAATGTACATATAATCCACCGAAAATCTTTTGCTATACATATCATCATTCCAACTAAGGAAATCGTTGGCGTCTCAGATCGACTTTCGAAGTACCTTTTCCCTCCCACATAGCCTACTACGAACAATTTGCTATGCTCAGAAAGACGTCAAAAAATCTTGAAATAATAGAAAAAGTGTTTTTGGCCAAATAAAAAAAAATGGATTTAGATGTAGTCTATTTTTCTCTTCAATTCAAATGGTTTATGTATGCAACTACATTAATTTGTTGTGTAATCAAATTTACTTTCTTTTACACAAGGAGTATTTAACTAATACAAATAGTTAAAACTAAGGTTCAATCTGGAAAACAATATCGTTCACGCTGACTGTTAAAACTATAAGTTACAGTACTTATCAAAAATAGTTTGGTATAAATATAGCAAGAAGAGTATGTAGCAGTAAAAATAAAAGAAATAACGAGATTCATATTTCAGAGTTACGTTTCTATTTATATTACTTCCGGGCGAGCGTAGTCAAGCCGCGGTAACGAATAGCCTGGCTACATGGAATGGGAGGAGACTCTAAAAACGTTGTTAGTTACTTTGTTTGGTTCCTCTCTATAAATATCCAACTGGAATACATTTCGTATCATAGTTTCTTTACAGAAATTCTTATTTTAACTAAGTAAGTATTTTAAAATTTTTGAATAATATTGTTTAAAGTTCAAAATTCTTTAGTATTGATATTGGGTAGACGTAACTCACAAATGACCACCACTCCAAGTATAGAGTACCATGGTTGTATCAAGTTTTCTAGTATATGTAGTTTGTATATCTATAACATTAGTATAAATTAGTTTATTTCATGGTATAATATGTTTTACGCCAAAAAATCAGATTACGGGAAGAAATATTTGATTTCTAATGGCTACTTTTTTATTTGTTTGATCTGCCCTTACCAATAACAGATCACGTTTTAACCTTTTTCACTATAAAACATAACCTGCACCTTTTATTTCACTTCCTGTCCACCAATAAAAAAATATGTTTTGTTGAGATGTATAAAAAATTTTCTATTCAGCTTCTAACAAATTGATTAAATATTACACAATTAATATCTTGAAATGTCAAACTAAAGATACAATATTAGTTTATATGTGTACTGATGGGAAAATAACTCTGTTGGCATGGTAATCTAATCGTGACATATTTAAATAATTAGAATTTTACATGATCTTGATAAAGTACAGGTCAAATCATTACAATCGTACGAATTTATCTGTAACGTGAACTTTGTTTAGTTACATTTAATCAAAATTATGTTTGTAAACATATTAACTTATAACGGTTCAATTGTATATTTGTACAACTTTCAACGGCCACCATCTTAGAAGATATCGAAATAGTAAGGTAAATGTTCCTTAAAAGAGCTTTAATATTTTACGAAGAGTGTCTTGATTTATGAATGAAATATCCAAGATAAAATGTTTTCACGATTGTGAATAGCCGCTATCTTGAAATATTTGGTCGGTTAAGAATATCCAACGAAATATTCCAAGGTATGTAAAAATACTGTCTTTGTATCTAGAATGGCCTGAATCTATTAAAAATTACGGCCGTCACCGTATTTACAATAATTGTTAGTTTTGCAATGTTACATATCTTGAAATCTTACTAGTTATAAGAAATGAAGACCAACATTGATACGTTGTTTTACAACACATAATAACTGATGTATTATAATTTTTCCTTCTCCAAACTTTCAAAGACTGCCATTTTGAATCCTTGAACTTCATCGAAAAAGTGGAACAATCAAGTTTTATATAATTACGTAATGTGTTAAAACATATTCGGTTTTGGGTCTGTATTGGAAATTAGTCGTGTAAAAATGTTTGCTTGAATGTGAATGACCGTCATCTTGAATAGTTTTATGCTTAAGACTAGCTAACGAACTTCACAAGTTTGCATTATATAAATATTTTCTGAAATCTGCCTGTAATGCATATTCATAGACTTATGTAAAGCCTTAAGGTTCTAAAGTAGAATATAACCATAGTTCATTTACTACATAGAATGTAATAAATAACCATTTTAAATTTTGTTACAGATAAATCTGAGCTTTCTTCATTTTGATATTCATTATTCCTCCAAATCCACGGAATCCTTCACTCAGGATCTACAGCAAGATTGAAATGCCAAGTAAGAAATTGCTTTTGTCTTTGTGTCTTGCAAATCTGTTCAGTCATTATTTTATTAGCGTATTTACACTGAAGAATATTAAACAAACACACATTAATATGTGTGCCATTTATTTAAGTGCTGCCAACAAAACATTGCTAATGTGACACAATAATGCTTTCCATTTTCTGAGCACGTCAATTAACGTTAATAATAATTATTCAAAACGCTATTTTCAAACGAAGAAGTGATGAAACACACACACACACACACACACACACACACACACACACACACAGGAAGCAAAAAAACGTGCTGAAGCTAGACGCAAAAGATATTTTCTTTTATACAATTATTATAGATATATTTTTCTTAAGGTAGTTTTCTATGCTAATGGGAATTCAAATGAACCTTTTTACAATAAACCCAATTAGAGGAAACCCGCCCAAACATATTTGAAAATTTGTATCGAGTTTTCCCGAGGATGTCCCGTTGGCCTGTCTATTAAATGGCTGCAGCCTTACCTCTACTGTACGGTAATTACGGTGTTTAGATTAGACTTTTTATATGCATATTATGATGCTAAATTTTCAAATTTAAAAAAGAATGACAATGAGCTTGGCTGTTTCATGGGTCGGTGGCCCGCTGGGAAGCGAGTAAGTAGCCGCCCAACTCTCGGTGGTGGTTCGGATGCACCCTTTAAGATTATGATACCCAGTTTGAGTAGTATACATGGCTTCCGTTTGAACCGGCTGTAGTTAAACGCCCTTGAGTTTATCCCATGAGAACAATGTTAAAGATTTTTACGCCTTTAAGTTTGCTCGTATAATAATAGGGGATAATGTGAATGATAGAATTAATATCTAAGCGCTTTGTAGTATTTTTGTACGGAGTATACTTTTTGAATATTTAAGCAATAAAGTACAACTTCAACTTTACAATATTTACCATACATATTCTCTATTGATCTCTAAATAGGTTTTGCGGTATTGTCCCTTTTGCATTGAATGGAACATATTTTAATACGGTAATGGGTCTCCGGTCCTTTTTTAATCCTTAATAAAATGTTTAGTCTGTACTTAAGTTAAGTACTCTTTTAAGTAACAAATTAGACATATGTATTTAATCTTTGTCTATAAGGACCTAAAGTTGCGTAAAAATAAATCAAATAATTGCACTTTTTCATAATTTTAGCTTAGTAAATTATATATATGTTTCAAATCTAAACACACACACACACACACACACACACACACACACACACACACACACACACACACACACACACACACACACACACACACACACACACACACACACACACACACACACACACACACACACACACACACACACACACACACACACACACACACACACACACACACACACACACACACACACACACACACACACACACACACACACACACACACACACACACACACACACACACACACACACACACACACACACACACACACACACACACACACACACACACACACACACACACACACACACACACACACACACACACACACACACACACACACACACACACACACACACACACACACACACACACACACACACACACACACACACACACACACACACACACACACACACACACACACACACACACACACACACACACACACACACACACACACACACACACACACACACACACACACACACACACACACACACACACACACACACACACACACACACACACACACACACACACACACACACACACACACACACACACACACACACACACACACACACACACACACACACACACACACACACACACACACACACACACACACACACACACACACACACACACACACACACACACACACACACACACACACACACACACACACACACACACACACACACACACACACACACACACACACACACTCACACACACACACACACACACACACACACACACACACACACACACACACACACACACACACACACACACACACACACACACACACACACACACACACACACACACACACACACACACACACACACACACACACACACACACACACACACACACACACACACACACACACACACACACACACATATATACATATATATATATATATATATATATATATATATATATATAAGACTCAAACATGCATACTTTAAAGATAAATCCAACTTAACCTTATTAGAGTCTCCAAGATGAAAATTAAATTAAATTTCAAGATTTTTAAGCTATGTAAGTGTTAATACTTCACTCATAATTTTAATATAGTTAATCAAAAAGCAATAAAACGGTTGCGCCAAATAATCCAATCAGCTTTTTACTGTCAGCACTAATATTCACTACTACAATATCAGCATTGTGGCCATAATAGTATTGCAGCCTACATGTATTGCTTGTTAATTTACATTATGGGAAGACCTAATACAAGTGTGTTTATTATATTAGATTTATGTAATTTGGTTGGTTAATTTTGGAACATGAATAACTACACGACAGAAGAATAACACAATTATTAAGTGAAAAATATAATCAGTCAGATAACGAAAATAAGAAACGGAGACTGATGATCATGGTGAAATATATCAATCTCAAACCAAGGGAAATACCACAAACCCTGTCCAGAGAGTTCAGGGACAAGCTGTATATTAGTTGCTAATATTCTTAATCATATGCTGAATGGAAATCTTATTCTTCTTATTTAAGGTCTGTAGATGCCTTAAAGGACCTGAGTAGGTAATTCTTAACGTGGAGCATTCTGCTTTGGTTTGATTGACTTTATGACTTCAGAGTGACTGTTCTTAAAGATATCTTTTTTTATAGACAAGTCAAATAAAATATATCACTCCACTTGAAATTGATGGGTTTTAATGTATGAAAGTTTTTAAAATGTCAAAGAATAAAACAGTACAAATAAGAGTTCACGTTGTTTACTATATGTATGCTATTTTTATGTGCTGAATTTATATCGTTATCCCAACTCGTGTTCTTGTGTGTCAATAGGGATGGAAATAACTAAAATTTAAAACAGTTGTACTAAACGAAACGCAATTACACCATCTTAGAGGACTAGAGCAATTAAAATCCTGCTACAAGCAGAAGAAAATAGTGTAATAGTTTATTACGTAAATAAAATAATCGATTGACCTATATACCTTCTCTCGTAAGTTTGAAACAAGTTGTAATTATCATGCAATGTAGGCTGCTCTGAAAGGACGAGGTTTGCATGCAGAGAGGCCATTCTGTGTGGATCTTGGCTACGCTTGAATTGAATACAGAGGCCTCTATATTTTAATGATTTGAATACAGAATTGATTTAATGTTTTTCATCACTTTTGTCATTTCAAGAACGAAATATTTACTCTATAGGATTACAATTAAAGCACATGGTCGACTGAGCCTATTACTTGAGATGATGGAAAAATTTAATTTCTGTCGGTTTATCATCACAATATCCTGAGTATGTATGGAATTTTAATGAATTAGATTCGAAATTTGGCGTAACCTTCCTTTATACACATACGCAACGCGGTAACGTTGAATCACGATATCAGGATTTATTAACACAACTCATGCCATGCAATGTGCTCTCAGGAGATAGAGAGGTCAATACAGATTTAGAATATTGCTCCCAGATTTTACGAAGCTTCATACAATGTCAATATTACCCATGTCAGTTTGTACTAATGTACTCGCAGAATTTATTAACTAAAATGTATACCACCATATCCGTTGCCAATCTCAGACACTTGGATCATGTTCCTTCTTCCGAGTAGCTGCGAACATGCGATCTAAAAAGGCATTGTGTTATGCTGCTGTCATGCTAAATGACTTACACATTTCACAAAGCAGAACATTTTATGATATAAAGAACTAGTTTTAGCTTTACAAGGAAAGAAATGCTAAATCCTCTTAATTATTTCATTTTAATATAATTAATTTTATTTCTATTTATTGTTAAATATCTAATTTTTTAATAACTGTTTGTACAGTTTGTTTACGAAAACTTCGATTCAAATAAAGACACTTATTTATTAATTGTAAAATGTGTTAATATATTAATAAACCTCGGTAAAAAGTAACAACTATATTATATAAAAAAAAGGAAATTAATTTTCTGGACAATTTAAAACTGCATGAATATAGTTAATCTAGGACATATTCTAATTTAAAATATAACTGAACGAATTTTAACATTTGATATAAAGATATATATATATATATATATATATATATATATATATATATATATATATATATATATATATATACGAGATTCTCTTTAGTTGCTTAAAAAGTAATTTTGATTTAATATAAATTTATGGGCTTAATATAAATGATCCAATTCGATTTGAAGGAATATTCTGGTACTCAACAAATTACATTACAAGAGGAACAAATTATTACATAATTATTTATTGTAAACCCAATTTTTGTCTTTAAAGTTGGATGGAGACATGTTTATCATGCTAATATATAATAATGGGATTCTTAGTTAAACCAATAAAATTCAGAAATGTTTTTAATATAACTAGTAAATTGCATTATTTGATTCACGTTTACTTACTAATTGTTATGTATTATGTAAATTACTTATTTTATATTTAATTAATGTTTCCAAACTAAACAGTACTGAAAGGTTAACAAACGCGATGGAAAAATCAAAAGCCAAGGGAACTGTTGGGACAGTTAATTGCCTTCAAGGGTAAAGACATCGTTCCTATTAAGTTTGCGCAGTGCATCAAGCTTAATTGCATACTGAGAGGCGTTCGGGTGGAATTCAATTAAAGGAGGAGCGTCCAGCGGTCGCCGCGTATCATTCCAGCAGTTATTTAAAGTTTCTTTCTTTACTGTTTTTACACTCAAAGTATAGTGTAAAATACTGTTAACACTGTTTATATAATAATAGAGAAGACTGCTGCCTAGATTTTCGGCAACATGCATGTAGCCACCCGACGGTGATGTAGAGCAGATATTTACTTAAATTTATTTGCTAATATAAAACACAAACATGGGCCACATTTATATGCTATACGGCAGCTCTATACAATTATATCCTCTAGATGCTTCCGGTCTTAAAAACTCCATACTTTTGATACTTTCTGGTTTGCGGATACTTCCACCTTCTACAATACACTGGAGTTTAGGGGCCAGTAGCAACTGGATTTTTCCCGGCATTTAAAAGTCAGCCTTACAGAAGATTTTGACCTCAGGGAGTCTTAGAGTATCTAGGACCATTGGGAAGAAGTTCTCATAGCTCAAAGGGTTGGCCGAAACGTATTATTTACCTATATAGTATTTATATAGATATCTACGACGTCCTTAATTGTTAATAGTAAATTATTCTGGTCCTGGAGTTTTGGTCATTAGGTCCAACCATAGTCATGACTACTCTTAGTTAACATATGTTCTATACATAGCTTATATCAGTTTTAGTTAAAATCCATGGATTCATGTTAGTTAGTTGTGCGAAAGCCATTTTTTTGTTCTGGTTGGTAGCCACTTGGCTGAGTGGGAGGTGTCCTGCTATCCTACGTCATAATCTATACCATATAACCGTATTTATACCATACGACCGTATATACCGTCAGATATCCAGGATTCAAGTTCACGAACTATACCCTGATATATTTTGATAATTAGAATGTTTTCGTCAATTTATTTATAATCCATGCAACCGTAACACGTTTGGATTAGTAATATAGAACACAGTTTTAAATCCAGAGATACAACCTTTTTGGTACGATTAGCCCCTAACATCGGATTGGAACCTTACATTATTTATTAAAAATACATATTATGCTTTTCAATGTCAGTTTGGAAGGGCGTAATATTAATGAAACATACAACAAGATTAATGAAACAGTTCAATACGTGGATTATGAATCCTCGTAATAAATCACTTTTATAACTTATTTCGGTTGAATTATATAGTGAAGTTGGCATGTACTTTAATGGCAAACTGTGACACATCTATCAAAGTTATACGCGCCGTTAGGGTGGCCTTTTGATTACACAGACAAATGTCACGGCGTAGAGGCTTTTATAGACCATCAGGATATATACAGTTGTAAAAAACACAGTCACAATTTTGTAGACCTCCTACCCAGCAAACAGCATGATGCAGCATAGACCTCTAGTTTAACTATAAATAAGAGTATACATTGGTAAAGTAAAAAGACATTTGGTGACTAATGTTATCTAGGCTTAAAGTATCCTATTTTATTTGAAGTTTATTTTTACATACCATCAGTTACCAGTTAGTTTATTTATTAACTGGCCACACTACTTGTAAAAGTGGTCAGTCAATTTCCAAAAATGATAATGTTATAATTATGTTTATATTGATTGAAAATAAATTCATTTATTCATTTTTTTTACATTAATGGATTTTTTGGATTCATCGGATATTCATTGTTCCATAGTGTATTAAACAATGTCTGCCATTTGAGACGAAATTTATATAAATTTGTTGTAGATTGGTTTTCACTTCAGTGCACTTTTCCTTTTCCATTAGTTTAAGCAAGAACAACGTGGCTATTACACCAGCTAAAATTTAATACGATTGCAAGAACCGAGATCAACTATGATAAAATGGGTTACTCAGAGATTACAGTATATGATAGCGATTAATTCAGCGACGCAGAAGGGCGAGGTCGACTGTACACCTTGCCGCCGGTTTGTAGTAAAATAGTAGAAAATAAAACTAATCCTATCGTATTTGGAACTGTCTTGGCATCTAGCTATGCTAGATGCCAATGTCTTAGCATGACCTGTTATGCTAAAACAGGTCTATAATATTTATATCGGTTCCAGAAGTTCATTTCAGTTTCTCATATTTGCATATCGGTATTGCACGAGAAACCATAAGAGGAACCGAATTGTACTGATAGGGTTATCAGCCAAGTCAGCTGTGATGAACTACATCAGGAGTGCTCGGTTAAATTAGCATAAGCGTAAAATATCCCTCGGCCTTTGTATGGTTGAAAAACCAATATGTACTTTGGGGAAATCGATATGTCGATATACTAATCGATTTTATTTTCGAGGATAGTGCTTAATTATATCCACTGACGTTGAGATGTCTTGGCGTCTAGCATAGTGATCTTACGAGTAGATTGTACACGCTAAAAAATTTGCATAGACCTAAGTACATTTTGGATGTTCCTTTCGGTTTATCGTAGGTGCATATCTGGTTTCAAGGTCCATATCGGTTTTCGATGTTTGAACCGGTTTACTGGCGGTGCATTGTTTAATCGCAATTTTTTCAAAGTGTATATAAGTTTTTAAGATGTATCTCGTACATCGGTTTCTCAGAGGTGCGTGTCGGTATTGCATGAACATGCGACTCGGAGGAACTGATATGCAACCTAGGGGAAACCGTGTTGAACTATTAACGTAACCAATTCTATCAGGCGTGATCAGTCAAGTCTCCCTGCAGCGTACAGGATATAAATCCTTGTAACTCCGCACTTCTTAGAAATGCAAACATGACCAGAATGGTATGCATGTACAAAAGCCATCCCTCCATCCCTTACGTAACCTCAAATTTAAACCCAGCAGGGATCACTTCTGGCTGGCTTATACCTTCTAGTTGAACCTACCACTGGGCACAGCAAAAATCGATGTGTTACTTAAATCTGGGCAATCTTATGGATGTCTGGGAGCGGCACATCACTAACCACAAATGTTGAGATTCTGGGGTTCAAGTGCAATTCGACAGGTCTAGTCTACGTACTGCGGGAGATAACTGTTGGGGTTGGTGGGGTTTGTTCCCTAACTATCAAAGGTTCTTGCTAACCTCAACAATTGTGTGTTACCCCCTGCCTGCTTTGACTGGAGAGGCTGGTTCAGAGCTGGCTTCCTCTTCTTCCGGGGAGACATTACTTTCAGATTAGTGCCCTAATTTTTCCTCATGAATCCCGATAGGAGACGGCCCTACCCCCAAACATACCCATTCTGAAGCAGCGCTAAGGTTCTTATAGGACTAAGCGCAGTCATAAGCTTCTTGTCCTAAGAGAACAAAAAAAAAAAAAAAAAAAAAACACAGAAAAACAAAAATCCCAAATTTAAATAATTATATATAAAAAAAACAATGAACAACCTACACTTTTTCTCATGAAATAAGAATATATATATATTTAATTTTTTAAATCGTATCTTCTATCTTACAGTTAAAAAAAGTAGTATCAGTAAATAGTAAAAGGGGAAAAAAACAGTTTAAATTCACCTTATTAGAAAAAGTAGATTAGATTCATAACTATATATCGTACGTGCATTAGGAAGCTATTTACTATTTCTAAATTAATATTATATTCTTTGGTCATTTTGATTTGTTGTGTGTAACATGTATAAATGTACGTTAATGAAGAAAAAACAACCGAGTAACGTTGTTCCTATTCAAATAAAGTGGTTTTCAATGGAAACAGTGGAACAACGATTGGTGCACAACGTCGATAATGCCCTATATTGCGCAATATTAAAATTCAATCAGATAAACATGATTATTCCACTCACTTGCCAAACACAAAACACCGACCAACCAGAACACAGTTAATTCGTATTTAACCAATCACATAGTTTTGTATATCCATGAGAAGGTTGAATTCCAGCAATCACGCAGTTGGAGTAATATATTCTCTTTATTAATGGGTCTGTGGCCAAAAGAAATCTTCGTATATTAATTAATACTTGCCAACTTTGTATAAAATTAAGAATTACATCCAATACTTAGAAAGACATCCCGTATAAACGTAGTTTTTTATGGCGTTTACATAATGTTATTGTTAATAATATTACTGTATTCAATTTGAGACGGGTATGAAACCAGTGTTTGTTCGTTATTATATTTTGAAACTTTTGAATGTTTATTTGATACCAACTCAAAGAGAGTATAACATATATGCTATTTACTTTAATTTCAACATACTAATTCTAAACAAATATTATAGAGAATATATTTCCTGAATTAGATTTCACTTATACATCATTGGTCAAAGTACAGATATCGTAGTTTCCATGAGACGCGTCATGTACAAGGTTTATACAATACAAATGTATTATTCCGGTTTATAGGCTAGTACAATTTATAGTAATACCAATTTAATGAATAAATTTATTAATGTCACTTTTAATGGGGTTTTGCTTTTATTAATACTACAAAGTAAATGATTAAGAAAAGAGGATTCTAAATTGTATTATTAACAATGGCTAATGTCTGAAAACCAGTAACTGTATTCTTACAAAGTTACCCATCGTCAATACATTAAAAAAATATATATTTCAACCGAGTGTTTTTATATAGATCAAAAGTAACAATGTGAAAATCCTTTTCCAGTTGACTCGAAAGGGATCAACTATTAGACGCAACAAGTGGTTTAGTCAGGGAACTATCCAGTTTCAATATACGACTTTCTTCGAATACAAATCTTGTTTCTCATCACATACACATTAAGACTATATTAGAAGGATTTTAAGAAGAGCAATATATTAAAAATAAAAATATATTTTAAGCAAATAAGTTTTTAACTCTTTTAGAAATATATGAAAAAAATAATGAATACTATGAACATTTTACATTATGATACAATATTCTTCTCTAATCGTACTTTTAGGGGCTACAAGTAACTAGGCTATTTTACGTTGTGAATAAGAGAGTCAATATTCATTTTTATATCATCTGAAGCACTTGTATAATATAATTATTATTAAAATTGCGATCCTATCTAGAGCAAAAATAAATTATAATTGTTTTAACCTTTTACAATTACTTCGGTTCTTGTACCCATTTATGTATCTTGTAGTGTATCGAGATGGTAGGTTAATAGTAATAATAGAAAAAACTTTACATAAAGCAAACCTCTAAAATATTAGTTTTGAAGCCATGGTTTTATTTGATGAATAATGTATTTTAATTCATTTTTAAAGTGCACTTGTAAAATAACTTGTAAAAAAAGTTAAAATACATATACAATCTAATATTTGAAAATGAAATGTTAACAGGCAATGCAATTTCATTCTAAGCAACAAGGGACATTTTAATTTTATGTTATATAATGGTTTTGATTGAGTGTTGAGTGTTTACAATATTGTGCTATTACCAAAACTAAGTAGAACTAAGTAGAAACTCAACTTGGCAATAACCGTACTAGAACTGTCACTTTGAGCACTAGTATTTACCCATTTTTAGTATTATAATATTAGTTGTTAATAATATTTTATACTTATAGTGCAAGAAAGTTTATATTTCTTATATATTCACACATTTCAGTCATGCTTAGTGTTTAGAAGATAACATGCGGTCTGTTAGGTGACATTAAATCGTATAGTTTGTGTACACATAAAAGACTGCATGACGTTCTACATATTTACAAATATTTTCCCTCTTTTCTTGTAGAATTTAAACATATATACGATGTATATCATATCAATTAAATAAATACACAATGAAATACAACATTAATTTTAATAAAAGATACTAATGCTTTTAAAGGGAAATAGTATTTAATATTTTGTTACTTGTTATATAGAAAAATAAAGTTACAGTAAAGTAAAAATACAGATAATATTATATCACTAACCCAGTAGATTATTGAAAATAAACAGCGTTTCTTAGGATCGAGTTTTATAAGTTGAACATATTACTTGTATATTGAATTAACATAATTACCAAAAAAGTGGGTAAATATTTGTTACAACACCAGTAAATAAAGTGTAATACGAGTATGTGTATAAAACATTTTAAATATCAAACCAAATACAAATGGTTTCATATCTATGATAATAAAAATAAATGAATCGATGAGAAAAGAAATGCCATGAATGAAATTTGGTACGTAGGATGAGCATATTATTTTCAACCATGTACATAACCGATTGACTATATCATGTTTTTAAATTCTAACAGTTTTGTTATAATTTTTTCATTATTAAATGTTTTAGTTATTATTATATCAGAAATAGTAATGGGCTCTTGTTGTAATAGGTTGCGGAAAAATATAAATGAATTTAATTTTAATAACGTTTGATAAATTATGAATAAAAATTGTTTATTTAAATAAATTTTGTATAGCGGAAATAAGTCGACAATTAATCCCTGTGGAACTCCACACTTATAGTTGTCGATAAGAAAAGCTCACCTGAAATCAGTAATTAGAAACGAGTGTCAATGTAACATGGCACAGCTTCAAAGGCATTCCTCTCATTCTTCAACAAAGCCTAATGTGTGAATAACAATGTAGAGTCTGATTTGAGAGATTCATAAATATTCCAAGAGCAGCAAACCGTCCTGGCCCTCTACCACTAGATAAAAACCAACTGATTAACAGAATCAGTAATGGTATATCCTAATCGTGATTGAACACTTGAAATAATGAATAGCCTATTGTTGTTTTAGCAGTATTCATGATAATATAATCTATATAGGCGTATTCATATATCAAATTAATGATTATAATTTGAAAAATTAAGTTTATTTTAGTATGGTTTATGTACATGAAACGCTGTCTGTTATGAGGAATTATTGAAAAAGGAGTATACCCGTATGTTGAACAAGCAGTCAAGTGATAAAGCCATACGGTACGTGGCGCTACAAAGCCACAAGGCTTATATTGGAAATCGTTTCTGGCAAACATCGATACGTATTTGGTATCTTGGTTTCATATTCCACGACCCGCATAGTTAAATTTTATTTTTTCGCATAATGTAACACATTTTGTACTAGTATTTATTTGTTTTATAGATCGAATTCCACATGATAAACCAGTTTGTTTGCCCAAAATATGTTCTCAAGCAAAGATTATTGTTCTTGGTTATTTAGTTCCACTAAATGAATATCAAGATGAAGAATACGAACGATCTATACACATTGTATAATATTATCAACAAAACCATTCAGAATGTAAAATATTAGCACTATCACCAGTCAAAAAAGTAAATAAAATATACATGAGTTTGAATAGATAAATGTATGTATTAGATTTTGCTTCAATATAATCTGATAGGATTTCTTTATCAATTGTGTCTGAATGTATGTAATTTTTTAAAGTAAAATGTCAAAACCTCTCATAAAAAAACTGTTTTTAAATGATTTAAAAGTACTCTTTGAGGACAACTGACCTTATAGAGAGTCAAGGTAACAGCTCAAAGGAGACTTTTTAAAATAACAAGTAATGTAGGACAACGATGTTATGTATACTTAATGTAGGCATATCGCCAGTAACCAAGCCACACATAAATAAGGGACCTGCTGCGTGTTTACACGGAAATGTATGGGTGGTGGAAGTGGGATTGGGGGAAAGAGAGTCAACCTGAATCTTTTATCTCACCATTTCCTTAACTCTGGTCAATCCCTTATACATATTTGAACACTTAGGATTCCCATTGAAACTTACTTTCTACAGTATAGTTATATCTTCAAATTCTGTGTTGTGTAGAATATGAAAGAAATTTACATTAAGAATGACATTCAAGTTCCACAAACATAAAAAAAATCAAGCCATTGCTTATACAAATCAATTTAACTATAACTATAACTAAATTTAAAATTTGTAGTTGAATAGGCAGTTTAGTCCATTTTATAAGTTTTTAATCTTTCGATTGTTTTTGTTTTCTTAAAACTTGCACTATCAAGTTTTGGAATAGATTCACAGTAAACACATTTCTGCATAGATAAACACACAGTCGTGGGGTCTGTAAGACTTTTAACCTGTTGTCCTGCTGGCTTCTGTTTTTAAACAATTTATAAGTTACGTATAATTAAAAATTATTGTTTATTAATTTATTTTAATATCAATATATACACATAAATGATCTTAAGTTTTGGCTTTCGTGGAGTAGAAACAGTAATCAAGTAATGCTTATTTCGTTAAAATGCTCATCTTAAAACAGTTGCTGTTTAACTTTGGGACTCTTATCTCTATATTAGCTTTGAACTTTATGATGCCCAATTATACTACAAAGCATATCATGAAACTTCTATATATTAAGAATTGTACGCATCTGCAGCATTCTTTGAATGGAGAGATGATTACAGACCTCTGCTGTACAGCACGAGCCTGAGGGCTCCAGCGGTGACCTTAATCACGCACATTACTGTCTTGTTTGGTCAGTTTAATGGCTGACATTAGCATTGTTTGTATGGCGAGCTCAATACAGACCTCTGCTGTACAGCACGAGCCTGAGGGCTCCAGCGGTGACCTTAATCACGCACATTACTGACTTGTTTGGTCAGTTTAATGGCTGACATTAGCATTGTTTGAATGGCGAGCTCATTACAGACCTCTGTTGTACAGCACGAGCCTGAGGGCTCCAGCGGTGACCTTAATCACGCACATTACTGTCTTGTTTGGTCAGTTTAATGGCTGACATTAGCATTGTTTGAATGGCGAGCTCATTACAGACCTCTGTTGTACAGCACAAGCCTGCGGGTTCCAGTGGTGACACATAAAAAGAAGAAAATTAGAACACAGGTAGTATAAATATAAATAAGTAAAAATAAATAAATATATATATATATATATATAAAATGTATATTTGATATTTGACGTTTTTTCAAAACTTATCATCTAGTCAATAGAGTCGTCCCGGCTTATTTCAAAACATGACCGTTTGATTAATTATTGACATGCATAATAAGGTTTATTTGACTAAAGATGATATCCTGGATTTTTATCTTGTTATTAGTTTTAAATTTTTTATTTATGGATCTATTTATAAAATAAGTAAGTAGTTTCAATGCAATGTTAAACCAGATATTCCTTGAGTTTTATTCATATTGGAGTACAAATTAATATTTCTTTGTGGTTTAGAGATAACTATCGTATCGAATGAAATAAAACCCATTTCCAATTTCTCTAGGACTATTAGAATTAAGGTTGAGATTTAGGATAACATTTTGAGAATACTATTTTATGGATTGTATTTTTTTCTTCAGGAGATGTATGTGTGTGTGCGCACGTTTTTTCTGCGATGCCAAAATGTGAAAAATCCCTTATGGATAACCTGAAGTAGGGAACCGTCTCACCCCAGAGTGTGGGACTCTTTACACCCGCCAAAACCACCACCAAACGCACTTCACTTCTTCGGAAAAAGCTACCACGTGGGACCGCTGTCAAGCATTACTTCGCGAGGTGGCGACTGGCATAGAAACACCTTCTCATGTTGGTTGCCGCCTCTCGGTCAGGGTTATTCCGTTGAGCTGTCATGCCGCTGGTTGCAGTCTCCTCAATTTTTCCTCTTGCTGTACAAACCTTTCGATCTTGCTCTGAAGAGCGCCTCCCATCAAGGGGCCTTATTTTATCCATTTGTCTCTCTAAGCTTTTGCTACCATAAAACCAGCCACAGAATTTCAGACAGCCCCTCTCTCAAGCATCTCCCCGATGGTGGTTTCCGGAGTCAGCTGCTGAGGAATACACTGCCGTAGTGCTCTACGCCCATCGCTAAAGCGCGGACATGGGAAGAATACATGCTCCACGACTTCCTACACCGATTAGGAAACTGGACACAGTGGATTGTCTTTCCGTCTAAAGCGGTGTAAGTATGATCCGAAGCTGCTATTGCCCGTTAAAAACTGCAGTATAATAGTCCACATCCACGTGCGGCCTTGCCGTTCACTTGTAGATGTTTGGGATGAGATTTGGGTCCACGGTTCCTTACTTGATTCATCCCAAAGCTGCTAATTACGCTTTTTTGACGCGTCTATAGCCTCAACGAAAATCTCCCTCTCACCAGCTCACTCATTCTCACGACGACGCTGGTAGATCTCTGCCCGCTCCTGCACTATTGTGTATTGGTGTATTGGTATCATATCAGATATCATGCATGCAGCGTTGTACGACACAGTACGGTACGTCCAAGCCACTCGCATAGCTATTCTGCGGTAGACCGAGACCACTCGTCGCACGTAAGAAGGTCTTGCCACAACCTCCAACCATATTGGGGCAGCGTAAAGGACCACCGACGCGACCACACTCTGTGCGTTGCCCACTGCTCCAGCCTTCACACTAATGTTATCCAAGTGATCTTTGTAGGACAACCTGGCATTCATTTGCACACCCAGGTAGCGTATCGACGGCTGAGAAGTGATGATACAATCACCCACTGTTAGGTTGATAAGAAATGCCTCGGTCTTCTGCTCCGCGAGTTGCAGTCCGCGGCAATATTGCTGGCAAATAATGGTGACAGACCCGTTTGCTGTTTGGATGATGTCGTCCAGGCGCTTCTCAACAATTATTTCAGCTAGGTTATCCAAAAAGCCGATCGTTGTAATCCCTGGATGTAGGGTCGGTTGTAGGATCTCGTACATCACATTCCACAACAAAGGACCCAACACTGAACCTTGTCTCGATTGACTCCACAGTAAACCTCGCCTTCCGGAAGCCGTACTTTCTCTGCGAGAGGCCATTGGCTCCCTCTGTAATCACCTCCATTTGGTTACAGATTATCGTCTCCAGTACCTTGCCCAGTGAGTCCTACAAACGAATCGAGGGGTAGGACGATGGGTCCTCTGGCGGCTTCTTTCCTTTCCGGTAGGAAGACTAACTTCTGCTTTTTCCTCAGCCTTGGAAAACTCTTTCGCTCTGGCAGGCATTGAGTGTCTTCAAAAAGACCTCCGGCCGCGCTCTGATGGCGGCCTTGACAGCAATATTCGGAATCCCGTCCAGACTAGGCGCCTTTAAGTCCTTAATCCTGCTGAAGCAGATACTGAGCTTCAGTGAGATCTATATTTGTTTTGAATCGTTTGTTTTAGTTCATAATTATTTTCCTGAATGGGAGAATCATGTTTCATGAACAATCACTGTTATAGTAATCTCAGTTACAATATTTATTCATTTATAATATAAAATAACGTTTGCACTACCCATTATTTTGCATAATTAAAGTCATAATGAATTTCACAGTCACTCAAACTATACAAGACAAGCAGTATATAGTTTACGACGACAATAAATTTAGGTAGAAGAGAAACCTAAAGGATGGCAGTATTACATAGCAATGTTAGGGAAAATCATGCGGAGCAGTAATTAAAACAGATGCAGACAATTTAAATCTAATTGTGACGAATGATAAACATTCAGGAAGCCACCCTGTTCTTACCGTACATTGCAAACGCCTAGCATCAAAACTAGCAGGTGTTAGATCACAAATGTAAAAACCTGTCTAAAATGATAGTTTTCCTATATCACTCTCAATTCCTTACTCTCTCAATTTGTTTAAACCAGAAATTATCGACGGAGCCTGCCAAACGGATGATGATCATTCAAAGTCAAAGGATGAGCTATTGGCACGAATAAGGCAGCTTGAATACCAGCAAAGCTGCCTTGTTCATCATGTTCAGTCACTTAACAAAGAGCATATGGACAGAGGTGTTTCCACGTGGCTTAAGATGTTTGAGAAAATCTCAACTTCGGTCCAGGCTACTGTAGTAGCAATAACTTCAGCATCTATTTAAACTAATTCAACCCAGGTAGAACAAAGAGATCTTAAAAGCATGTATTTTAATAATAAAACAGAAATAGATTTAAATGCAATTATAGCTAATGACAGTACCAAAAATATACCGAGGTCAAACTTAGTCTTGACCAACAAAGCGAAAAGATTAATTAGTGATATAAGGCAACATAATTTAAAAGTGTAATAATAAAATTAAAGTATCAATTCTAGGAGAACTATCTTTACGCCAAATAGGTCATTCGAAATACATGTTTTTTCCATGAATAAAGTAGAATTTGACAAAATATACCATGATAAAATAGTAAGAAAACAAATATAACATCATTCGCTTACACACAAAATAACCATTACGGTATGATTATTTTACGTTCCGATCTACCATCTATAATGTTTGTTTAAATTGTTTAATATCCAAACCATCCATTAAGTATTGGATGAGAATGTGCAAAGACAAACACAAACCAGAAATATGTCACATCATGATGATTGACATATGTCACCTGATATCCTGTGTCAAATATTTGGCTTTGACACATGTGTGGCTGTCAAATATCGTTTTGTTTGTAAAAGTTTAAATATCTCCATCGATCATAAAATACTTTGTTATTTATTATTCATGATTCTACAAAGAACAATTTTCTAAAACATACAGTTGAAACCGATAGTTAAAATATATATATATATATATATGTATATATATATATGTATATATATATATATATGTATATGTATATATATATATATATATATATATATATATATATATATAAGTCTAAGTGTAATAAAGAAACAAAAACACATTTAATATGTTAGCCAATTTCAATCAGAGACACCAAAGGTGACAATAGAAGGTGGATTGGTACTTTATAATTTATAAAAATATTAAATAATCAATGATCGTGATGTTTATTTTAAATAACTCATAATAAAGTTGCTGAGCACTAACAGAGGCTGGCATGTCGTAGAGAGTGATAGTTGCCAGAGGCCAGGAGTTGCCTTCTGGGAGCCGCCAGAAGTTGGGAGGGGCGGTCCTGCAAGAGGTTGAGAGCTCCCTGAATCCGAGAGTTTCTAAAGACCGGGAAGTTCAAGAGCCTCCTGGGATCGGAAGTTCACAGAGACCGTGAAATACCAGAGACCGAGACCTGTCACATACCAGAAGCTCCCATATTTGGAATCGTCTCAGAAGGTAAAAACTTCCAAAGGCTAGGAAAATTAAAGTGGCTAAGTTGATTATAATGTTGGGCTCCCAAAACAGGAGAGCTCCCCAGAGTCCGCAAGCTCTAAGGACCCTGAGCTTAATATGTTGCGCAGTTTAATAAACATTCATATGGATTTTAAGAAACCTAATGTCATAAGTTTCAATGAGTCTTATTATTAATCTCAAAAGAATAGTGCCTGAATCTAGTGGCTGGTGAATCAAGTCTATTTATGGATCCCTTCAGACGAACATGACTCCAGATTTCAGGAGTCAAATCTGCAATAACATCAGATTTCAGATGCTGCACGTAGGAGAAAGGTGAACTCTACCCATCACAGCTGCGTTATGTGTAGAACACTTTCCGGACAGTCTTATTTATGACAAGGATCAACCACACAGCTGTGAAGAGATACCTATGGGGCGCGTCATTAACTTACAATGAAGTTTGATGAGTCTTTTATAAAACTTCAGAAGGATTGAGTGGGCTGCTCGTTAAGTCCATATGAATTTCCAACCGGTTTACTTGGGGGTTGGATATTCTCCTTCCGCTGTTGTGCAGACTGTCAAGGGCCTCTGTGGCCCTCAGGTACATTCCTCTATCCCGGAGGGTATCCATGATAGTGTTCATACAGAAACAGGTCTAGCTTGGATCGATCTAGGTCCTTTCGACCGATATGCCTATCCTCCTTTCTTCTCAAATCCATGGAGAAGATTAATGCTAGGTTTGTTTGGGAGTGATCTCTCTCGGAGCGCCCTTTACATCCAAATCAGAATGTTTACATTCCAGTCACGCAACTCAGCCCTGCATAAATTGGTATGCAGGATTTAGAAGGCCCTAGCAGCGAAAGAAGTAGTCATAGGTGTCATTCCTGGCATCAAAGGAGATTTTGACAATACAGGCATTCAGGCGATTATCAATGCGGTCTTGAGACGTGGTATTGATGGTCAAAAATGTCACTGGGTAAGGGCCCTACTCTTAGATAGGGTGATTACTATTACTCTTATAGGAGAGAGCATCAGTGCAAGGACTACTAGTGGCTGTCCTCAGGTTGGCGTCCTTTCTCCTGTTCTATGGAACCTAGTTACGGACAACCTGCTTGTGTCCTAACTGTTAAGGAATGCCCACATAATATTGACCTAAGTTTTAATTATGATAGGCCAAGATGTTCGTGAGAAAAAGGTAAACAAAGTTTCATAAATTAGCATTAAAAGGATAGGCCATACCGAACCCCCTTAAGGAAAACATACTTGATACATAATGTTTAGTTCTTAATACTTTATATGTTAAACAATGAATTTTATTAACCCTATTTACTGAGTTTACGACAAAAATATTTAAGAAAAGTATTTGGAGCATAACGTATTTAATCAACTTTCAAAATAAAAGTATGGAATACTCAAAGTTAAATTATTGATGAGATACCGTGTATCGAATTCTACGAGATTCAATTTCATTCTGGATTTTGTGCGAAATTGAGATATGAGGGGAGATGTCGAGATTGTCTTGAGATTGAATGACTAAGCCCAGTTACGTTTTCTAAACGAAGAGCAACGTTTTTGACGATAATGTTTCAAAGATTTGGAAACTTTAGGTAGCAATATAAATGGATATTTTAAAACATTGCTCTAAAATTTTGGACATACTAAGCTATATGAACTTGTAATATTTTAAAATAAAATAGTGTACACATTTTAAAATATATGTAAAATTATAATTTTTCATCATTAGTTTTACAATTATTAGAATAAATAGACATTCAATTAGTAGAACAATTCTATATAAGATTTAACAATAGTTTTACTGTAGCATAATGTTTTATGGGCATTTGCAAAAGGTTTAAAATCAAACTATTAAATATACGAATATAAGCTAGATACCAATTGTCAAAATCGAATACCAAAAGTGTGAGTGTAGCGAACTGATGTTGATATGCACAGGACTGGGTTAACTGAGGCAGAAGACAGGAAAATAGCCAGCTAGGGTTCCGGTCCTGTCTGAGGTATGTCGTACATCTGCCGTTGAGAGAGAAATGCTTGCCCAAAGACTCATCATATTGTAGGCTATAAGGATAATATATCCTAATGCAAATAGACGGAAATGGATATGCATCAGTAAAACGTATGTAATACAATTCATGTAACCCACAATAAACTGATGAACGAAACTTTAGAAACTACTGGACTTAGTAATGAAAATTTGAAAACCTCTATGTTACCTCATATTCCAGGTGATCTCTGATAAACTTGTCAAAGACGTTTTATCAATGAATTTTAAAGTTTAAACTTACTAAAAGTTCAGAACGTGCTTCACCAAACGTCAGAAATTTTACCATCAATTTAAACAATGAGGCTCTCACTAAAGAATATCTATGACCTTAAAAAAGAACTACCCTACGGTATATATACTTGAAAGCTAAAAATTACGGGAGAAATAGCTTGTATGTCAGTTTAAAAAAACTTCAATTACATTTGAGGCATTTATGTAATGTATTATGTGCTCATTAGGAAGTTTGTGCCTTGTTTCGATTTAAGACCTCGAACCTACTGGCATTATGGTTCAGTCCAGTTTTCAGGGCTTTGCGCCACTAGTTCTAGAAGTATAGGGAATACTAAAAACTTACAGCATATCAAACCAAGTACTATGATGTTTATCAACAATCGATTTTACCTCTTGGCAAATTAATTTGGATGAATCTCATATTTTAGCGCTCTAACTTACTAATATTCACATAAAATACTGGAAAATTAGAAAAAATCTAAACAAACTACGAACAATTCAGCTGAGGTAAATTATTTTCAATTTATTTCAACTCTCAACCGCTCATTAAAACTCACTGACACATATGTCTCGGACACATGTGATTTATGTTTCTGCGTTCTAATCTTTTTGATGGTAATACGGTCATCATTGAAAATTGAAAATTAACGAAATCACTGAAACCTATAGTACCAAGTATCACTATACACATGACTGTTGTAGATTTAGGTATTAGACAAGTATCAACAGTTTCTCCTGGTGTTAGTTTGGTAACGGTTTTGTTCTCCAAGTTCAAGTCCACATCCACTGGAATTCACATTTTAGTATTCAATATTTGAAAAGGAAATCGTGTCTAACACTCAATACACTGTACCAAATACATGTTAAGTTTTGTAACATTCCTCCAGCTGTGGCTCTTATATCGAACATTACTGTTTTTGTTGGACAGTACGATGGTTGATATAGCATTTTTTAATGGCGAGCCCATTAAAGATGTCCTTTATATTTCATTGCTTCACATTATTGCTTGTTGGAATAAAGCTCCCACCCAATAAAACACACAAAAAATATCAACCTTTAATTTTAATTTCTTTTACGAATATTTATATTGTTAAAATGTTTTGTTATAAAAAAACCTTTAGATTTCTGGAACGAAAGAACTGCTGCACTTGTGCTGAAAGAAGCCTGACTTAGTAGAATGGTAATCTGTTCTTTAGAAAGAAGTAGAAAATTACATTTCTTTTTTCGATAGGGTGGTTTCTCGATCATTAAATTTTAACGGATTTCGATATATATTTAGTAATTACTATAAAGTTTGTTACTGAAATACACCTACTTGTAACATAAATACTCATTTTCTTATTTTCATAATACATAACTAAAAAGGTCTTGTTTAAAAGTTTGCGTTAATTTATTCTAGTGATACAGTTACAAAACTAACGTTCCATAGATTATGATAAAAAGCGAATACTTCCCTACTATAAAAAGAGAAATGTTACAAATACTCAAGAAAGAAAATAACTTCACTAGGAAACAGCGTTAAATTGCTGGAAGGCTGGGAGTCTCTGATAAGAAGCAATATTGATCAGAGTCATAGTTGGCAGTTGTCGATTAAGCTTCAGCGAAAGCTTCGCATCTTTCAACTCCTACAAAGACGAATGCTTGTAATTTGCAGCGTTTGTTTAAGTTTAGTGCCAAAGCTTGGTATTTGAAGAGATTAATTGTTAAAGTAATATTCCGATGTGATGTAAATCAATGTTAATTGGCACGATTATTTTAATTTTTTTTATTAACAGTCTTTAATCTCCCAAACTAGTCATTTATCGCATAGTATAATCACATTTATAAATGGGCAGTAATATTGTGTCACTGGTTTACTTAACAAGGCTAATAACAGCCTAAGCTTAGGACAAAAATATATACCGCTATTTTGTAATCTAGTATAGAGAAAAATTTAATGTGGTGGAGAATGCGTAATAAAAAAAATGCATAAAGAGATTTATTTTTGTTTGACTTATTGGGATACATTTTCTCACAGTTTTACATAGTTTCTTTATACAGTTATTCAAAGATTTGGAATATTAACATTGTTTTTAAAAAGCAAAATATAGGATACGACGTATAATACAGGGGTAGTGAGATCTGGAAACAGATGGTGGCGGACCGTGTAACATAAAACATTGTGACGTGTCTTTTCTCAACACAACCATTTACTGTTAAGAATGACACGTATCGCATACCCTAGATGAGCCCAATCAAGCGGGGATTCGATCCAGGGGTCTAAATTTTATTCTTATGGATTATGTATGTCAGTTGGGTTCAGATATATTGCTCCTATATCACCTAAGGTGGTGGTAACGTTCAAGCATTTAGTAAATCATCATTACCCAACTGGCCTTGAAAAAAATTAAGAATTCGAAATAAAATGACGTCGTTAAATAAGATATTTACTATCATCAATTAAAGAAAAGACAAAAGTGTAACTACCTAGATCTCTATCTAAATCAAAGCTACCTCAAATCGCAACACACTGTATGCTATGTAAAATAGTATGAGCAAAAGTAATATCAACACTAAGAACAATATATAATGTTTGGTCAGTATCGTATTTACAAATATTAAGTAAGAAAAGTGTAAGAGAAATAATAATAGACCCAGAGAAATAATCTATTTGTTAGGTCCGTATTGCACGAACATAGGTTAAGTAAGATCGTAAGTAAAGTAAAGAACCAATAACCAATTTAAAGGTTAGGTCCGTATTGCACGAACATAGATTAAGTAAGATAGTAAGTAAAGTAAAGAACCAATAATACCAAATTTAAAGGTTAAGTCCGTATTACAAGAACATAGATTAAGTAAGATAGTAAGTAAAGTAAAGAGCCAATAATACCAATAACAAATAACCAATTTAAAGGTTAGGTCCGTATCGCACATAGCAAGTAAAGTAAAGAACCACTAATCCTAAATTTAAGGGTTAGGTCCGTATTACACGAACATAGATTAAGTAAGATAGTAAGTAAAGTAAAGAACCACTAATCCTAAATTTAAAGGTTAGGTCCGTATTGCACGAACATAGATTAAGTAAGATAGTAAGTAAAGTAAAGAACCAATAATACCAATAAACAATTTAAAGGTTAGGTCCGTATCGCACGAACATAGATTAAGTAAGATAGTAAGTAAAGTAAAAGAACCACTAATACCAAATTTAAGGTTAGGTCCGTATCGCACGAACATAGATTAAGTAAGATAGTAAGTAAAGTAAAGAACCAAAAACCAATTTAAAGGTTAGGTTCCGTATCGCACGAACATAGATTAAGTAAGATAGCAAGTAAAGTAAAGAACCAATAACCAATAAACAATTTAAAGGTTAGGTCCGTATCGCACGAACATAGATTAAGTAAGATAGTAAATAAACAAAGAACCACTAATACCAAATTTAAAGGTTAGGTCCGTATTACACGAACATAGATTAAGTAAGATAGTAAGTAAAGTAAAGAACCACTAATCTTAAATTTAAAGGTTAGGTCCGTATTTCACGAACATAGATTAAGTAAGAAAGTAAGTAAAGGAAAAGAATACCAAGAATAATACGTTATAAGTAAATTTCGTGTGGCACAACATATAAAAACGATACAGAATATTAATGAAAGGTTAATTATGTATAGTATAGTAATTGAAGTAATATATTACCAATAGCAAGAAGAAATCGATACGTCCGTATCTCACGAACAAATCGGCAGGAGTGAGGTTAAGATCGTAGCGCAGTGTACGTCTTATCGTCGTGATAGAATGGTGTAGACTGACCTCTCGCTCCTCTGCTGGCCGGTCCGTCTGACGAGTTTGCGTTGTAGCGCATGCGCGACTTATCGTTCATGCCGCAACCCGTCAAGCGGCGAACATGTCGTGGCACGATAGCTGAGGCGAACTTGTTTCATCTCGATCCCGTTAATCTTTGTTGACGGGAAAACTAATCCCACAATAAATCTTGAATGGACGACCCAAGATAATAAAAAAAATGCACTGTACTTTTTAGTACCTCACAACATCCTTGTGCAGGTGGACATCTGTTGATACATACATATCCGTTATCGTGTGCAGTGTATTATGGAAGACATTGGATCGTTAAACTAAAAACAGTTCAATGGTTAATAATTTTATTGACTGAAGTAAAAGCAGAGCAAGATTCGGATATTTGCCATCGTTAATGTTACAAAAAAAATAACACTACGTTTTGAGGATTGGAATTTGTCTGGTGTATGTACTATGTGTAAGGTACTATGTGTAATTTATGTAACTTGGCATACGCAATGATGATCTCGCTAAAAGGCATGACCATGGTTTAATGTCGAACGTACACGTCAAAAATCTCAAGCGTACGAGACCTCATGGTGACTGGATAAACTATGCTACTTCCAACCATGTTACTATACAGATCACAAGCAGATAGCTACATATTCGTAACCCACTAGAGACGATGTAACACTGAAGGAACACCATTACGGGCTCATCCTGGGGCAGCACAGCTGGCACTCTGAAACAAATAGGCGGGATGGATTGGCGATGGTTGGGAAGGGAAGGATAAAAGGCTGCTAAATTCAGTCCTTCGTGTTTGTTCTTGATGTCAAGTCATTGTGTGTATTTAAATTTGATTTTCTGAGCTTTATTTAAATGATACAACTTGTTAAAATTCTATAGACCCAATACTAGACTCATAGGCTCTCAATACTAGGATCTCTTACATTCGTACTTTATATGAACGACATAAAAACAAGCATTGTTCATTGTAAATATCACACGCATGCCAATGAACTTTAAATGTACATATACTTTAAGCTAAGTACAGTAAACAAATTCATTCAAATCATTAATTCAGACATTTCAAATATAATGGATGGACAAAAAAATAACAGTCTAAATATAAATAATAATATTAAGATTAAACCATACATTATTGCTCATTGCTGGCTACAAAGTCAATAAATTTTGAAAATATTCAAAATATAAATGAATTAACAGTTGTCCTGTACTGTAGTAAATAAAAAGAGTCAACTTTGGATAAAATATCAACATAACACTAATATGGAACTATGCCGTAGTTGAGATCCGTAACAAAATGTCTGCAGGTATACACTCGCTGTAAAGACTTTTCACTAGCTGAAGTCAAACAAATTCTGGTGAAATCACTAATATTCCATTACTTACTGCAACTTTGCCTTAGATGACACGACTGTATCACTTGGTGAAAGAATGCATAGGACTTACAATACTTACAATACTGTTTACGCTACGCATTTTTTGTACCAACAGATGAGTACTGACTCCATACTATATTAGATTAAATATTTTAAACATTTTTATATTGTATATTGTAAAATTTCAAAAAAAGACATTTCTATTGTATTCTATTCTTTATCACAAGAACATGATATACTGTAGGCACAGCTTATATAATTCTGTACAAATAATATCTATACTTGACTCTTGTATTGGTTCATAAGTAATTAACTCAATAAAATAAGACAAAATAAGGATGCAACCTCGGAATGAAAGATAATAAAGCTAAAAATTTGCATACTTCTTTATTTTGACGGTATAAAACTTACCTCAAAAGTCTCATAATAATGACGTGTACGCGTCTTTAGATATTTAAGGTCAAAGTTCACGAAAATCAGTTTTTTGAAAATATCTCGTTTCCCTTACGCTAAATGACTTTAAAGGTGGTTAGAGAAATTGTAGAACGGAAAATTCTCTTCAACTTTTGTCTGAAGTAGTTTTATGTACGTTCAACCTTTTTTGAGATACAACGCAAAGAGTAGGGGACCGCTTACCTTGTATATACGATAATGCGAGGTCAGCCAGTAGAATACAATAAATAAATGAGTTATATTGTTAGTTATTCACTTACTATTATTATTAAAACTTTAATATCATTATTGTTATTAGCATTATTATTACATTTTTATTATGATAATTATTATTAAATTTTTATTATTATTTAATATTTAATATACCATATTTATAGATATTAATTATAACTTATATATTCTCTAAATAATACTTATTTTATTTTTACCAAACATACAATATTAAAATAAATCCTTTTCTTCCATATTACTATATTACTATGAATATTATACCATATGGATATTATATCATCGATGGTGGATTTCTCTTGCATCGCGTTGTATGGAATAAAGATGATACTATCTCTCATATTTTGAATAAATACGTCAAATATTTACAAACACATTATGGGTCAAGTATTGTTGTTGTATTTGATGGTTACTCAGACTACACGAAGAACATTAAAGCAATGGAACAATTAAAAGAACTGCTGGGTGTTTTTCAAAATCTTACGAACTCCGCTTTGATGAAACAATGGAATGAAAAATATTTATAGACATGCTTATCAACAAATTAAAAAACTGTTTAATATCACTACAAAACAAGCCAGAGAATGATGGGTGATGTTCTCCTTGTAGAAAACAGTTATTGCAGTCTGAACTTTAAAAAAAAAACGTCTGTCATTGGAGGAGAAGATATTGATTTGCTAGTTATCTTGATAGGACGTGCTCAATCACATCAACAAGAAATTCTTTTTTTTTTAAAAAAAAGGGTACGAGTAATGTGAAAGGACAAAACTGAATTCATCGAAAAGTATTGATAAATACCCTCATTCTAAGAAACACGTATTATTATTACACGCGTTTAGTGGATGTGATACGACTTCTGCGCTTTATAAAAAGGTAAAATATTGTTTATTAAAAATGTTCGAAAAACATCACGATTTAAATCAATCAGCTGAACTATTTAACAAAAAAACTGCTCGGTACAAGAATTATTTGAAAATGGAGTACGTATTTTCTTAGCAATGTATAATGCTCCGAAATCAGAAGACGATATTTTTTGATACACCCAGTTCATCAAATCAACAAGACGCAACAAACCAGTGCAGTTATTAAGTCTTCCACCTTCAAGTACAGCAGCTCTTCATCATATCCTTCGTGTCTATTATCAGACCCAAATTTGGTTGGGAAATGATTTAGAACCCCAGGAATTCGCCTGGGTACTGCAAAATGAAACTCCTGGAAACTAATAACAACATTATTACCACCAGCACCAGAAGAACTGCTGAATACAATATTTTGCAATTGCAAGAAAGGTTTTGGTTCTAATTGCGGATGCAGGAAAATCAGGATTGCGATGCACTTTAATATGTGGGCAGTGTAATGGACAATCATTGCCTCAACGCTTCATCAACTTCAGATGGTTTCAATGAAGGAAGTGAATATGCACCTGATATTCTTGAATCTTTCTATTCTGATACTTTTGTAAACGAGAATGATGATAATGAATCCGATATTGAACAGCCAGAGAAAGAAGAAGAAGAAGACGAACAAGAAGAAAATTAAAACAAAAATATTAATCATTAATAATAAAAACAAATATTTTATATATGTAATTTTAATAAATTTATTATTGGATCAATAAATAAATATATAATTAAAATTCATTTGAAATATTTCTTTTAATATTGTATGTTTGGTAAAAATAAAATAAGTATTATTTAGAGAATATATAATTTATAATTAATATCTATAAATATGGAATATTAAATAAATAATAAATAATAAAAATTTAATAATAAAAATGTAATAATAATGCTAACAATAATAAATAGTATTAAGTAATAATAATAATATTAAGTGAATAATTAACAATATAACTCATTTATTTATTGTATTCTACTGGCTGACCTCGCATTATCGTATATACAGGTAAGCGGTCCCCTACTCTTTGCGCTGTATCTCAAAAAGGGTTTGAATGTACATAAAATTACTTCAGACAAAAGTTGAAGAGAATTTTTCCGTTCTACAATTTCTTTAACCACCTTTAAAAGTCATTTTAGCGTAAGGGAAACGAGATATTTTCAAAAAACTGGTTTTCGTGAATTTTGGCCTTAAATATCTAAAGACGCGTACACGTGATTATATGAGACTTTTGAGGTAAGTTGTATACCATCAAAATAAAGGACGTATGCAAATTTTTAGCTTATTATCTTTCATTCCGAGGTTGCATCCTTATTTTACCGGAATAAATCGTGTTTTGTTATCTTATAATAAGGATCTGGAAAATAAAAAGCACACAACTTTGTTATTATTTTAGTATAAGAAAATACTATTTGTTTTTCTACGTAAACCTGACATGTATTATCTAAAGTAAATTAAATTAAACATTTTACAATTGAATGTGAGATAAACAAAAAACGTATAAGATATATGTTTTCCATAAGATAAAACCGTTCATGACACAAAAAGTCCTCGGTGCTTAATCGCATGTTTGGGTTCAGTTTAAGTTTGAGCAGAGAACACAACCATTTCGCTCTTAGTGATAAACATAATATTGTTTAGTCCTGCGTGTCATTGTTTGCATTGGTTTCTTCGAGAATGTTGCTCAGAAGAATTCCTACATACTACATAAATACTTATATTGTTTATTATAAAACAATATAACAGTTGAGTTAGAAAGTGCTTTAGGTGATACATTTCTTGTAGGAAGATAATTACTAACATACATGAGACATTTTAACATTAGCTTAAAATCTGTTTCATGACACAATATGCTTAAGGCCAAAACACCAGATAAAACAGTTTTAATTAAAAGGACCATATAATGGTTTTCATTGCCACTCACAGTAACATATTTGGTTTTAACCTTTTCACTATCAAATAGAATCGGCACCTATTATTTTATGGGTAAAATCATTGAATATCTTATACATTTTCTTCATGTTTGTAAATATATTCATTTATAACAGTGAAATTTATACTTATAAAACTTTTAACGACCACCATATTCAAACCTTAAGAGTTATCGAAAAAAGTCAGGAAAAAAAGTGATATGAAATTTGCAGAGTGGCGTGAAATTTTGATTTGTGATGTGAAATAACTGCGATAAAATGTTGCATAAATTGAATAACCGTCATGATGAAACGTTTTTAGGTTAACAATGTGTAACGAAATCATTCAAGATATGTACAAATACAGTTTTTATACCAAGGTTGGTTTGAGTCTATTAGGAATTACGGCAGTTATCGTGTTTAAAATAATTGCTAGTTCAGCAACGTTACATATCATAAAATCTTTCGAGATAAAAGAAAATGAAGAACAACCATTAAACGTCTTTAAAAGAAGTAGAAGAATAAGTGTTATACAATTACGTAATATGTTAAAAGATTTACTGTTTTGTGTCTGTATTGGATGTTAGTCAGGTGAAAATTGATGCTTGAATTTGAATGACCGCCATCTTCAAGCTGTTATCTGACAAAAAAGTCATCAATGCTATGGCGTGTTAGTACTGAATCTGTACCAAATTTCGTCTGGAAGTAAAAATGTACGGCAGTTATCTTGTTCACAAGTTTGCGTTATACAGCCTTCCCCGGTAAATATTTGAATATTTATACATTTTTTATTCTGAGGGTTATAATCGGCGAGAATACAAAAAATAATCAAAGAATCTATTATGAGGGTTATGTTAATTGGCGGATTTCTATTAAATCTAAATGATGTACATATAAATAAAGACTTATCCAAATATATGATCGTAATATGGCGAAAACTGTAAATCTACTCACACATAAATTTGAGGTTTGCTCCTTTTGATATTCATTATTCCTCCAAATCCACGGAATCCTTCATTTCAGAACCTACAGCACGAGCTTATCCTGTCTGATTGAAATGTCAAGTAAGAAATTGCTTTTACGAGTCTTTGTGTCTTGGAAATCTGTTTTATCACCACTCTATTAACGTATTTCCAATAAAACATTTTAAACTTACAACATTTTGATGTTGCTACCAATAACATATAGGAATGCAACATGCTGTTGTCGATTTTCTGAGCGTGTAATTTACCGTTAAAACATGCCAATTAAAAGGATTGAAAAAGCTATTCTACCTGATACATACGAGTGTTCTTATCCAGCCTGTTTTCATACATTTTGAATCGAAATTTATTCATGAATGGATGTGTCAGATGCATGAAGCAATTTAGTGTTCAAACTATACTCCAATCGTATTTTCTTTACGCCAATGTCATTTTAACTTATTGGAATGAACTTTTTTAGGAGAAGCTATCCCTAACCCATTTTTATCCCTAACAATTTTTATTTAACTTTCCCGAGAATGGGACTTGTGACCTCTCTGTTAAAGAGCCGATATCTTACCACCATTCTACGGTAAAGGCCATGGTTTAGATTTTTGTATATTTGAATCTAATCAACACTATGATACTAATTTTCACAAATTTTTCAAAAATACAATGACAGAGGGATAATGCAATGTAATTGGGAATAAATTCCATGATTATGTACCTCGAGCTTGTCTTTTTCTCAGATCGGTGGACCAAGTAAGTAACCGCCCTACCCCTGGCGGGGGTTTGGACGCTTCCTTTAGAAGGTTGGTCCTCAGGTTAAGTGATAGAAATGGCTTTCTTAAGAGCCGGTGTAATGGAACGACCTTGGTTTTACTCCATAAAAACAATGTTAAGGATTTTTACGCCATTAATTTTGCTCGCGTTATAATAGGAGATAATTTTAATTACAGAATAAATATCTAAGCGCTTGGTAGTATTTCAGTACAGAGTATACGTTTAATATTTAAGCAATAAAGTACAACTTTAAAATCTTTAGACTTTTTATAATACAGGATGTTTATTACCTCTATAGACAGATTTTGTGATAGTGTCCCTTTTGGATTGAAACAAAGATATGTTAATATGATATGGAGTACCTGGTCCTTATTTTCAAACTTTAATGACGTTTTTATACTCTGTTTACTTTTAAGGTACAACACACGCATATGTATTTACTATTGTAAAGAATAAGGACCTAAGTTGTGTAAAAAATAACATATTTTTACAGTTTAAGATTAAAACATACATACATTAAAGGTAAATCCAACTTAACCTAATTTGAGCATTTTAGATGAAGATTAGGTTGTGTATCAACATTTTACAATACTAACGTAACTGACAATACTACACTAATAATGTTAATATCATTAAACAGAAAACAATAAACTGGTTACACCAAATAAGCCAATCAGATGTTTACTGTCAGCACTAATATTCACTACTACAATATCAACATCGCTGCCTTAGAATTAAATGTATACATGTATTATTTATTGATAAAAATTCAATTGTAAGGAGACACAATACAAGTTTATTTATTATGTTAAAATTATGTCATTTGGTTGTGAAACATTTAAAAATGAATAACTACACAACAGAAGAATAATATGACTGTCAAGCAAAAAATACAAACAGACAGCAAATTATGTAACGGAGACGGACGACTATGGTAAAATACATTTGCCTAATCTCAAGGAGAAATACCACAAAACCCTGTCCGGAGAGTTCAGGGACACGCTTTATATTGATTGATTTTATTACACATGGTAAGAAACTGAATGGAGGATTTTTGTTAGAAATAGTACAGTAATGAATTGACCGAAAAAGTTGTCTCCTACAACGATGGCTTATGTCAGCTTCCCTGACCCATTAGCATGAGTCGTGTGGTTTTACTGCGTTAATTTGTGGCAACCCTATTCCTATTAGTCAAGGTCTATAAATGTCTCGAATACCCTAATTCATGCTTCTTTAAAGAAGTTCCACTCGGCTGTGGTTGAGTAGATTTTTTCATGTCAAGTTATTATTATTTAAGATAACATGTCTCTAGACAGAGCAGAAATATCACTCCACGTAAAATTGTAGACTTTCAACGTAAGAAAGTCTTAAAGATAAGTCTAAGAATAAAACAGTGAAGATATACTTTTACTATTAAATTAAACATTTTACAAATTAAAACATTAAACAATTAAACAAATACATCCAGTAACTATTTACTGGATGTATGCTAATTTTAAGCATTAAATTTATATCGCTATATTAACTCATGTTTTTGTGTTTTATATTTCAGAATGATACAATAATTACTTTAGATGCATTTGATCATGGAATAGTCATCATGGATTACATTATCGTTATCATGGATACGTAGTTCTATTTATCCTGAGAAGATATTTTATAGTTCTGTAACTAAATAAAATGTAAACCCAGTCAGACAATTTTGCGGGTTCGAACTAGTAACCTTTGATATCAGTTATGACAAAGTTAACAAAGTAAAATAAAGGTAATTCAAAGCACAGAGACATTTAAATAGAAAGGGGGATGACTGGCCAGACAAGTGAGGAATATAAATCAATTTCTGTTACAAGCAGATGTAAACTCCGTGTAAGGGATGTTGACGACTAATAGGATGATCCTTTGTTTGAAGTTTATTTTTGACGATTGAAGGATTGTGAAGGAAACATGATTTTTCCGGACATTTGCCATCGTTCAGTGTAACAAAAAAATCAGTGACATTACGTTTCGAGATCTGCAATCTCATCTCTTCTTCAGGTAAATAAGAATCTTGAATAAGAATAAGAAATAAGAATAAAAATCTTCAGGATCCTGACTTAGGCGTGCCACAACGCTTTGGTATGATTTGTTTATTTTAACCTAGTTTGTAATTATGTATTAGGTTAGTTATTTACCTGAAGAAGAGGTCAGATTGCAGATCTCGAAACGTAGTGTTACTGATTTTTTTTGTTTCCCTGAACGATGGCAAATGTCCGGAAAATCTTGTTTCCTTCAATAGGATGATGTGCACATGGACTTTTGTACTTACAATTACAGTACAAGGATCACGGGAATCCATTAGCAGTTAATTTCAGATAGGTAAGTAAATCCAGTGTGCAAGTTAAGGGATAAATAAAGATGAATCTACATAGTTTCAAAGGGCACAACTTCTTCAAAGGAAATATTGCATTACAAAATTACTGTTTGAATTAATAAATCAAGCGTAATAAATTCAGTTGAAATATTTGGAGGAAGCTGTGCCCAGGTGTTAAGTAGACTTTGCGAGAGTATTAGCAACTGTCACATGGACTCCCATGTGATACATCGATGTAGTTGCTACTGTTACATACAATGTTCTGTCAGCACGTGTGCTAATTTAGTTAGTTCTACTTCTATAGTAATCAATCATTGAATGTTACGTTTTTTTCTGCAGATAACTCCTGTAATGCTCGTATAGACTATAGAAATGGGTAATAAAAAGAACCGTATTGATTAAAATGTTTGAATGGTATGAACAAAATTGTCTTTCCTGTAAATGTCCAAAAAACCACAAAGGATATTTAATGAGTTCTTATTTAAAATGCAAGTTTGTCTGAAAATAATTCTAAATATAATCGAGTGGAATTAAAAAAGCTTATCGAAAAAGATTGTACTAAGCAATTGAAAAACAGTAATTGGAAAGTTTTTATATGCTTCTTTTTTATGCTGTATTATAAGCTGTTATTTCAGAAGAACAAACCTTTTCTCTTGACCTACGATACTGATAGAAATTTTCATAGAAATTTCCTTGTTTGCTGTTGGTATTTCATACCATCTATTTTACTTATGTTTTATTGGAATGAATTGATTTATACTACTGCACAAACAATTAACAATATTCTCTCTAATTAATAATTCTCTCTTTTACGATAATAAAATTACCTTTTGACCTGTATCCCTTCCGTCGTAGGTTTGGAGCAAGTAGTTGTGTTATGGATTTATCATGCAATGTAGGGTGGTCTGCAAGGACGTGCTTGACACGCAGAGAGGCCAGTTTGAGAGGATCGTGGGTATGTTTGATTTAAATACAGAATTCTCTATATTTCAGTGATTCGGGGATGGAACTCATTTAACGTCTTTCATCATTTTCGCCATTCCAAAAAACAATGTATTTATTCTGTCAGATTATAATTAGAGCACATTGTTGGTTAAGTTTTTAACTAAGCCTATCAACTGAGATACTGGATAATTTAATTTTTGTCACTCTGCCACCACAGTATTTTGTGAATGAATAGGATGTTAAGATTTTATAAATTCGAAATTTTGCGTAACTTTCATTATATACATAGGTAACGGGGTAACGTTGGATAACGATATCAGGATTTATAAACATAACTCACGACATGCAACGTTCTCTCTCTGAGTCTGCGAAGCTTCTAAATTTGTCATTATTACCCCTGTCGCTTTGTACTGATGTAGTTTAGCTTATGACAACGACACTGGCAGAGTTTAATAGCCACAAACTCTACTTTCATATCTGTTGTTAATCTCAGACTATTTAATCATGTTCCTTCTTTACGAGTGACAGCGAACATGCGATCTAAAGAGGCATTGTGTATGCTACTGACATGCTGAATGATTCGGAAATTATTTCAACGAAGAAAATTTCATTACGTAGGGCACTAATTTTAGGTTACCAATGAAATAATTACAAAATAATTGAATACCTTAATTATTCTAATTTGCGATGTAAGTAGGTTTAAATAAAGGAATTTTTTTATTTATGTATTGTAAATTGTGTTGAGAAATAAATAGGCATTACAACAACTACCAAATGAAATGTATAAAAATTGAAATTAATTATATGGGTAATTTAAAACTGCATAAATAACGATAATGACATAGAACATATGAAATATAGTAAATGAATTTCAAACTTATGTACACGAAGATAAGGAGAAAGAGACAGGTGTATATTTGTATGATGTAAAAGTGCATTTTGATGTAATATTAATTTATGGGAATGATATAAACGATGCAATTTGATTTCAAGAAATATTGTGGTACTAAATAATACATTTTAATGAGGAACATATTATTACATCATTGTTTGTGTAACCACTTTTTTGCATACTTTGATTCACGTTAGTTACAAAATATTATATATATATATATATATATATATATATATATATATATATATATATATATATAATTTATTTAATTTATCTTACATAATTTTTTCTGTCCTAAACAGAACTGAAATATTTTAAATCGGGAAGCTAACAGTAAAAGCCAAGTAAAATATTGGGACAGTTAATTGCCTGCAAGGGTAAAGGCATCGTTCCTATTAAGTTTGCGCAGTGCATCAAGCTTAATTGCATACTGAGAGGCGTTCGGGTGGAATTCAATTAAAGGAGAAGCGTCCAGCGGTCGTCGCGTATCATTCCAGCAGTTATTTAAAGTTTCTTTCTTTACTGTGTTTTTACACTAAAAGTCTAGTATAAAATAGTGTTAATACTATTTATATGATAATAGAGAAGACAACGTGCATGTAACAAGAGAACGTGTGCGGTGGAGTAGAGAAGATATTTTACTGTAATTTATTGGCTAATCGAAAATACAAACATGGACCATAACTATGCTCCTTTATGAGTTATATTCTTTAAGATTCTATACAACTATTTCTCAGAGATGATTCCGGTTTTGAGAAGCACAATAGTTTTGAGACTTTCTGGTTTTTAGAAACTTCTACCTTATAAAATAAACAAGCCAGTGGCCGCTGGAAGTTTCCCGAACTTAAGACGTATAAATAGTTTTATAGAAGATTTTGATCTCAGGGAATCCTAGAACATCTTAGACCCTTGGGGAGAGTTTCCCTTGGATCAAAGGATACTAATTAACCATAATACGTTATTAAAGTTGATTATATAGTATTTCCATTGATATCTGCGACGTTCTAATTTGTTTCTAAGACATTATTCGGTTCTAGAGTTTTGGTCCTTAGCTGCAAACGTAGTCATGACCAATATGTTAACACACGTTAACATATGTTCTATACATAGGCTAGTTCTGATGAAGATCAATGCTTGTACAAGTCATTCTGGTTAGCTGTGCTAAAAACATTTTTAGTCAAGGTTGATAGCCAATTGGCTGGGAGATGTCCAGCTATCCTGGGTAAAAAGTTCTCCCGTGTGATGTGTCGTTTATGCACTAGTCCGAAAGATACCAAGTATAGACGGCTCACGAACTTGGTATCTTGGTATCTTTCATATTTTGATTCATAGAATGTTTGACCAAGTATCGCATTTGAACCTCACATTTACTTGTGGAACATTCATATAATGCTCTGTAAGTGTGCATTTGGAAGAGCATAATTGTAATAACATATAAATAATGATTTCATTAATGAAACATTCCAATACGTGAATTACTAATCTTCGTAATAAATCACTTTTATTTGTTGTTTTGGTTGAGTGATACGTAAAAGTTGGCATGTACTATAATGGCAAACTGTGACACATCTATCAAAGTTATACGCGTTGTTAGGTTGTCAGCCTTGCGATTACAGAGACAAATGTCACGGCATACAGGCTTTTATAGAACCTCAGGGCAAATTATTTAGTTGTAAAATATACAACTTTTACAACACACAAATGGGTTTTATTTGGTAAACCTCTTTTACTAAAAAAAGAGATCCTGTCTATAGAAAGACTATAAAAGTTGATAGAATACTTGATAAGATTGAAAAAATCTTTAATAGTACATTATATATATTTTTTGTTTTATTTTGTTGTATTATAGTAGTGTGTTATTCGAATTCATCGGACACTTGAGATAAAAAAAAAATGTGTTACAGATTGGTTTTCACTTCAGTGGACTTTCATTAAATAATGTATGGTCTGGTCATCTTAGAAGATTAGTCCTTCGGGAATATTGAATTTAAAATGGGAATAGGTCAGTTATATATGTATGTTTGTTAGTCCTTTAATTGTGCTGAATTATTGTCGTAAACATCTCGTTGTGAAATCCCTTTATAAACAAGTTTTATAGAGGACAAAGAGGCACGTAAGAACGATTATATCAAATATTAGACCTTGTGTGTCTTTATATTCCGCGCTGATCTAGGATCAGAAGTTGTCGTCAATTAAATTAAAAATGCTTAAATCTTCGATTTTCCTATATACGATAGTGATGTTGAACATTTTAAAATTCTTAATACCCCATTTTTAATATATGAGGAATATAAAAAACATTAAAGTAAATCCATAAAACACTTACAGAAAAAGTTTGATATTTTATATCCGTGACAGAAATTTTCACAAATGTGAACGGCTAATATCGTGATATATTGTTTATAGTTCTGAATTTACGAGTAAGTTAAATGAGATGTCCTGATAAAACTATGTTTATAGGTAATTTAAATAGTTTATACATGTTTTCATTATCAGTTCTGTTTATTTTTTATCATGGGTATGGGCTTTTGTAATGAGAGATGCGGAAAAACTAAAAATTATTTACATGAATTTGTATTTAATTTTAATAAAGCCGCAGTGTGACAAATTATGGATCGAAACTGTTTATTTTAATACAAGTTTTATAGGGGAAATAAAAACCCGTTCCGAGGATTAATCGCTGTGGAGTTCCATACCTATGGTTAGTCGATAAGAAAAGCGCTCATGAAATCAGTAATATTTTGAAAAGAGTGCTGTAAGCATGGCACAGCTTCAAAGGAATTCTTCTAATTTTTCAATAAAGCCCAATGTTTGAATAACAATGCAGTGGTTAATATGAAAGACCGATAAATGCTCCCAACCCTCCTGACCCTCCCCCACTAGATAACCTAACAGCATCAGTCACGGCATATCAGTGACTGGCTACTTGTAATATTCTTCCAAAACGAATAACCTATTTGAAATGCATTAAAATGAAATTTGAAATAAAATTAATCTACTTGTATATACATACACGTATATAAAATTATTAATCATAATTTCAAAACTTCAAAATATTTTCCTTTGTAGTATAGTTTAGGTACAACAAACGTACTCTGTTATGAGAAATTATTGAAAAAGGATTATACCCATATGCCGAAAAATCGTTCGTGTAATAATGGCATACGCTACGTTGTGCTTGTGGCGTAGATTGGAAATTGCTTCTGGCAGACTTCGATGCTGAATAAAGAACTTGGTTTAATATTCCACGCTTGGTATATTAATGTTTTAATAGATTTTGTTCAAAAATTAACTCAACAATGAGAAGTACATGTCATCTTATAAACATTGAATGTCTTGTTTTCAAATTACTGTATGTCAGTATTTACGAGTATTTCTTCGTTTCTAGAGTTTCTACATTATAAACAACTTTATTTTCCTAACATATACTCTCAAGGAAATATTGTTATTGGTCATATAGTTGCACTAAAAGTATATTGACATGAAGAATACTAACAGTCTATAACATTGCATAATATTATCAGCAAACACACTTTTACATTTTATCCATCAATTTTTATTACAAAATATTAATATTTATCATTATAGACATAAAACTAAATAAAATGTGTCTCAGTTTGAGTATAAAATTATTTATTAGAATATGTCTTAATATAACATGAACGGATTTCTTTATCAATTGTACAAGTATGTATGCAATTTTGTACAGAAAAAGGTGAACACGTGTATTGAGTAAACCAGTTGGTAGTGATTGCTATACTGTTAAAAGTATTCTTTAAAGTCTACTGACCGTCTAGAGAATCAAGGTAACAGGTCAAGGATGGAACGTTTTTAAAATAAACAGTTAATATAGGACAACGACCTACGTCATGGTATACGTAGTAGGCATATCGCCAATAACCAAGCCACACATAAACAAGGGTACCTGCTGCGTGCTTGTACAGAAATATATGGCTAGTATAAGGAGGATTGGGGAGAGTCAACCTGAATATTTGATCTTCCCATTTTCCTAAACTCTCGTCAAACTCTGATACATGTATGAATATTTCGTAAATAACATTAGCTACATGATTTGTCACGTTTTACATTAAGACAATAGAAGAGTTATTATAACATATGCCTAATAATACCAACAACAATAACTAATCATAATAAACGTACCCAGTAGCATTCACTTCTGGCTAATTTATACCTTCCCATACTGGGCGCAGCCAAAACCGATGTGTCACTTAAGTCTAGGCCACCTTATCGAAAATGTCGATATTCTGGGGAGCAAAAATAATTTGATAGGTCTAGTCTCTTGCCGGAGGTGACTGTTTGGATGCACTTTAGCAGTTTAGACGACTAAACTTTGCACTTTAGTCGATGCATTTATTATTTTATCCATTTTTGTGTTCATATTAGTAATTTATGTCAGACTTAATACTTTCTGAATAGTCATTAAGTTACAAATCTCATTTCTGTAAAACTAATTGAAGCAGTAAAAAGTTATAGAAAGACTGAACTTTTTTACGAAACAGAAGAGTAATTAACAAATAAATATCGATGGTAATCGGAATCACTCCATTGAGTTGTATTACAACAACAATGTGCACATCGCTTTGTGGTTACACAATTAAACTGGAAATTCCTCTCTGTAGACGACTGTAATTTGCTCATGTAACTGTGTGTAATTTATATTAAACTGAAATAACAGTGGAACATTGCCTGGCGTGGTATTACGTTTCAATTGTCGTCATTATTGCAATTATAGAATAGAAGTTCAATTTATAGAAAATATTTAATTCAGTACAAAACGTATTTTGTAAGTGGGATACGATATTCAATATCTATATAATATTTTAAAAATGGAAGTGTACTTCATACAAATAAAGTTTAAATGCATTTAACAATTTTTTTAACGAAATAGCACTTTAGAGGGAAGAGTTTGTTTAAAAAAGAAATGTATCTAGTTAAGTAGATAACAAGGTCACTCCACGTGTAGTGTAGTGTGATATGCTCCACTGAGGTTGCTTTCAAGTCTACAGTTCATATCATTCTCGATAAGCCTGCGGAAAGATAAACAGACATACAAATATACAGAAATGAACTACGACTACGTGGATCCGTAATAAACATGTGTGTTCTTCAGATGTATTGGGATAACTTTAAATGTACCCTATTCGTCATTTTAGGTACTACTCACAGTTATCTGCGCCTCTTCCACGCATTTCGTAGGCTTTTTACGTGAATAAACACGATTCGATTGAATTATATTTGCAACGCCAATGTTGAGTTTGCCTTGTTGCCACGATTGCTGTCACATATTGCATATGTATGGTTATTGTAATCCATTCCGTTCTTAGTATTTTTTGTGTATCACAGGATTTTTCTTTGTTTCTCCGATCAAAAATGTATATATCACTGGTGTGAAAATCCTATTCCTGTCAAAAAATAACTAATGTGTGTTTTATAAAACTTTTAACTTTGAGTACAAGTTAGATAGTCATTTTTATCCTTGAAATCTTCATTGCAGTACTGGCCAACCACTGCATATTTAATATTTGCAAAAATATACAGTTAACAGTATAATTTTAGTAAATATTTTAACTTTCTCATTTACACATTTTCTTACTCTGTGCTCACCAACAGTTGCAGAAAAGTTTGAAATATAAAGTGTTGTTACTATCACGTTTACTCTATGCTTTCGAAACTGTATATGTAAAACATTTGAAAATAGTGGTTAAATTAATTAAAAACATGGTTGTGCTGTCATAATATAATGTTTACAAAAATAGTAGATTATGTTTGGCTCTTCTAATTAATACAATTTGTTTAGTATAATGCACCTTTCGAAAGTAATATGGAATTTTTGCAAATTTAGAGACGAGTGAGGCGTAGCCCGGAGGGATTTTGGAAATATGAATAGGCATATATGTTATCCAGAGAGAGAAATAATTATCACGTAACATTTAAGTACAATCGCTCCAGTAGATTGTACGTGGTGAGTAAAACACACACACAAATACCATTAATTTTTTATATATATAATCGTATAGACCACTTTTAGACTACTTATGATGTTTATGCGATTTGCAATAAAATCTTGTTACTGAACTGCATTCAAAATTGTAACGTTATCATCTACTATCACCCGATTTTGAAATTTTATCAAGTAAATGAATCCTACGTTTTTAGAAATTTTACAGAATATATTTGATTAAAAACTGTGTGTATACGGATATAAATAAAACTTGTGCTAATATACTGTTCATTTATATTATTAAACCCCACACTTGAAATGATTTCTAATATGCGGTTCTAAGAATACATCACGCAGTTATGTTATAAAACTATCTCCATCAAGTATGAAATGCATGATTATAAAATTCATTTTCTTTTTCATGGTTCTATATATACCTTATAAAGTTAGGAAATAGTTTGGTACATTTTAAATTATATAGGTAGTCGAAATAAACTAAAGTTTGAGGCAAAACATACATATCAATGCGTCACCGTAATCACTTCTGACCCTTCAATTAATACTATTCGGATCTGTATGTGATTTTTAAATATTTGGAAGAGCAGATTTTGGGTTTAATTACTATCTATTTTTGTTGCAAATGTCCTTTAAAAATTTCTTGTTTGGATGAAATCTTAAGGGATTATATTACAACATAATGGATTAAGATATTAAACAAAATTGTAGCATGAATATTGAGTTTTACTCCAGTTCGCCTTCCACTAATGCTGTGTCTGGGCTCTAATGTTTTTATAGACTCGTGGAATCTGGATTCATGTTCGTCTGAACTCTTGCTGCACCAAAGAATTTCTACTGATGTTTCCTAACACTCTTAAACTGTTATCTAATTTTCATGGTGTATTTACTCAACAGGGTGATTCAGACCACCAGTTCAGTTTCCGTATCTATACAGGTTCGGAGTCACTTTTGGAAAACGTTCTAATGAGAATATAGGTTATTGGATACCTTATTTTAAAGGTCTTTGAACCCTGAGCAAATTGGCGCAAAAATCAATATTAACTTTATTCCCACGTACAGGGTATGACGAAATTTCTTAAAAAGTAAATTCTGCTGTCAGCTCCCCTTAAGACATTACCGCATTAATTGTTTTCTAGGATTTTATTACATACCTATCACAAAATGCGGAATGGCGTAACCTTTACTTACTTTTGTAATACAAAATCATAAAACGTGAATAATTTAACAATTAAAATAACACAATTTTAAATTGTAACATTAGCACCATTTTAATACACCATTTTAAAATAATATTTAAAAAAATGTTTCATATAACGTTTTTTCTATCTCATATAGTTTAATAATAGCGCTTAAAAAAACTATTTTACTATGTCAGTGGTTTAGTTAGAAGCTTCATTATTGTTTACTAATAGTAAGCACAGAGAAACCTTTATCATAATTTCCACTGATCTAAAGCTAATTGGAACAGGGTAAATCTTACCGGTAATTAATTCACTCTTACTGTAAAAATATCACAATGTGCAGATAAAAGGCTAAACAAACCTAGTTTTAATTGTTCTAGATATTGGTTGTTTAATTTTCCTTGCATTGAATATTAATTAAAAAAAACACACAATCTGTGTTTGTTTCTAGAGGGTTGCGTATATGTTCCTAAAATGCCTCATTCTAAGGAAGAGGGTTTTGATACGCTTATGGTGTTGGGTGAATGTTTTCACAACTATGTATCTGCTGTGGAAACTCATGCACGTTAGCCAGAGCGAGAACACCATTCTCGAATAGTGTTCCATCATTTAGTTAATCGTATTCGATTAACTGTTTATTGTGTTCGCCAGAACATAACATAGATAAGCAGATGTTAAGGAATCTATTAGGAATGGAAAACATCGTTTTTACTGTTACTGTGTTGGTATGTGTAATGATGATATCTCTCGGTTCAGTTAGAAGAGCCTAAATGATCAGGGTACATTGACTTTCAAAATGAGGTTTCAAATTACCTATATTCCTATTTGTAAATTTTCCAAAAACGGTCTCTATGCCCCAAAAATAGTACTTTTGTGAAGTTATTCAGGGATAAAAATAATTACAGGGGGTCAAAGATGGGAGTATCTGTTGAAAGGAATTATGCAGATCGGTTTGTTTGTTTGCTACAGATTCTGCAGGTGGTCTGAATCACTCTGTCGTGTAAATATAGATTAAAAATTCTGTAACAGTGTAACAGTGTTAGGAAACGCCAATATAAATTGCATGGTGTAGCAAATCATGTGTGTGAGTGAGCGTTGTGTACGAAAGCAGTTTATGTTCCTTCGATTCCAAATAAGACATCCAAATGTAAAACAAATCGTTTATCTAAAGTACGTGCTGTTTATAAGGTGCGAGTGAGATGAAGTAGTAACAGAGTAATAAGGGTGACAGGTCTGATGAGGATGTGATGTACTATACATACAAAGCCTGTTAGGAACAGTAGTAAACCCAGTCCTTGTTATGTCACACGGTGCTTAGCCTGAGGCAATCAACACCAATCGCTTTGTCCTGCGGGTGCTTGGGCTCTCGTATATCCATATGTATATATTAATATTATTGATTACAAGTTAATCTTGAGAAGTTCTTTAATGCAAGGAGGCTTTAAAGCATTTCTGAAATACGTATTCATTTGTTCATTTTCTTATTTCACTATCCGAGGAGTTAAACATATAAAATATGGAATGAATAGTAATTATTATCGAAGTTATTCGTTCTTTTGGGCACTCCATTTGTCTGGGAGAAAATGTAAAATATTATATTAGTGGGTAGTAATTATTAAAGTTTCTCTGCCTCCCGTTGTTTTATAATGATCTGTATAAGGTGTTCTCATGTTGTGAACAGGTGGTGTTCTTGAGTCATGTGAAACACTATAAGGTAAACTTGTACTTAGGTTTCTGATTAAGCTGATATATTCCGTATATGCCCGGCTTGAGGTTTTAGATTTCATAGTCATAAATTAAAAAAAAAACTGTTTGTCAAACATTAAAAATAGAAAACAAGATTTTGTAACTCTAAAGAAACTTCTATGGACATTTAAAGTTTTATTTGGCTCAATTTAGGATAGGTAGAAAAGTCTGTATTTGTTGTAGCATGACAATTACGAGTTTTGTGATTTAAAAGAACCATACATTTTCAAATCAATTACAGTATGACGAAAGTTTTGAATGAAATATAAAAGACGTCAATGACCTGTTTCTAATGAAAATATGAGTTAATGAAAGTATTTCAAATAAAATGTAATATTATAATTAGTGTCGTTTTATACAAAATCTATAACGTAAAGATATTTGGTTATTTTTTTATATAATGATTGTTATAATAATTACAAACTTATAAATGCTGCTGTGAATAAGACATTTATATATATATATATATCATATAAAAATAAATATAATGTAATATGTAATATATATAATTTAATATATATTACATTAATATATATATATTTTACATATATATATATATATATATATATATATATATATATACAGTATATATAAATTACTTTTATACTTGCACTGTAGAACAGTTGTTAACAATACTCACCCATACAAGAGTAAACTCGATCTTCAACCCAATTAAGTTCCCAATTTTACTAGTAATGCTACTTATCTTTTGAGGTAGTTTAATGAACCTAGTAATCAGAAAAGTAAATAAGTAGGGAAGTAAAAATATAAACTCAGCATAGCTAAACTTTCCGTACCGCTTATTAGTATATATGTTCGTTGCTACCTGGAAGTAAAGTACATATGCATTGAATGCAAATAAATACATTCTTTTGAACTATATAGGTACTGTTTGAAGAGGAAAACAACAGTTGTACAAATAATGTAGTTGAAATATCCGGAGCAAGCTGAGCTACAGTGATATGTAGACGGATGTGGGAGTATCAGCAGCTGTCACGTGGTCTGTCACGTGATACATTGATGCAGTGCCACCATTGTATACAATGTTCTGTCAGCACGAGTGCTCTCCTAGTTATTTATGTAATAGTCAATCATTATATATTAGTGGATTGACTAGACGGTTTTAACAAATAAGCGTTAAATGCATATCACCGCACTTATGCATGGTGATTAAAAATATACCAAATTTCCTTTCCTTACATAGATGTTTCTCATTTATCTACAATTTGTAATATTAACATGTTAACATTAACGCATTTACTGTGGCACTGGGTGATCTTGAGCAGCTTGACAATCCTGTAATCCTGTGTTGAATAGTGTAGAAAAAATTCGTACTTTGTAATAGCTATTTATAACTCCCCTACCCGTAAAAGAACTAACTAAAAACCAAGCCTTTGATTGGTGTCCACCTATCCAATCACAGGTCAAAGAGAACAAATAAAACTTCTAACTACCCCTATTGTAATCGCGTTAATAAACTAGACTACCAGAATACCGTGCTATCTCGCTGTATCATCCTACATCCGCAGACCCTTTCTTGAGAAATTACAGAATTTAATTTACCTATACTTTGAAATCACTAATTAAATTTCTAAATATTTTCACGTATATTTTCTCTCATAAATATTTAATAAATAAAATAAAAATAAGCCATTAGCTTATGTAGCAGATGGCATATAACAAATCTACTTTACCCACTACAAAATCCGTAGCGATAATCAATTATCCCTTGTCCACCAATTATTGATTTCCCTGGAACAGCTGATAAGTCCAAGGTCCAAAGCCCTGTCGACGGACGTCCGCCGGGAGTGCCCAGGCAATGTTTTTGTGTCCCGCTGTAAATTGTACCGGGCATCTCCTTCTCATGTCGTGATCGCGTTGTGAAGTGGTTTGGTGAAGTCTGTTCATCATACATCTAGTACGTTACGTTGTACATGAAACAGTTATCCCAAGGGAGTAAGTTTTGGAGCGTACAATTCTTTTAGTTTATTGCCTGGCCGGGTTCAAAGATTTCGAAATAATTTAGTTACACATCAAAATAATTTGAAATTTATTCAACATTTTTTCATAAAGTCAAAATATTTAAAATAATACATTATACTTTTTTAAATTTGTCGTGGTTTATAATCGGTAACTAAATTTTGATTCTAAACTATTTTGTTTTTTACATAAAACAGGACCACGCGGAAATTTGTTTCATTCACATTCAATCGACATACAAGTACAGGAAACATATGGAAAAACAGTGGTTAAGTTGCCTCATATTATTTATGAACAGTAACTAGCATTCAATTAGTATTCAACACATGACCACCACTATAAGAAATATATACTGTAATCTATAACACACTAGGGTTTTTATCTCAAAACAAATATTGATCTCATGAGAACACAACTTTATTATGCAAATATTAAACTATTTGACTGAGCCCCATGTTCCTCTTCATTCGTGACATCCATTTATTGTTATTTAGTTCAAATTCTTTCATGTAATAAAAACACAATACTACCAAATATTTGGGGCTTGGTTTTCTAACTTGATATTTATGGAATCATTGATAATTTATTTAATTTAAAACATTTTATTTCATCCTAGAAAATATTTCCTGAAAGAGAAAGTAATTAATTGTCCATCTTCCTATGAAAACACTTCAGACATTCCATTTTATTAAACTCATTTCAAGTCATGGACATGGCAAAGTTTTACTTTGCTTAAGTCGTTTGTAAGCTGCACAATGTAACTTCAATCAGATATCACCACTACAATTTTAAATAAACTTCATTTTTCCTGAAATTTGAGTCCTGGAATTCTACAATATAAAAAGTCTCCTACTTTAAACACTTCATGATTCCGATAATGTTTCTTCCGAAAATGTAACAATATATCAGCCAATTGTTTACACCCATTTTTTGTTACAAATGGCGCTAAGTTCAAATTTTAACACTAATTTATTACATGGTTTGTAATTTAATTAAAGTTCAAAACTTGAGCAGTTTGTCACACAATTCTCAAAGTCCAAATTTTTAAATATATTGTTCTCAATTAATTCTTATAAAATTTTACCAGAATTAATTTTTTGAAGTGCAATAAACCAGTTAAGTTCAAGAAGTCGTCCACTGCCATCATGATGTCGTCGTCGTGAAACGAAATCTTGTGCAGCGGTTCAAAAATATAGATCAATTTCTAACTGCTCTGGGGTACGCCGAAGTTAGTATGTGATTTTCCTTTTATCTCAAACACATCCTACATCTTAAGTTTTTAACTTTGTCGATTGAAATGATTTATTCGGGATTGTTAAATACTTCATAACATTGACGTTTGTTTATATTTATATGACAAACTATTATCCAAAATTTACATAATATAATTTATACTTGATCAAAAAAAGACCTTGATATAAACAGTGTTATATCAATATATTTAAATAAATACTCCTATCTTTATTTATTAGTACAATGTTCTTTCATTTAGCATTGTAAAGCTTTAATGCATTTGCCTTGTTTACATTTTCACCAGTATTGGATTCACGACCTTTTCGTTATAAAAATTATTTACATTATTTCACATACATTTCTTTGCTATTTCTTTATTGCTATTTAAGCTAATAACAAATAACAATAAATATTTCAAGTAATAACAAAAAACAGTAGACAACCAATAACAGGTAACTATTCATTATCACTTTCATAGTCTATCAATACCGCATCTAACAAATCCTGTATTGAAAACAAGTCCACCTTTAATGCCATATTTTTTATGAACACAATTTTTACAAAGTATAATTTATTGTGTTCTTCAAAATAGTTTTATTTATTTTTGAAATAAGTTACAGTATATCGAGCAATCCCGGTATACTACATTCACCAGAAATTAACCCGCACATTGCAAAATATTATTCTTGTATTCTTCAGTAAACTTCACTTTCAAATGCAAATTGGTTTATGCAATAAAGTAGCAGTATAAACTAGCAGAACTCTGTAGAGTGATCCGCAAGTCTTACAAAATTCCTTTACATAATGTATTGATTAGTTCAACAGCACTTGTTATTCCTTAGGGTAGATAGCCAGGAGATTATTTTTTCTAATCACTTAAAAATCTGTCGATTGATTAGCAGTCCATTAATTTGGACTTAAATAACAAACCGTGTAGGCCTACTTGTCAGACATTTAAATTTAACTCCCCAAAGCTTACACAACCACTTTTGATGTAAAAGCTTTCTCAAGAAAAGGTTTTCTTCCTTCAAATCAATTAACGAAATCAAAGTTAATTTCTTGCTTCCAAAAATAAATCGAACTAAAAATTTCATTTTTATATCAAACTGATATAAAACATATTTTTGATAAAATAAAGTATCCTAACTATACAGGTTTATCACATATAATTCAGTAAGTATTCTTAAACAGAGGACCCTCTGTTATGCAAAAGGTAGCATAAAACAAAAAAAACCATTTTAACCAATCCAAAGCCACCAAAACTTTTCGGAAATAAATTCGTTGTGATAGTGCATAATATTACAACTTGTATCTGAAGGTATTCATAAATATTATGGTAGTCATTAAGATGAAAAGCCTTCTTATGTTATTCTTACATCAATGTAGTTAATTTAGTTAAACCGCGGTAAGTATTGTAAATATCATTATTTTCCCAATTAATGCTTTAGACAGATGAAACTATACATTCATTTACACCACCTCATCCTCAATATTTGATGCAAGCTGTACTATGGCATTACTATGTAAAGTAGGCTGGGATTGACTGACGTGCTCAGCATGTAGAGAGGCTGGTTTGAGAGGATCCTGGTTACGCTTGTTTTCAATACTCCTGAGTTACTCATATTTAAACGCTTGGAGCCCTGAATTGATTCTATATGAGTAATTTGTTATAATAGCCCTTCAACGTTCTATTTTGCGGTGTTTTGAATTTTACATAGTTTGTCTTTTTTGAATTTAATATTAAATTGTGGTTTTTTAAGTAACCTAATGGTGTCTGTCTGTGTTCGTGTCGTGTTATTTAATCACGTGAAACATACTGGACCCATCGTATAGGAATTTAACATGGACATTCTTAGGGTCTCGAGTTAACATATAGGGATATTCTTATTTCAAAAATCCAGGGGCTAAGCACAATTACAGACAAACTCAACTATACACAAATTTACCTTAAACAGAAATAAACTAAAACTGCCATAGGTATACACTTTTTGTCCGAACTAGGCATCTCAGACATGCTTAAGTGTATATGTATTGATCATATCATAGCAAAATCTATGTCCATTTCATTTGACATAAAATTACTCATTATATCGTGTGTGTTCACCGAAAAGTTAAGAACTTTAGGTCTCCTCCACGAGGGCCTAAAATAGATGAATTGTTACTGAAATCGTTTATCTTGAAATATTGAAAAGAAATTCAAGTTATTTCGAGTTATAAGAACCGTTTCACTCTCCAACTCGAGGGCCCCGAAAAACTGCTCTTTAACCTAAATCTAAAAGATTACAACGTCTTAAGTGATTATGAACAAAATTAGGAGTTATGATGTTAGGAGTTATAAATTATAATGCAATTGAAAAGGAATATGCCTATGATGTCTCTGTTTTCCAGTATAAATTTGCATGCAAAGCCGTGGTTAACAACTAGTTTAAAATAAAACTAGCCTATTACATCTACGACAAGACATATATCTATGGAACTAAACATATACCACAATATCTTTAAATGTTGTGGAAATGTAAAACCTAATCTTTATTACTGTAAGTAGCAACTTTTCCATATGGATGATGTTTTTCATTTATTTTTGTATTACTTTTAAATTATTGACATCGTGTTTCTGGATAATTTAACTCAGTTAAATGTTTGCAATATAGTATATTATACAATTACGTCATACTATTCGGTTTGGTAAACCGTATTCATTTTTGATAGTTTAGAGCAGGGGTGCCCAACCTTTTTTACCCAAGGGCCACATTGTAAAGCCTTTATGGCCAGGCGGGCCAACATCCCAGGGGATTTGGAACCCCAAACAAAACGTATTGCCCGGGGTTTGTTCCAGAAATCTTGTGCAAAATATGATTTTTAAGGTTATTTGGCCCTTGTTTCCTGATTCTTGTAATTTCTTATTATTTATTAGTTGTACCTTTACGTTTATAATATATTATGTTTTTAGGTTCTTTTAGTAGAAATAAATATAAACCCAGACTTTTGGATGTTTGCTCTAATTCTGAGGGAACAATAAAAAAGTCACCAATAAATTGAATACATTGATTTTAATTAAGCCTACTAGGATACTAGGACATACAAATTACGTGGCGAGTGGTGACCTTGAGTTGGGTAGGGGTTACGTCGCCGCACCGCGCGCTGTGCCGTGCTTTACGCGCGCTCTATTCGCCAGCCGGCAGCCACCACCGTAGTCAGTGAAATCTGTCTGCAACTACTTTACTTCTTTCAACACTCATCCTCCACCAAATGAATACGGCTCGTTCTACGTGAAATCGGCTGGACTGCTTGGTTCTCAAAATTTGTATTTATTTAATATTTCAAATGCTTGTAAACAAATTTGGTTGTTTTGGCAACAAGGCGGGCCACATAAAACTGACTCGCGGGCCGGATTTGGCCCGCGGGCCGTAGGTTGGACAGCCCTGGTTTAGAGATTAACATACTTACCAGATTTAGCATACCATAAAATATACCTACTTTTCCTAATGGACACAATATCATCTTTATATATGCATAAAGAGACTATAGTATTTAAAAACAACTGAACTAAATACCTGATAATTTAATTGTACAAATAATATTTATAAATAAAACTTATTAAAACATGAAAACAAGCCTTGCCACTAAAGAAATGTTAATTAAGCCTAATAAAAATATTGAATTTCCACCAGGTATAGGGATAAGACTTTATACTCTTTTTATAAAACATTAAAGGTATAATAAATGAATAAAAGAATCAAAAACGGAGATTGCGACAAACATACTTCCATTTAGGAAAATATTATATATTAAAAGTCAACCCATCTCTTTACCATTACAAACATAAGCCAGTTGCATAGCATACAAACCACTCTCTCCATCTAGCATATAACATTAATGGGGAATAGAAGGTAACATGTTTAATGAAGACTATAATATATAATTACATTATTCAGAAATCAGGGAATAAACGAATCTTCTTTATCTCAGGTGAACTTGAAACTGTGTATACTCTCTAGCCGCAACCACAGAAAAAGCATTGCGGTTTGGAACCGCATTGTAAAAATATCTGATCCACAGTGAAAGTATACTTATATCTACCGATGTATAGTACGTCGATGCTTATATCTTGTGGTAACGCTGCCTGCTTTACTCTATCCACATTTATCTTGAGATCTCATTCCACTCATCAAACACGAGAAGGCGGTCAGCAAAAGTAAAAGAGCTTAACCGTTTGGTCTTACTCTCAAATTTAAATTCTTGTGTTCTTGTGTCTATGTTTGTGCTATATTCCTATACGTCTACGTCGTGATACACAGTGACGGTAACGTATTGCCTAGTGCTGTGCTACAGCTCACCAAATGTATAGTATTTTTCACTAGCAATCTTAAAAATAATATCTTCTGTTAATGGAAATTCAATTTACTCAAACGTTCTCAAACAATCATAAATATCTTAATCTTTGCCGAAAGCTTCGTAGTAGAAAAAAGTCTCAGACCTGCAAAACCTCAATGACATTAAAGGAAAGTACATGTAGCTAAGACCATGGTTTACTTTGGATAGAACTCGAGACTGTGTCTTTCCCAATGTAATTGGTGAAGGATAGACTGTTGAAATCAATAATGTTAATCCTCGAAGGTGCTGAAAATTTAAAGAAGAATTTAGGGATATTGCTGACTAAAAACCATTGTATATTACCACGAAACCTTTTAATGAACTAATAATACAGTATTATTCCTTGTAAAACAGTGCAAAATATTATACGTTGTCAGTAAGTCGATGATCAGTTTGCAGTATTACATATCAAAGACTGTTTGTAGTCTATAAAATACTTTTAATTATTGGGCACGGATCCTTGGGTCGCTCATAAACGATATTCCTGCATTTTGTTCCATTTATACGAATTTTACCAAAGCTTCAAACAATCAGCAAGCGTTTATAGTAATATTGCAGAATGCAGTAATGGTTCAAGGGTTATACCATATTTGGTTCGGTTGACCCTCAACAACGAATTTGAACTAGTTTACTTGTAGAAAGTAATAAAACTTAAAAACTTTAAAACACATATAAATACATGGATTAAGAATATTCTTAAAATAAACCTTACGTTACCTTTTATGAATGATTATATTAGCCGTGCATTCATAGCTAAACATACCCATTTTAAGTTCCACGTGTTGTTATGTTGTCAGACTGGCGATTACGCAGACGAATATCACAGATCAGAGGCTATTATGGACTACACTTATTAGTATAAATGGAGATGTCAAAAAGTACAGAAAATGCAATTTTCTTAGGTAACTGAATTTACAAAAAATATTAAAACATATATGCTGAAAGGACTACTCGCGAGATTATACATTAAATATAAGATCCATCAGATTATTTGAAAAATATATTATACATTCATGCATTAATAAGTGATATTTCTTAAATTAGCGTTAAAATAATATCTCGCATTATATAGATTTAGCATTTAAACAAAGAGACACCTCCCAACGTATGTTCAATACTCCATTGAATAATGTCTGTTATTTGGAATGAAAGCAATATAAATTAATTGGTTATACTAGTTGATTGGTTTTCACTTCAATAGACTTTCATTACATTATTTCTGTCCTAGTTGTTACTTTATGTTGTTCATGACAATTGAATTAAAAACTGACTAAGTAAATTACACACTAATTATTAGTAATATTAAACACCAGGCTTTGTGCGCTCTTACATACCCACTAAACCGTGGCCAGAATATTTCCATTACTCTGAATTTTTTAATATTTATAATTATTCTTCAAATTCGAAACATGTCTTTTTGTGGAATTAACACTACGCATTATTAATTATGGAAACAAACTGAAAATTACTACATAAACCTTCTTGCGCATATGTATGCGCAGTATGAACATTAAAAACCGCTCTAGTAGATCTACTTGTTTTTTGTAATATAAATAAACTAATTTTAATAGATAGTCAATTGCATTACTTATAGCACATTAAAAAAATCATCTTCGATCCACATTTTGAAATGATACGTGACATAAAACAGCTAAATGGAAAACAAGTTGTATACTAGTATTAACTGGTGAATGTATAAATACTCATAGTTTCTTTCTATGATGTACGATAGATGAGTGATCAGATTGATTTGGAAATTGGGAACGGCATTTCATATTAAAACCACAAAATATAAACAAATGAAAGCAAAAATGTATTACATAAAAGTTTATTTGTTGGTAAATATTGTATATCTAAAATTTTCTGAACCTTAATTTTACAAAGAAACTTTTCAGAAATTGCTATATATGGATTGTTAACATTACAAATAATTATAGGTTGAATAATTATATAAAGATAATTATAAATAATAATTTTATAATATTATAAAAAAATTGGGAGCACCACGTTCTCAGAATGTCGGACTCCCAAAACCAGGGAACAGATAGAGGCCGAAAACTCAGAATACATGATTGCATACAACACTTCAGTGAAAATACTGTGAAACAGTTGTATTTTTTCCATTTTTAGTTATCGTAATACCTTTACTTATAATTTAAAGTTATAAAATGCCAAAAATTTGAGTGGAAATGATGACAAGGCGTCGTAGCTTTGTAGTTTTAAGTTTAAAATATTTATGTATAATTCCTCATCAAAGATGAATTTACCCCATCTCTGTTTGAGGAGCAAACTTTCAAAACGTGTTTTGTCCCAAAAAAAAAAAAAAAAAAAAAAAAAAAATGCATTGAGAAGTAATTGTTTTGCGTCAAGGAAGGTTTTTAAAAGCCAATGTCGATAAAAAAAAAATTCTCTCCTATTATAAAATAAGGTCCAAATATTACACTTTCGATCAAAAAGTGTTTTGTCTTCTGACCAGTTTAGGTCAAAGCATGTTTTGTCCCACAGCCAATCAGAGTGAGCCATACAGTGCAGCTGATTGGTTGGCTTAGTCACATGAACATACACCAGTTTTATTTGTGAAATTGGAGGTTAATGTGCATTTTGATCTTGAGAGCATATTATTTTAGTGAAAAGATTTTTGATACCAAATCGACATTAGCAAATTATTTTAAGATATTTGGAGAACATTAGCAACATGAAAAGAATAGTTTTCAAAAGGGATGCAATTTTTGAAAAGGAAATTGTAAAGAAGACTGGGACAGTGACACGGACATTTAAGTTAACCGTAGGTGTTAAGGGACTACAACACTATCATTTCCAAGAGAATGTGAATTATTTGTCATCATACAAGAAAGGTGTTAAAGATGAAACCATTAGAAACAACGTGAAATTTCAAAAACTTCCTCTCAACCACTGTATAAGTGATGAGAAAAAGAAAGACGTAAACAAATTGTTAGGTGTCATGTTCGGATCTGAGTGGAAAAACTTTACCAGGAGACCAGTTTGATTTTTACAAAAATATTTTGAACTCTGAAAGTGTTATAGATACTGAAGAAAGTAATGAACTTTGTGAATGTTTGGAAGAAAATGTTGCGGTCAGGATTTAAGCTTTTTTATGCAATGTTAAGTAACTTTTCAATGAGTGAATTCCTACAGGGTACATACATATTTTTACTTTGCTATGTTTTCTACTGCTGGAACAACAACGTATAACTAAAATATTAAATTATTTGTACTATTTACTTTACATTTTTACTCTACGCCTATATGAAGTGTTCAAAAAGTGTTTTTTTTTTTTTTCCGTTTTTCAAATGTTCAAAATGTGTTTTGTCCATATTGCTCGTTCAAAAGGCGTTTTGTCCTACATTTAAAGTCAAATTTAAAAACTAAACTACAACATTTTTAGGACTTTTACTGCTTGATAATCAATTAAAACTGTATCATTGTGTGAATAAACATATAACACTTTATATACTTGACACAATAACTTACATACAGGTTTTTTGCAATTTTCCAACATTCATAGGAGTGGGACAAAACACATTTTGAAAGTTTGCTCCTCGTTTCAACCATAGGTAGTATAATATGCTTTGCTCACAAACTCACAGTTACCTTATTTCAAGTTAGACAACTTCTTATCATTACTGATTTTATTAAATAAATGGTATCTTTATGTTCATGTTGGTAATCAGCATTGTACGATCGAATGACAGGTTTGTTTAAAAGTCTCACAAACTTTAAATAGTAAAGGTTTAAGAAAAGTGAGATAAGTAAGTGTACGTAAAATGTCAGCACAAAGTCCAAAGTCTTGACAAATGTCGGTGAGATAATAACCAGCGTTGGTGGCAGAAAGAAGATTAATTGACTAAGAGCCAATTTTGGAGCAATACAGACAGATATATTGGATTTTATTTTTCTTCCGGACAAAATTAAGTGATTCTTTAAGACAATTCTACAGTAAATCTTAATTCTGCTGTTATGCCGAATTATATCCTAGTATTATGTTATAAATAATCAAATAATATTATTTAAACATACTGACGTTGGTATATCCTAGAGGGTGAGAGCTTCTAGAAGCCGGGAGCTGTCAGAGACCGGGTACATTTTTAGTACGGGACCTCTCATATTTTGAATGCTCCTAAAGGACAGAAACCACTAAAGGCAAGGATACCCCACCTTTCGTACTGTGGGGCTCCCAAATTCAGGGAGCATAATAGAGGCCGAAAACTGTCTGAACTGGAGATCATAGTGTGTTTCAGAGTTTAATGTACATTCTTGTGGATTTTAAGAAACCTTATGACATATGTTTCAATGTGCTCTTCAATGAGTTTTATTTTTGCTTGCAATGAAATCCTATCTTAATCTAGAGCCGGTGTACCAAATGATCTTGTTTTCAAATTGGCTTTAAAAAATTGTATATCTTAAACAAATTAATATATGCATAACTGTATTTGGTTTAAAACTACGAAAAAATATTTAATTTAGTAATTTCATGTATGCAATATAAAAAAACAGTGATATCAGTAACTGCCCAACTGGCCAAACGTGGATAATATCCTGTATTAAAATTCTCTCAGGCATACATAATATTCCACCATCAAACACAAAGCACCGTTCATCCAGAACACAGTTCAGTTTAGATTCAACCAAGCATATAATTTTTAAATAGGAAATTTTAAAGCATTCAAACTATAGCGTGGTTCGTTTTTACGCACCTATGAACATTTACCAATTTGAGGGTCTATGGAAAACATACATTTGCATGTATTGTTTCTGCAACTGTGCAAGTATTTTATTTTGTTATAGTGTCTTATTTTAGCCAATACTGAGCATAAATTTAGCTCTTAATTAAAATACTTCTGTGGTTTTTTTTGAATGGAAACAGAGGATTACATTATGTTCTTTAAAACTTTAAAATTAAGTTAGATGAAAAAAAAGGAGAGATTTAAATGTTTAATCTTTTCTATTTTATTTGACATGTATCCAAAGCAAAAAACGAAATTCAAAATAGATTTATATTAACATCTGTTTTAAACAAACACATACGCGAAGACAAAAACGTATGGAAGTATGAGGTTTTATGAAAAACTGGCATTTTAGATAAATTTTATTATAGTTTTGAGGCATTGCATTCTCCCAATATCGACTTTTAGTTTGATTTACTACTTTATCTATGCTCTCTCTACGATTTTCTTTTGACCACCCTGTAAACCTTCACTTGATATGAGAAACAAGTATTTGAATCAAAGCAGATATTTATATGAAGTATTATTGTGTTAAGGTTTTATTGTTTTGTAAGTAATGGTAGAACAACCTATAGAGCTGTTCTCATACGAGTTGACTTGGCCGTATGATGTTAATTATTTAATTGTTTGACTCATGTTAGCAATTTGTTGACAAGGCAAGAGTATATATACATATGAACGTGTCGCGTTACAGGTTGCCCTGATAATTTATGTACAATTTTAAATCTGTAGCTCATATTATTCTTCAGATGCAATGTAAACAAAAATACTGGGCAAAAATTATCTATACAACAATTTTTACATCCTCCCGGAAGATTAATGAGATATCTGGCCAACCTAAGTAATGCTCTTCAATGATACTCGGCCAAATTCCATGAATGTACATCCGCCAGTAAACAATTTCTTTTTGTTAACATAAAAATGAACTTTCTTGAAAAATTTAAAGAAAAAATATAAAATATTTTCGAGATATCTTACGGGTAGCTGCCAACTGTGTAACATACATGCTAAGTGTGAAATATGTTACATATTAACACTCTTATGATTTACTCAGTTCGTTTTCAAATATATTATTTGTGCTATTTTCTTGTACCAAGTATAGTTACATAAAAGAAAAAGTTTTGCAAACATACAAGTAAACTCCACATAAAGAAATTAAGCTTCATGCTAAAATTGCACAATCAATAGGTCACAGAATTTTATATCCTCAAGTTCCTTTCATGAAACTATCAGCTATTCGTTTCAATTTACTTTATGGCAGCATAAAATATAAAAAATGATTTTATATATATGTTTTTGTCATGCTTTACTTTTCTAAGAAAAAAGACCCTTTGCTGATTTTAATTTTGTCAATCATGGAATACTTGAATTAAATTTAGTTTTGGCTTAATATAATACTAACCACTAACTTGATATCTTATCCCAACGGGAACTGTCTAGTCTAATGTGTTCCGTTTGTTTCGAACCTAAGGAGTTACATATGAATACTCGCCTTCGGCTCGCTGGGGGCTACGCCCCCAGGCCCCCAAAGTAAACGCTTGCAAAATTCGGGGATCAAGCGGAATTCGGTGAGCTGGTTAGTCCGGACATTAAGTAAATGACAAGGGATTTAAAAATTGACCTTTTTCATAGATTTTTTCCGGATTCGTAATAAAACTTTTGACTTTGAGGGCATTTTGCGGTTAAACCGTTAGAGATTACGACAAAAAAGTGACTGGACCTTTCTTGTTGGAAATTTAATTTTGTCTTTCGATTTGTGCCTCAGATTGGATCTACGACCTATGGTTTTAGCCAGAAATGAGCTCGGGGAGAAAAGTCTTGCACGGGGTCAGCTAATCTTGACATTGTTTAGTATAAACATAATAAAAAACCGACCTCAAGGCAGTCAGTATTTTAAGTCGAACAGGGGGTTTAATATCACCAGGAGACTATCTAGTCAAGGCGAGAAATTCCCTGGGTGGGTGATTAATGTTAAGGAGGTTAAGACAAGAGGGGGTTTAATTTCGTAAGGATAATGTGTCTGGTCATATGAACAAATTCCCAGGGGGGGTTAACGTTACCGGGGGATAAGTCTCCAGGGGGTTATCTGGTCATACCAGGATCTTCCCAGGGGGGGGGGGTTAAGAGATTTGGTGTACCTGGTAAAATTCGGACATGAGGGTCATGGCAGGAAATTCCCTGGGGGGGTTTAATGTTACCCAGGGGGGTTAAACACATCAGGGGGTTGAATGTACAGGAGGTTATCAGGTCATACAGGAAATCCCCGGGGGGGGGGGGTTAATATTACCGGGGGGTTAATGACACTCTTGGGGCCTTTTTTAGAGGGTATTGTGTCTGATGTGAACATAAATAAATATTCCTATGTCCTATCTACTATTGACGCTTAGCTAACGCTCAGCCAACTCCCGAAGTCACTGAACCTTTTCTGTAGATCACGTGATTTCCTAAATCCCGTTAAAATTTTGTTTTGAGTTGACGACCAACATCCGTTTTTAGCGCTATTCAAGCCCGGAATGTAAATTTTTAGGCGAAAATGTCCAATATTTTCACTTAATCGCGTTTTGCGGCTCAAAAATAAGGGAAATATAGTAAAAAGTCACTGGACCTTTTTTTTGTAGGTCAATCTTATTTCCTAAATAAAAAAACGTTAGTCTTATTTTGACCTCCGACCAATGGTTTCGCCACTATCGACCCCAAAAACAACAGTTTCGCGTAAAAGTTTACAACAACAATTGTACATAATCACGTTTTTTTCGGCCAAAACCAATCGAGATAGGGCAAAAGATTACTGGGACCTTTTCTGTAGATCGCGCAATTTGCTAATTTGATGGGTCAATCAGATTTGAGCTACGACCAACGGTTCGGCCGCTATCGGGCTCTTGAAACATTATTTTTATCAAAAAAAATCTCTGAGAATTTCAAATGTTCGAGCGTTTTGTCGCTTAACCAGGGAAGATAGAGCAAAAAAAGTCATTAGACCTTTTTTGTAGTTTCACTTTCATTCCTGACCATGAATTTTCCGTCAGATCCGAGCTAGCTCCACGGTTCGCCCGCTATCGGGATTACAAAAAATGCCTGCAGGGTGTGAAGAAATGCGCGATTTTTTTGGGAATTTTTTTTTGAGGGGTTGAAAATGAAAAATTCTCACTTTTCGGGATTTTCCTGGTGGTTACACGTGGAAAGCTATCTTGTGTACCAAAATTTCAAGTCTCTAACCTCATCTGGAAGTAGGTTTAGAGATTTAGTATACGTGAGTCAGTCAGTCAGTCAGTTACACATGCGGTTGTATATATATTAGATTAGTACAATACGACCTTTGCAACTAATAAATATGTTCGACTTCACATGCTTGTTTTTCCTGAAAAAATGCTACCATTAAAATGATCCTGTTATATTGCCATCCCTAAATAGAGACGTAAATATCAGCTGTATGATGTACGAAGAAACTGTTTAGACACTTTTAGCTGTTTTGTATGTTAATAGTCATTCATGCATATCCGCCGCTCCGCCTGGCTTTACAGCTGTTTCCCGCTCATGCTATCATCTTTACAATGATTTTAATTATGGACTATGACTTTAGGCTCATCCTTCTTATTACTATTCAGAGAAAAGTTATAAATTAAAGCATCTTTGTTCTAAAATATGAACAAGGGGAAAATTGTATAACCTGTAATTTAAATAGATGCAAGCCGTAGATGCAAGCATCTTGTTTTATATGGATTACCTGTTACAAGATCTAACTGATGAAAACCTTTAATTACAGTATTATTTGAAAGGGTTTTCGCTAAATAAAAAATATGTAAATTCCTCAAGATCATTTTTCACGTACTGTAAAAAAAATTAGACATCTTTACCGTCAGACGTTTTCAATTGAGGCCGCTGATTATAAAAAAGACTATTTTAAATATCAATACATTCTCGCGAAGTAACCCACACATTTTTATATCTTTTCACTGTCTTTAGGAAGGGTATCTTGATCGATTGTGACTATTATATTTAAAAAAATTCCTCAAACCCAAAAATCGATAGCACCACTTAAATAGTACAGTTCCTGTGATTTTGGTGGTCTTATTTTTCTTCAGTTTTTGAATGTAGAGAACAATCACCTATTAAATTTATCCTTATCATTGTTCTTATGGTCGCCTTAGTGGTCTTTGCGAAGACTATCAAACAGAATAAGTGTGGGAGGGGGGGGGGGGAGTGAGATCGATAAAGTATATAATATTGAGAATTCTATGAAAAGTTCTAACATCACATACAGGATTTGAACTTGCACTATCGCTGATTCAAATCCAAATCCTTTGCCTTTGACCGTGCAAACATCGACTTTTCCGAAGTCACTAAACATAGTACATACACTTTGGATCATAATAAATCTCCTTTCTATTCTCTATTCTCATAATAGCAGTATGTGAATGCTCAATATCAAATTGGAATTTCATAATATCTCTGAAAGACAAAATCAAATTTAATCTCGCACCAGTAAGTGCAATGAGTCGCTGACCCTCGCACATCCTTTAAAAGTAGAGCTACTAATAATTTTTCAGAACAAAATGTGTATGAAGATTAAAAAAAGCAATATTGACAAATTTTAAAACTCAGTCAGAAAATATATCTTATTAAAAAAATTATTAATAAGTAGGCAACAACTAAAGTAAAAACCTAAGTATTTTTATAACTGTTGAATATTTCATAACATGATTAACAAGATATGTGATTTATATATATTTAATTTTCAAATAGTGTACCTTTAGTGGATTTCAATTTAAATAAATTTATTATTGATTACGGGTTTTTATATTATCAAGTTAGATTAATCTTTTCAACCCCCAAAACAAGTATATTTTCATTAGCCAATATTGTGATTTTATTATTATTTCATCATTTTAATTTAATCAGTTACAAACAGTATATGACGACGTTAGTTTATGTTATGTCTTCTTATATAGATTGGTATTATGTTTATTGATTCTTTGAATAGTTTTCCAAGTTGAATGTTTTATTTTTAGTTATATAACAATCTTCTTACCAATAGCCTTTTTTAAAACGTTATTTTTTACGGTTGTTTTTGTTTAAATTTGTGTTGGTACAGAAATAGAAAAACATATGAAGCCAGTCTAAACATTACAAAGGATGTATAAAAGGTCATAGAGTTTATTGTGCGTATTTGTATCACTGTTTTATGTTTGCCCATTTTACCAGTAAAAATATATTTTTTAATTCATTTTGTTACATTATGCATTTAACTAAGGATGCTTTGTACCCAGAATGGCGTGACTTTTTAAACCGACTTTTAAGTAAATATTGTTACCTAAAATGATTAAAAGATGGGTTTTCATGCCAAAGTAGGGATATATAATGTTCTCAGGATATTATTCAGCTAATTTTACCATAGTTGTACTTGACTGACAAAAACCTTTATGAATTAAAAATGTAGCGATCTAAGTTGTTGCGTTTAACTTGAGCGATTATAACAAACTTTATTAGCAAACAGCATATTCTCTGCTTTATCTTCCAGTTCAGACTTATAAAGGAAAATTGATTTCTACAACACAATTTTATTACTTACAAGCGTACAAGTCAAGGTTCAAAAATTATAACTATTTAAACCTAATTTTAGTAATATGATATGTAATCTGATTAAGTAAATCTTATGAATAACAATGATCAAACATTTGTATGCTAGAGCACTAATCTTGGAAACGGATGTACCAATTCACACGATAAATTTTTTTTCGGTATTTTGATATTTTATTTTTTCTTATTATTAGTGGTGAATTTTCAGATGTTAGCTCACACACAGTTTAAATTAGGGAAATAATTAGTTTTAATAGTTTTCAAACGACATTCAACGAAGTTGAACTGTACGTTCATTATCAGTTTCAAGAATAATTTTACTGTAGTATTAACATTTCATGGCTCTTTGCCAAAGATCTGGAACCACACTGATAAACATACCATTTAATCGTCGAAACTAGTTATCAATTTTTAAAACCGAATATCGAGAGTGTGAGTTTTAGCGAGGTCTGTATTGATAGGTACAGGACTGGGTTGACCGAGGCAGCAAGCGCGAGGAAAACAGATTAGCGTACTAGGCTATTTTGTCATGCGTCTGCCCTTGAATCGAAATGCTTTTCAGAAGATCTTCAGGGTGTCATTTAATCGCGTATATCCTAGACTACAAGGACCCTTATACCCAAATGTTAATAGACGGGAAATGGAATACGCCTCGGTAATACGTGTTGTAAACACGGACTTTGCAACTCACAACACTCATGGCATCATTCATTGTTATCAAAGAGTGTGAAAAACTAAACTGGAGTTAGTGATACAATTTGCACTTACATTCATTATTTCCCCCATTTTTAGGTGCTCGCTGATAAACTGTATCGATCATTAAATGATTATGTATCTCTCATCAAACGCGTTTTAAAAGTTATTACTATACCAAAGGTTCAAAATCGTACTTGAGAAAATTGCCAGAAGTGTTACCATCAGTGTAACCTTAGAGGATCTCACTTAATAATGACCACGACCTTTCAAGACAGCTCCACCCTACACTGTTTATACTGAGAAAAGCTACAAATATTACAGCATAAATTGGTTGAATCTCAGACAATATCAAACAAATTCAATTATATTTTGGAAATTCGTATTTAAGCATGTTCATTAGGAGCGGTTGTATTGTTTTTTGACTTCAGAGTACACACCTACTGACATTACGGTTCATACACAAATCTTAGAGAATACCATATCAAGTACTTTGGTGGTTTTTATGAAACAATTCGATATTCCCTTTTGGTAACTTATTCTCGTTGAATTTAATATTTAGGAGCTCTACTCTAGGTGATCTTCACATAAATACTGCAGACTTAACAAAACCCCATACCATTTAGCACTAGATCATTCATTGGAAAATTAATTCCAAACGCTCAGATGCCTCACTAGATCATACATGATACATATGTGATCTATGTTTCCATGTTCTAAGTTTTTATCGTTCTTACGGACCATCTTTGAAAAATTACAACTAATTACAAATCTTTAGAAAAGATTATACCAAATTTCACTATACAAAACGACTATTGGTAAGAGGGTTTTGATGAGACAGATATTTAATGTAACAGTTTTGCTCCCTACACAAAGTTCATTTATCGCATAGAGTAATCATTATTTACATTGGTACAGGTATTGTCTTTCAGGTTAGCTTAAAGACTAATAATAGAATAAGTTTATATATCACAAAAATATATGCACCTGTTTTGTAAAATTGTAGTCATAGACAATTCGTTATGTGGTGCAGAAACTCGATATGAAAATGAGAATGCAGCGATATTTTTATTTGGATGAAAAATATGATGACTTACATATAATTTTTCTATATAATGTTCTCAAAATTACTAAGTGATACAAAAAAGCTATTAAAAAATAAGTTAAATGGTTAATGATAAATTGTGCATGGAGTATTAGAAAAATATCTCTAATATTTAGAGTTTATGAAACTATTATATAGTATTAACGTTTAAAATATTTACTTTTAAATATGCCTTCAGTTCTCCGAATGTGAAAAGCAACGATCCGTATATCTCTTTATATATAACAAATGAAATATGAAGATAAACAGAGTCAGTGGGAGGAATGGGCAGACCCGTGTAACACAAAAAACGTATTTGCTTCCACAGAAAAAATTGTCTTTCGGCCCCTAATCGTCGTATTTCTGATTTTAGCTTTTCGTTTGTGCACAGAAAAGAACCCATTTTGGTTTTAGTGATAAAAATGCTCTATTTCTGGTGGGTCTTGCGTGTCATTGTTTTGTTTGGTTTTTATCCAAAATGGTAACTCAGTGAGTGTTGCTGAGTTCTAAAAAACCATTCAAAATATTGTATTTTCTGCATAATCTCTTCAGTAATATATATATACACAAGAGATTGGGACACACACACGCACACACACCACACACACACACACACACACACAACACACACAAACACACACACACACCCACACACACACACACACACACACACACGCACGCACGCACGCACGCACGCACGCACGCACGCACGCACACCTCACACACACACACACACACACACACACAAAACACACACAAAACGCACCACAAAATTGTTTTGTTTTAGTTTTCTGATTGTTTGTTATTTTTTTCAGGTAGCTTTTTTTTATTATTTTGTTGACACTTATGGAAGGGCGACTGAAAATAACAGATTAAAATTGAAGCTACGGTTAGAGGGATTAGGGAGAATAGTTTAATAAAGAAAATTTCGAATGTGTAACTGAATATTTGAATTGTGAAGTTGAAATTGAAAACATATTGTTCAGTTAGAGAATATTTACACACCATAGAAATTGAGCATTGTTGAAATAAGCATGAATCACAAGAGAGCCGAAGAGACTGCAACTTATGTAATTCACACGCAATCCACCGAAAATCCTTTGTTATAAATATCCTCTCATCCCAACTAAGGAAATCGTTGGTGTCTTACATCGATTTTCGAAGTACCTCATACATACTACGAACCATTTGCTATGATCAGAGAGAGGTAAACAAAACTGAACACAGGAACAGTACTTTGGCTAACTCCAGTTTGAGCAATAAATGGATTTAGGCGTTGTGTGTGTTTCTCAACTTGTGTATGTGAACAAACACTTACACCCTCATATACGCATTGAAAACTTACATATGATTTAGTTATTTGAGTGAATATATTTCTTTGTTATAATAATTACTTCCATTTACATAAATCGTATGTAACTAATACAAATAATACAAGTAATCTTCATTCTGAAAGGACAATACTGTTAACGATGACTTAAGAATTTAATTAAAATTTTAAAATAAAATATAATTGAGTAACGGTATCAAGTGGTAAAAAGATTCATATTTCGGTGTTACGTTTCCATTTATATTACTTTCGGACGAGTGGAGTCAAGCCGCGGTAACGAATAGCCTGGCTACATGAAATGGCTCCTCTGTAATATCCCGCTGTAAAAATTCATATTATACTTTCTTTACAGACAACCTTATTCAAGTTCTGATGTGGCCAAATGTAAATAAATGGATTTAGTTAGACGCAGTGTATGTTTCTCGATCTGTGTACGTGATTAAACACTACACACTCATGTAAGTATTGGAAATATATAGGTTTAACATACGGTTGATGTGAGAAAATAAATCTATTTTTGTGTCATCACATTTTGACTACTTTATTTTACACAAGGCGTATGTAATTAATAAAAATAGCTAAAACAAAGGTTCAATCTGAAAGTACAATATTGCTACAACGTATTTGAAAACATGAAATGAATATTGGAATAATAATAGTTGGATAAGAGTGTTTAGCAGTAAAAATACAAAATAACGACATTCATATTTCAGAGTTACGTTTCGATTTATATTACTTCCGGGCGAGTGTAGTCAAGGCGCGGTAACGAATAGCCTGGCTACATGGAATGGGAGGAGACTCTAAAAACGTTGTTAGTCACTTTCTTTGGTTCCTCTCTATAAATATCCCACTGGAATACATTTCGTATCAAACTTTCTTTGTAGACAACCTTATTGTAACCCAGTAGATTTTATAAATTGTTCATAGTATTATGAGAGTATAAAATTGTTTAGAATTGATATTTGGTACATTTTGACTTGCAAATGACCACTGATTCATTTATAGGTTACTTCCATATTGTTGCAACTATATCAAGCTTTCTAGTACAATTTGAGCTTGTATAGGAAGTATTGACAGGGTGGGAAAATTATTTCCAGTTTATATATTTTAAAAGTTTGGTTAACGTAGTACGTTTTACATTACCAAATATTTGTAGAAAGTAGAAAACAGCACCTTTACCCTTATAATATTAAATTATTATACATTTTACCGATGTATTTAATTTTAAAATTTTATTTTAGAAGGGTTTCCAAATATCTGATTTTGAAAATTATTTACGGAGAGTTTTGGACAGTACATCTATCCTTTTTCTAGCGGGATGGTAAATAAAATGGTGTTACAGCATAACTATAGATTTATTCTAATAAATTATGATTAAATGTAATTAAGAGTAGTTCAAATATCTCATTTAATAAATTTTTCACTTATTAGTGCGAGTTTCAGATATTCGATGTTAAGAACTGTATTAAATAATTCAAATAATGTCTATCGTAGCATGTTGTAAGTAAGTGTAATATACTTACAACTAGATCACGATCAAGAAATTTATAAAATCAATAAGTAGAAGATTTAGAACTAAACGAGAGTTGTGAGGAAAAGATCAATATTTTGCTAATTTTCAATGTATTTTTGGATCAAAACAGTTAGATATTAGAAATGTAACTTTGCAAGAGATGAAAATATTGTAATAGAGAGGTCGACTAAAAGCTATACGAAAGAATTCACATCCGGATTAATTTGGCAAACACCTTGCAATATTCCGCTATTCTTCCTTGTATGGTTAAATCAATCATATTTTACAGTTTCTTTGATTACAATGGGAACAATAATTTACAACAAGAAACATGTGTATCAATATTGACACACGGTTTTGTAGGAATTATAAGTGATGTTAAAAACCCGTATAGATATGCTGTGAGGTTTTGTGCTACTTATTGTAGCTGGATGTAATTATAAAAGTATGAAATGTACCATAAACGTTTTAATTTTAAATTATTATAAGAGAGCAACCAATCAACGAACTTTTAACAGTGTTCAGGTGTTTTCTGTTAAGAATGTTGGTTTTTGAAATACGTTGAAAATTAAGTAGCTGAGTATATATTCAGTTTATAGCTAAATAATATAATATGCTAGAAGGTAATGCAAAAGTCGACTTAATGGAATTGGAGACCTCTCCTAATCACCAAGAATAAAAATCACTGTATTTAATTTGAGTAGGGATTTTTGGCCAAGTCGGTACAGGTGACGTCAGACGGGTATGCCCAAAAAAGTAAGCAAGCTTGAACAATGGAGACTTCTAACTCTCCAAGACCCGAGAAAAACAAGATAAATGATATTGAATGCTGTCATTCGAGACCCGGTGAGAATCTTTTCCTGTTTCTCTGAATGAGTGTTTTGATGTGTGGAGGCGGTTGGACAACTACACACCACAGGACACAGCGCAGCAAAGTTCTAGGAATGCTTCGTTCGAATAGTTGGGAAAAAATAGATTTTACAACTATATTAAATTTAATGGGGAGTACAAAAAACTTGTATAGAAGTTAATAAAATAATATGTTTGTTACAAAAATAATCCGGTTTTTTGGTCCTCCTACTGTGAACTGCTTTAATAAACGTCAGTAATTAATTCATGAAGTTGTATGTATTTGTTTCACACAAAAATAGCAGGGTTATTGAGTGTCGTGTTTTATTTCCATTAAATTGTGATTTTTATAGGTGAATTTTATGAAATCTAACTGATATTCATATTATTAAGGACTTATGAATATATATGATCGTAAGATGATTCTTATGTATTATATAACAATAGTTTACTCAATAAATAGATAGTAATATGGACAAACATTCAAAAGTTGTCACATAAATATGAGGTTTGCTCATTTTGATATTTATTATTCCTCCAAATCCGCGGAATTATTCACTCAGAACCTTCAGCAAGAGCTTATCCTGTCTGATTAAAATGTTCCGTAAGAAATTGCTTTTGCAAGTCTTTGTGTCTTGGAAATCTATTCAATCACCATTCCATTAACATATTTACACTAGAACGTTTTAAACTTCCAATATTTTGGCGTTAATAAACCCCTGCCAACAACATACACGCAATAATGCGGCTGTCGATTTTCTGTACCATTAATTATCGTTAATGTGGGTTAATCAAAGGGATTCCAGGAGCTATTAGATACCAAGTGCGTACGAGTGTTTTATCCAACCCGTTTTCTTCCAAAACAACGAAATTTTACGATTAATGGATGTTTCATCACACTCAGAAGCAACTTAACGTGTTCGACCTATACTCAAATCATAATTTCTTATAAGTTTTATTTTTCTACGTCAGTGGCATTTTAACTGATTGCAATGAACGTTTTTAGGGGAACTCATCAAAAATTTGCAAATTTGTATTGAACTTTCCCGACAATGGAACCAATGACCTCTATGTTAAAAATCCACAGTCCTACCTCTACTCTACTGTGTTGTAGTTTTACTTTATTTTTGTATATATTTGAATCTACTTAAAGTTTTATATATACTTAAAATATACTAAAAATTTTAAAAATTTTTCAAAATTACAGTTTAACCTTTAATCATAATTAGGAACAAATCACACGAGGCCGTACTTCGAACTTGGCTAATCTTGGATTGGTGACCGCTGGAAAGCAAGTAAGTAGCCGCCCTACCCTTGGTGGCGGTGGTTCTGAAGTCCCCTTCAAGACGTTGGTCCTCATGGTAAGTGGTAAAAGATGGCTTCCGGCCATGAGCCGGCTGTAATGGAACAACTTTGAGTTTACCGCATAGGAACAATGTTAAGGATTTTTACGCCCTCTATTTAGTTCTTAGAATAATAGAGGATAATTTTATGCATATAAACACTTTTTGAACTTTTTTTTCAGAGTGTACTTTTTGAATGTTAAACAATAAACTATACACCTATACACAATTTTTATTGTACTTCAACAACTTTGCAATATTTACTATACAGGTTGTCTGTTAACTCTCCAGACAGGTCTACGGATTATCTATATAAATAAAAATGAATTTCCGTTCGTTAGTCTCGCTAAAACTCGAGAACGGCTGAACCGATTTGGCTAATTTTGGTCTTGCAATGTTCGTGGAAGTCCAGGGAAAGTTTTAACGATGAGAAAATATAACAACATTGCAAGGAAAATACTAAAAACGACAATTTGATTTTCCCATACAAACTGTTCTTACCTGTCAAACGTTTGATTGGTGTTCATGTTTAACTTAATTTAATTTAACAGCTGTAACAAATACAAATGACGAAGTGTCTCGGTATCAATGTTTACTTACTACTGCATGCAATTTTGGGTAAAAAAGCTGTCGCCATTATAGGTTAACATTGTTAGTGCAAGAAAACATTAATATCAGATACTGCTTACAATGCCGAGAAGAAAACGACCTAACATAGGTCGTCGAAGTAGATCGAATGTGCGGCGAGGTACCTCACGCGTTAATCGCACTGATGAACCAGCAAGACTTATAACGATAACAGTCGTATTGGTATGGCACACTTGCGTTCTACAGTAAATCAGAATGAAGTGGATAGACAAAGAATGCAACGAGTTCGGGCACATCGATCACAACAGCAGCGAGCCCGGGAAAAGGAAATTGACCGATTTCGCAAACCCAATGCTCCTGTGAACCCGGAACGAGCAGCATTCTCCTCAAAAAGTACTTGCTCCTCCGGGACTCGAACTCGGATCTCTCACTTATCGGGTGAATGTGCTACCATTACACCACAGAGCCCTCACTTTTTACGATTCAATTATTTTGTATTTGGCCGTTTCTTTCACATATGTGTTTAAATAACCAAACTAACATATGATCGGAAGAGCAAATACCTGTCAAATGACTTGGGGGTCCGATTGGTCCCCAATATCGCATTTGAACCTTACATTTACCTGTGGAACATACATATTATGATCTTAAATATGCGTTTCAAAGAGCGTAATCGTAATAACACATACAAAGGTTTTTAATTATGGAAACCGTTACGGGATCTTAATCCTTGTAATAAATCACTTCTATATCTTGTTTTGGTTGAGTGATACGTAAAAGTTGGCATGTACTATAATGGCAAACTGTGACACATCTATCAAAGTTATACGCGCTGTTAGATTGTCAGCCTTGCGATTACAGAGACGAATGTCACAGCGTAGAGACTTTTATGAACATCAGGACGAGTAAAGTTGTAAGATATACAAACGGGTTTTATTTTGTAAACCTCTTTAACCTAAAAAAGAGATGCTGCCTCTAAAAAAACCGTTGATAAAATACCTTAAATATATTATACCTTAAATATATAATATATGTTACATTATTAAAGTAAAAAGAAATCCTAGTAATAGCGACTAGTAATATCTGGGCTTTAAGAACACCATTTTTATGTGAGATTTTTTAACTATATTGATTATTCGAATGCATTGGATTTTCTATAGTCTTAAAATATCTTTCATTTGGCATGCAATCAATATAAATTGGTTTGAGATTGGTTACACTTCAGTGGACTTTCATTAAGTAATGCCTGGTCTGATAATCATCTTAGAAGATTGGTTCCCTTGGTTCCAAGGAAAAACTAAATTTTTAAATTAATTCAGTTGTACCTGTATATACAGTATAGTATTCCATTAATTGTATTCTACCTTTACCATAAATACCATTATAAAATCCGATTATGAAAACTTATTATACAACACATAGGCAGATAAGAACGATTATTAAAAATATTAGACTGAGTATCCTTATTGTTTAATCCTCACTAATATAGGATCAGAATTGTTTCATTCTTCTACATTTATTTTAATCGAAGAAATCCTCAAATACAGAACATGTCGATTTGTAAAATATTAGGTAATGAATTAGTTTTAGGTATATTATGTACGTTGTAGTAGGTAAACAACTGTAGATATATTATTTGAGAAATAAAAATTTTTACTATTATTATTATTTTTGATTCAACAGTTATTCAAAATTATGAATCCATCTATCGTCTTTAGATTTTTTACAATTCCAAAACTTATTTTAAAATGGATAATAACTCATATTTTCTGTTTTATTTTATGATTATATACATTTTCCTCTACCTTGAAACCTTAAGAAATATATAAAACGTATATAGGCTACATTTATTGACAATCAAATTAAAAATATCAAAATCTTCGAATTTCCTTTATAGGAATTAACATTGCTATCATGCATTACATTATTATATTGTTATAATTGTTATTATTGTTGTATAATATAATTGTTAATTATTTTGCAATTTTTACCGACCCATCCAGAAAATATGAGGAATAAACAAATTTTATGTATAACTTAATAAAGAGGCTTACAGAAAAAGTCTGAAATTTTACATTCATGACAGACATTTACACATATTATGTGAACGGCTGCTATACTGATATTAATGTAATTTCTGTACTTACGAGTAAGGCTGTAATGAAGAGTACTGAGAAAACTATATCACTCACTATACCACGTTTACTTGGAAGCCCATGTTAGGCTAGATAAAGCAATAATTTAACGAGAGTTTTCTGATATAGGGATTATAATCAAAAGTAGACATATTTTATGAAATGCCCTTAAAAGTATATTAACTTTCATCAGGAAACTACCACAGGTACATTTATAGATGCATGTAGACTCATTGTGCTGATTCCGAGGGTTTCTGGTGTCTGGTTCACTCTACTACTCTTTACGGTTTTGCTCAGATATGAAAATGTGAGATTCTAAAAAAGAGTAGGAGAGTATTCATGGAATGATAAATAGCACCGTATTTTACTAGAAGGTGGTAAATTTATTTTATTACAACTCTCTCGAGCTATAAAAACGAAAAATAATTGATCGATTGTTCCCCACAGCTTTAACATTTTCGTTGTCTTATTGGCCAATGCTAATTTTATTTATGCTAAAATGAAATTGGGGAATAAATCGTGCCTGTAAGACCAAGAGAGAAAAGGAAAAGTACATTCAGGTGTAACTCAACATACGACAAAATACTTTGGTTGGAAATGGTCACGCCTCTTTATTAATAAATCATTTTCTAAAATAACGTGAACTATGTATGTAACCCTGTAGGTGACCTAAACGAATTCTAAGGATATATTAACCAACGTATTTAACGAATAATAGGATTTATAACAGTTCTTTTAGATGCCACATGAAAATCCTCATGTAATGTTGAGAGAAGGTGATAGGTACCCAAAGAACGAATATTCCTTTTGGGAACAATGCACTCGATAAATAAAAGGACATTGTAAGTCATTATTACGATTACAGGTGGTGTGGAATACGTGTAATGACATGTGAAACGACCTTGAATGTTATCCCGTTAAGACCTCCAATACTGTTATTGTTGATATCTCATTTTAAAGACTCATACGCATCCAAAAGCTGTATTGTTCTTTTGAATTTTTTTTTGAATATACAATAAAGTACAAATTTTATTGAGATTATGTCTGAAAGCAGATTAAAATATTTAAAATTATAAAATAGCATTTAGATGAATAATTATGATTATATCTAAACTGAATCAGCTATAAAAATGTCACGACCCGTAAAGGCGTTATTGTTTGAGGCATTGTTTTTATGGGGATGGAATCAATATGGCTACTAGTAAATCCGGCTCTTAATATTGGGGCTTAAGGTAAAACTGCTTTTAGTCATAAGCATAGAATCCCGTCTGTCTTTATGCTTCTAAACAGTGAGATGGGAATTAAGTGCAGTTTTGGATGTTTTTATAATATTATGGAACACTTTCTGCTTTCCCCTATTCGAATAATGAGAAAGAATAGCCTATCTAGATGGTAGCATCACCTGGCGAAGTACGATGAGCAGAAATATTTCCATTTTTCCGGGAGCTGGTTCCTTGTGCTGGTGTTCTTCTAGTATTCCTGGCTGAAGCTCCTCCTAAGGTGGTTGCTGTTGAATTTTCTCTTCTTTATTCGCAAAAATTTGATCCTGCTCTTCTAAGACTGGTCGTCAGGTGCTTAGTTGTAAAAAATACTCGAAAAGAGTAAAAGGGTTTATTTAGGGCTTTCTTTACTAGCTACTCTGAAAATTTATGCAAAATATGAGTCTCGGAACGTTCGACTCAGAGTATAAATCATTTAAATGGTTGTCGTATCATAGGAAATAAATTACACATAAACAAATATTTAATAATTAATTTTCATTAGTTTCCATAGATTTGCTGATTGTAGAGGACTGCTGATTTATGGATTTGGGCTTCAATAAAAATTATGAATGGTCAATAATGTTATTGTATTTTTTATGATCACTGCTTGAATAAATGACATATTAATTTATAGATAAAATAGAATTTATGTAGGTTCTAGCATTTTACTATTTATTTTAAATATGTTTTTTTTGTATTGAATTCAAATAGAATAACTATCCTATGTAAATAATAAATAAAAGCATTGGTTATTTTAAAATTTGTGTTGGTAGGATGGTACATAAGTATTAAAAGAATAAATTGATAAAAAACATTCATTGCAGTAATTGGATTTGATGTACTGAAATGAAAACTCGTTGGTAGATATTTAATAATCCAACAAATACCAACTCAACGAACCGCACTTGAATATAATATCATGCCAATAATTTTTTGTCTAATTTGGGTAGGTACAATTTGGATAAAAAATGTTGTGGGTGGTTATGTGGATAAACATTGGTACATATTATCACATATACATGCACATCATCACCTTTGAATCATCGACATATCCGAGGGTATTGATATATTACATGTTAATCATTCCTTTGGTCATAGAGTAGGTCTATGTTGTAAACGTTTTACCTAATGTACAATACTGATGTAAAAGTTTCATTTATTAGATAAAGTACCTATGTTAGGAAGGTACCGACAAATCTCGGTGAAATGATATCAGCGTCACTCGGTGGTAGAGAGAAAAGATTAATTGACTGAGAGCCAATCTTGAGAGGCAATATAGACGGATATATGGGATTTTCTTTGTCCTCTAGGCAATTTAAAGCAAATATTTGGGACAATTCTAAAAGAAATCTGAAAAAAATCTTATTATAGTAACAAAATTATAACGCAATAATCTGTTAAAATTTTAAATACCAAAATAAATTTAAGAAAGTACGAGACCAAATATAACTAACCACATCAATCACCACAGTTCGTGAACTTTTTACTGTTAATTATATTGAAATATCAATTGGAGGTACATAATAACAGCATCTGGGACCGTTTTACCACATTTCAAAATTGTACTCTTCTCTGAAATGGTGAGTACCATTCCCATGCAGGAACATCTAAATCTGAAATTATGGCATAATTTGTTTTTTTTTCAGTATTAATTAGAGATATCAATCAATGGATCCCGTTAATTGTTTTTGAGTTCCACACTCCCTCTGCATTTTGGGTGATGTTTGCCCAAAGAAGACTAACAACTTCCCAATCTTTGAAAAAAGGGATGGTATGCGTTTTGAGGACACCCGGTGTATATATCAACTGTTACGTATCCGTAACCTTTATATCAACAACTATTATAGTTAACGTGGTATTTCCAAATGAATTCATTTTAAGTTATAATGTTTTTAATACTCATGTAAAATGAAAAAACGCAGAAATTTAATTTAATAATTATAAATATAAATATAATTTACCAAGTACCATAAACTGAACTCTACAGGATAGTGAAAATTTAATTCTATAAAACACACTATATTCGAACAAATACCTGCTATTTCAAAGTTAACTTATGTTCAGATGAAATAGTTTTACCTACAAAAGAGTTGGTTTGCCTCATTTCAATTATATTGATGAAAGATATGCTAAAACTTCGTTAAAACATCAAAGAATCAATAAATGATTAAAAATGGTTTAATAGTGAAGTAGAATTTTATACTTTGTTATTCTTAACTAGTTGAAGGGGTCGGTTGAGGAAAGTTATACCCCAATAAAATAATATTTTTAATTGTATAATATAGATTTTAAAGTTAAAATTTTATAATTTTTTTAAAGTTTCTTAAAATCCCATTTCGGTATTGCATAAACATGCAACTCGGAGAAACCGATATGCAACCTAGGGGAAACAGTTTTTAACTATTAACGTGACCAATTCTATCAGGCGTGATCGGTGAAGTCTCCCTGCAGTGTATAGAATAAAAACCTTTGTAACTCCACACCTTTCAGGAATACAACATGATCAGAACTGTATGCTCACACGGTGTGTATTTAAAAATCCCAAATAATTGTTTCTGTTAATAAATGAATTTTAAAAGGGATAACTAAAGTAGGTGATCTGAGATAGAAAGAATACGTGAAATTAGCTGATTTAGAAGAAAAAAGAAACAAAACATTGTAAATTTAGAGAAAATAAAAGACTAAGTTTACACTTAGTTGTCACTTAACAAAATAATAGATAAAGAATGTCTTACTATCGATTTTGTTCAATCAAGATTTTGCATTGGTTTTGTGAGCATTTTCATAACATTTTACTTGGTCCTTTTTCAAGCAGATTCCGAACAGGTTTTCATAGGGTTTACTAATATTTTTCACAAAAAAGCTTAGAAGCACACAGCTGAGATTATCTGGTTTATGGTTTGTTAAACACAGAATTTATACAACAGGTCTTTTGATCATGTAAACATTATTTTACAGTGACATTTTTGTTCGCACAGAAAATAAGCTAGGATCGCCATATATCTATCTACTACTACACATAGTAGCCTGTACAAATACCGATAAGAAAAGAAACAACAGGAACCTCCTCTCGAATCGGTACACGGAATGAGGTGAGGCTCTTCAACCTTATACAGTGTGACCCATTTTTTAGCTAGTTTTTTTAAATATATGCCAGTTAGGTTGTAGAAAAAAATGTAAATAAATGTAATTTTAATAAAGTACTGGTTAGATAAATGATAAATCGAAATTGTTATTTTAATAAATGTTGAATAGCGAAAATAAATCCCAAAGTAACGCGCACCTGAAATCAGTAATTTCTAGGCGAGTGTCAATGTAGATCGGCACAGCTTCAAAGGAATACCTGTCATTCTTCATCAAAGCCTAATGTGTGAATAACAATGCAGAGTCTGATTTGAGAGACTCATAAATATCCAACAGCAACAAACCCTGCTGGCCCTCTACCACTAGATAAAAACCAACTGATTAACAGAATCAGTAATGGTATATCCTAACCGTGATTGAACACTTGTCATAATGTTCTTTCAAAATTATTAGCGTATTATTCTTTTAGTAGTACTCATGATAATATACTAAACAATTATACATACATATTCATATATCAAATTAATAACCATTACTTGAAGACCATATTATTTTCTATTGCAGTTTAGTTTAGGTACAACAAACGCTCTCTGTTATGAGGAATTATTGAAAAAGGAGTATACCCGTATGTTGAACAAGCAGTCAAGTGATAAAGCAATACGGTACGTGGCGCTACAAAGCCACAAGGCTTATATTGGAAATCGTTTCTGGCAAACGTCGATACGTAATAGAGAACTTTGTTTAATATTCCATTACTCGTATATTTGCGTTAAAATTTTGGACATGCTATAATATAATTGGTTCAAAGAGAATAGAAATAATGAGTTACCTATCATTTTATGATCATTGAATAATTTGTTGTTTTTATATTTATTTTTATGAGTATTTCCTTCTTTTCAAAAATGGGTTCCTTATTATGAAAGAGTTTATTTTTTCAAAATATGTTATTTAGCAATAATTATTGTTATTGATTAATTAGTTACACTAAGAGTATACCAACGTGAAGAATACTCTAACGATCTTATACACAATGCATAATATTATCAACAAAAACATTTTAGCGTTTTTGCCATTAGTTTTTTATGTAAACTTTTAACATACATAATCAGTCATTAAACCTAATACCATTTAAATACATAAATATTTGTTAGATTTTATTTCAATATAAGCTAAACGGATTTCCTTATCAATTGCACATATACATATGCAATTTTTAAAGTAAAAGGTCAAAAATGTTCATGAAAATAACACTGTTGATAATGATTGCTATAGATTGAGAAGTATTCTTTAAGATCAACTGACCTTATGGAGAATTAAGGTAACAGGACAAGAGACAGACTTTTTGAAAATTACAAGTAATGTAGCACAACGACGTTATTTAATATTTACACTTAAATGTAGGCATATCGCCAATAACCATGCCGCACATAAACAAGGATACCTGCTACTTGTTGTTTGTACGGAAACATATGGGGTGCGGAAGTGGGATTGAAGAAAGAGAGTCAATCTGAATCTTTCATCTCCCCATTTCCTTAACTCTCGTAAAACTAATAATTATTTAAACTCAGGGTTCCAATTCATATCATTATCTACAGTATAGTAAGATCTTATCCTATCTCTCATTAAATACTAAAGGTGAAATTAAGTAGGAACACCAAATCTTTTCAGGAAATGTGGATCATACATACTCTACTTACAGAGTGTTCAACGTGTTCTTGATATTCCATAAAACCAAGCCTACTTGTGTCCTAAAGACTTCTTGCCCAAAGAAAGGTGTGACCGCGTCTCTTATGTCCTTGTTCTCACATTAAAATTTTTGGAAAAGGATAAGGACCAAAAAAATAAACCTATTGAGTCATTATACATAGTTATCGCAGGACTAGAGAAGCAATTTGGTGTTTTCTCCACAATTTTCCATCTTGATTGGAAATCCGCCCAGACAAAGAGAAATTTTCAAATTATTCCCTACACTTTATCCGTTTCATATTATAGAGTGCATAACATATATATGTATATATATATTTTTTTTTAATATGCTATATTTTAGTGAAGTCTAATTTGGAAATTTAATTGGCTCTCACAGTTTCAGTTGCCCTTTTCAGAAATAAAACCAAATTTATGAAATAATTAACTATATTTCCGCGGCTGCTATATTTAACCAAGCATTTTGTGTACTACTATCAATGGCAAACACTCATAAAGAAAAATAATTCTATTTCAGACCTTGAAAATTGTTTTTAAAGTTATTATACATATAAATGTGAGGGAAGTAGCTATCGAAAAATGAGTAAATACATGTATGAATGTATGTATCTATGTATGAACATAAGAATAAACGTGTACTATATAAATTAATTATAATATTTCATATCATGATAAAACAATCGTCTGGAACGTTTCCATTTTACGTAGCTGTGTTAAACACCCATTTCCGGTATAAATGTTGTAATATCCATTGGACGAATTGGCCTGTGTCAGCCACAATGTTTTGTTAATGTTGAGTCAAAATGATAGTGTTTAATTAGGTTTACTTACAGTTGACACGTCGATTAGAGATCAGTACAACAGAGTTAATTGCACTGAAGCAAACAATTCACGGGAAACAGTGCTTTAAATGAGTTTCCATTCTGTTTCTGATTGCTCTGGGTCCCCTGTCCCCGAACAGCAAGCACCGCTCTCCCACGTACAGTTTACCGTGTAAGTCGTGTAGAACATGGCTCCAAAATTCAAACATGGACAATCGTACAAACATAGTTGTCCATATTGTGCGTGTTGTATATACATCTCCGTCCCTCCTTTTGTTTGATAGTTTTTTATTATAGCACGAGATTACTCAATTAGTATTTAATTTCATATATAATATTTACAAAATATTATTTCATGTTCATTATTTTGAACGATTTTGCTAATATATACAGTAAAATGTTCTTTACTGAGTATGCATTCAAATTTTCTAAACATTTGATTCATTATTGAAATGTCCTATGGACAAACAAAGAGACAATCGTACAGAAATAAATATTTAGACCCCTCCCAAGTAAAATCGGGTGCCAGATTTCTGAGTGAACCCACGAAGGATATGCACCAGCACAGGACTCATTCTTGTTTATGTAAAACAAAGTTTCACAAAAATTGAGAGTCTTCATATTTATGGTTTAAAAATGTCAAGTCTTATAGCTGCATGTAGCACATGTGTCACATGTTAAAATTTCATATGATTATACTTAAATTATTTAGATTATTTATTCTGTAATTTTCCCGTTGCCGTAATGGTTAAACAACAGAAATATAACAATATTTTTTGTTGCTCAGCCAAACTCTAAGCTTGATGCTGTCTAGATAGAAATGAACTTGTATGCCAAATTTCTAGCCCATAAGTCCGTTAGTTTTGAAATATTGTGTGATTAGACAAACAGACCTAAATATCATTTTTCCACTCTCTCGATTTTTTAGGATTCGTTACAATTTAGCCAATTAATGTTCAAGGTATAATACTTAGTGGTTAAAAAATTAATAAGTAGCTTAAAAAATAAAAATGTTTACAAAGACAAAAAAGATTTTGTAAACATGTATGATATCAAATTTATATACTCCAAGATGTTTATTAAATATAGTAATAAAAATTATAAACACTATCATAAACGGGAATGCAACAAAATACTTTGTTGTACTGACATTAAAACAATACTGATTTGCCATTTCTGTTGAAATGTGCATAAGCACGATTATTTTCAAAATATTAGCGTTGCAAATGCTTGTTAAAATGGGATATGCTATAAATACAACCTTAAGGAATCTGCCATACTAACTACGTGCATAAATAATTCACTAACTTAGGAACTAGCTAACGAAACTGTATGAGATTTTAAATCAAACGTTATCAAATTTTCCGTCACAATTCATGTAGTGTTCATTTATGTCCTCACACTGATGTTAATGACATAGTTTTTCTCCCTGAGTTTAAGCCTCAGATATAGAAATATTAAATTAGGATAAATGGACCCAGAGAGGTAAAACATCTTATAAGCATATTAAATTATAGTTTAATAAAGGCTTTGCAGTTTAAAAATAGACAAGGTGGTTGTGACGTCAGCAACAAAATATAAAATATAGATGTGGACAGCGCAATCTCACAGCCAGACGTAAGAACCACCATTTGTGATATCTAAAGCATCACTATCGAATTCTAAAGTGTTTCTGTTGTCTTCGACGACTTGCCTGTTTACCGAAAGTTATTGCTTTCAATCCGGAGCTCAAATTTTATAACATTTGAAATTCCGGATAACCTCAATGTTACTTACTCATAATAAAATGAAAGAGTACAACATGTGGTATCAAAATATTTGAGATTAAATGATAAATAATGGAGCAACTGAAATTGATTTTAAATAACCATAAATAGACAAGGAGGGTATATTATGGATTTGTATGTCTTTATTTGTCTAAACAACGTATTTGATGTTGATTGAAAATAATATGAATCCTACGTTTTTTCTTTATAATTATATGATAACTTTTCTGCGGCAGACTATGTAGTAAGTCTATGGTCACTGTAAATATTAATATGTTATACAGGGTGTAAAAAAAGTCTCGTACGGGCTTGATAATTCCCAAACGAATACAGGTAAATTAATAAAACTTGTATCACTACTGCACCTATAAATCTACTTTTTGAAGTTACTATCATTTATGTAGCTATACGAAAAATTTGTATTATAAACCAAGGTTTTATTGCAGCAATACTAATGGTTGTATGCTTGTGTTAATACAAATTTTATAAACCCAATGGGGATAATAGATCTTGGCAAGCGTCTTGTTTATTCCCTTAGTTAAGACATGGTGTGGGTAATTACGTTAGATGTTGGGTTGGGCCCAGCTGGCCATGCGTCGTTCTTAACTGAATTGCCCAGCCTCTAGTGTTGTAGTGCTGTAAGTCCTCGCTTTTAGCTTTAAATACAAAGCCAGAATTTAACTAACATTACTGTGTCTTAGAGAACATAACTAAACTATTGTGATTTAAGCCAACGAATGAGTTCCTCTACACCAGTTAATCATACATAATAAGATAATCCAGATTTTCTAATAATAGTATATATTAAAGAATAGAAATTTCTTAGTTGTGCTATATGTAATTTGCTGTGATTTTAAAATTTAATATAATATTTTCAATATATAGCTCACTATACTAATTAATGATTTTTCACAAAAAACAATATTAACATTTCGTTATAACGCAAAGAAAAGTTAAATATGTAAATTGAGATCGAAGTTTTAATGTTATAATTGTATTATGATATTAACTTATACATAAACATGATGCAATAGTTAATTTTATCTTCCTTGATAAGCAAATGTTGAACATTAAAAAAGTAACGGTTCTTTTTATGTTTACAGTATTTTATTTTTATTGGAAACAGTTCAAACTTACAATGGTCACATCAGCATTATTTATGGACCTAGAGAACACTTGTTTTTGTTCAAATATAGTAATCCTATACCAGCCGTATTAATATTTTAGTTGCCACAAAAACTACGTGCTTATTCCGACTGAGTAGGAAGGTAGGACTCTTTAGACAGTTGGCTAATGAAATATCGGTTTCGTTTTGTTGCAAAAATGCTCCAACATCTATTAAAAATCATGTGCATAATGGGCTACAGATGATAAAATTGATGAAAAGTTGAATAAAATTGTCTATGTTAACATCTTCAAGGGTCGAATGTGTGTTTATAATGAAAATACAATAGATAAACATCTATTATGTACATTAATTTGATCTGACATACCAAAAAGTATGGAAGGAATATGACCCTTACCTACTTTTCTCCAGATCCGAAAAGCCCATTTAGTCAGCGGAGAATGTATTCTGTAAAATGAATGAATGTTTACTTTGAATTACTATTTCGTGGTGTGTATTGCCGTTTTATTACTTTTGTTACTATTGTAACAAAAACCATCAAAAGGACTCTGAAGTCAGAATATTCATGGTCATTAGTAGGTTTTAAATTAGGACAGATATTTGTTACTATGTTCCCGATACATTGTGTAGAGACCACAATAGTAGTGTGGGATAAAGGAAATTAAAATCCAGACCCAAAGCATTAACGGAATTGGTTCCACTTTCCAAAACTTTAGGCTACTATCCGTTACACATAGTTTAACATTAAATATTCCGCAATATAACAGAAAGGCCATCAATAGCAACATTTTTAAAGTATAACTGCTGATTTTAGAAAACACAGAATATTTTTTGAATAAACAATAAAAATAATTATTTTGTACTAAAAACCCATTTTATAATTTTTTATAAATCCATCAATACAAGACATATTGTGTATTTTACTGAACTGTAACTATAAATAGTTCATTAAAGATATAAACAAATCATAAGCATTTCATTTTATTTTATCAGTTGAAATTTGTACCCATTTTTCTCGTGAACTTTACTTAGGTGGTGCCAGTATTGTATTAATTTATACATGGAACGCCAAACCTTGGATGCATAACCCGCTTCGCTGAGGTTGCATGCTTACGTTTATTTTAAGTCCATAACTATTTACATACTTGTGATATCCTGCGTACAAAGAGACAGAATATTTTATAATACAGGAAAACATTTAACACAAGTTGTGCCATCCCACAACATAGTGATAGGAGTCAATGACACTCTTACAATTATATGAGTCCTGCATGGAAATGAAGCTTCATTTATAATTTTAACCTCAACGGACACACAGAGAAAAATGAACATTTTACAGCCCCTCGAGTAATAGGTTTGAATAATACTTGAAACGAACAAAAAGCTCTCTTCTTTATTCTGCTTATCCTTATCAAGGAAACCCGTATTCCATATTTTATGGGGAACGGGCAGGAAAAAAAAATTGAAGGAAAATTGTATCTCCACACAGCAAAGACAACATAATTAAACAGACTCTTTGAATAACGTACGTATTTTGAAGTAAATAATGGTAATAAGAACTCATCAACGTTTGCTATATTTATTGTAACAAATCATTAAACTTTGAAGCACAACATAAGTCACTTACAAAATATAGAAACAGCCGACTACAGACGGCCATAAAAATAAAATCTCAGTTTATAGATAACAGCAATCTACAACATATACACTTTTGAAACTAACAAAGTAGAATAAATATGTAATACATCACAGTTGAACCCATATGGTAGGTACATTACAAACATGGGACACATTCCTAGCAAGGAGCTTCACAGAGGCAAATACTAATATCATAACAAATTATCCGTGTACAATAACTTTAAGAGATGTATATAATAGCTAATATAACCCGCCCAACAACCCAGTCGAGCTTTTATGTTCTAACCTCTGGATGATTAGTTTTTTCTACCTCAAACAGTGTTTAAGAAATATATGTTCTTTCTGTGTAAGGCTTTATCAATACATTTGAGACATTATTTGAGAACATAAGTGTACTATCATTCGTGTAAGAGGAGATTTGCATTATTTTTGTTATTTCAATTAGATTTGTATCATCTAAGAAGTTTAAACAATAATAGATGTTTGACTTCAACATTTTTAAATCACTTAAATTAAAAAGCTAAATTTGTACAGACACCTAACACCCACCTTTATTGAACATTTGTAAATAGCTCCTGCACGTTTGATAATGTAGCGATCTGCAGAGTAATATTAAAATATTAAGTAATATTGTAATTTTTAATGCTTAGTCTCTTTGGTCGGCTCTTATTTATTGGATACGAGTGTAAAATAGTTTTAAAGTGTATATTTAAACATATAGTACTTAAATTAATGTTACATAAGACAGTCAGAAACTTGTGTAATTGGTAGAAAACCTTTCTGTGATATGCTCATTATATTTTATTACTATTAAAATGTAGCCTACAATGTTAATCCAGAGGTTACAACTACAAATCTCATCGGTGTAGATTTCCCTTGAAACGTTCTCAGTAATATATGAATATATACTGTTGTTTACGAAATAAACTATTCCTACATCATAAGTAACATCAATAACGTCAATATAAAACTTTATATATACATTAATACTATTTGGTTAGTAACATGTATTTAAATCTATAAACTATATAAGAATTTGGCGAAATTGTTGTAATATTTTGAAGTTAAGCCTAATCCACGTCTGATCTAGATTTTTCTCCAAAAAACTATGCCAAACACGCAACTCGTAAAAATTATTTCAGTATAATAATTAATTATGGAATGCATTATAAACCAGTTCTGCAATAGTGGAGTTACGATTGGACCTAATTTAAACACAAAAAAGACATTTACATGTACTGTTATTTTAAACAATGGAACTGTAGAGGGAACGCAAAATGAAAATTTGATACCTGTTGGTTCTTACAGTTGTGTTTGGATACAGATTTCAGAAGCATATTATGCTATTTTTATAATAAAAATATTTCAGTAGTTTTTGTTACTGTAACTAAAATTACTGTACTTGAATATGAAAAGTATACAAGAATAATGCAAATAAATTATAATGCTAGTATTTAAGATTATTGTAGTTGAATGATAAAATATAATTTAAAGAGACAAAGGTCGAGTTCCATGCGTACAAGTGACAGTACCATCCGTTCCTTAATGCTAAGAAAGAAGCGTTACGAACCAGTTATAGACGTAAAAGCGCTAAGCTACTGTGTAATGAGGAAAATTTAAAATGCCTATTTCTGGTACCGACTAGAATTGATCTAGGAGAGCTGGGCTGTTAAATTTCAGCTCAAAGTTGAGCCCTTACAGTCTATACAGCAACTGAGAGCGAAATTAAACTTTAATACACCAAAGCAACAGGTAGAAGATAAAATATGATTTAAATAATTTAAACCGTACCCATTGATAAGACAATTTACAGAATAGAAGGAATTAGTGTTCCATACGCAGAAATATATCCTAAACGTCAAAAACCACACTGAATTATATCACAGATGAAATGATAGCAATTTAAACGCTTTACTGAAAAAGTACTCTAATATCCTGGCAATTAGGAACTTATCTACATCTAATCCCGCTCTAGTTTTACACTGTTCAAATGCTATATTTTACATCGTTTCGTACAATAAGTATAGAATAAATCACTAGCTATGCGTTAGTTTTAAATGAGCAATAGGTGCTTTGTGCATTATAAAGCTTTTGTGCATAAGAAGGAAGAAGATTAGTGCGCTTAAATAAATTAACATTTGTCATATTTTTGTTGTTGAGTATTTTAAATACTCAGTTACACTTTTTGCCTATAGTAGCTTTGAAAAAGAATCAGTTTACAGTTAAGATTGTAAGAGAAAGTTTTGCCGTCCCTTTCCTTTAAGCATCTTCAACTTTTAATCCCATTTATTGAGTAGATTAAAGTATATTTACAGACGAAAGTAGACTGCTTTGAAGAAATGAACTAAGTTAGGAATAATTACTTATTCGATAAAAAATACTTTTGTTGATTATAAAAATAAGTTCAGTCTGTATCTGTTTTATATGATATGTTCACTACAAAAAAATGGTTTTTAACTAATTGAACACAATTAATTGTTTATATTCCCCAATTTTTTTCAGGAACAAACTAACTGAACTTTTACATTATTGTATAATACCGAATGAAACACAACTTTTCCAAACTGTTACAATTTGACGGTACAAAGTATCCTCATGTATTAATAATTTAATTTAGGCTAATGTTTCTTTTTTCGGAGCGAGAAACTTACTCAGACCTAACGTACAGAAGCACACACGGCTGTAAGGAGGGGTTGACACCATAGCCTATGGCCGCAACGCTGTCTATAAATTAAACACTAGATGGTATAAATATGTAAAACGGTTGCGAGGAAAGACCCAGCTTCGACAGTCTTTGAGTAGTGTTGTAAAGCCGGTTCTGGCACGACGCGATGTGACGTGGCGTGACCTTGGACACGACAACAATGACAAGCTGGGCGAGACACTGCAGGTCGACGCCGGGATCGGCACGTACACACATGCACGGCACATTGGATCTCTTGCAGAAATCGACGTGTTTATGCGCTAGACTCTTCCTCCTGGTTGTGTTTTGCAAGCGCAAGCAGTATCATTGTCAGCTCCTTTTTGTTGATTTTACCATCTTGGTTGTAATCGACACCTTGGAGGATTGTGTCCTCAAAGTCGTGAAGGTCCTGTGCATCGTAGTCCTAAAACATATTACAACCGTAGGCATATTACAATAAAAAACAATACCTTATCAATATTTACCACGCACATGAAAATGATATTAGTTAATGGCAAAGATTCATGATTTAAAATTCATAGAAAGTAATTTTCAATGTAATACATATTGCATCGGTAACTTTATTGTTATAAATATTTTACACTTACGTTACGTCAATTGCACAAAAACATAACGTAAAAATTCCTAATCAATTAAATGGAATCATATAAAATAAAATATCACCGAATTACATGGATTTTGGTAAATATTTTACCTTTTTAACTAATTCCAGTAAGTCTTTTAAAAATCCTCTTAGCTCTTCATTTTCAATAGTACCGTTGTTGTCCTGAAAAACATAAAGTTCATATCATAAATTATGCTTTGAAAGATTAATCTTAAATGTTGTCAAGCAAAATTTATTTTACATATATTTATCCTTCTGATAAGAAGAGGACCAGTGCCTTAGTTACTTTATTGAACATACTTGAAACATTAAAGGTATTATGTTTACCTAAAAATGTAAATATAAAATCGGAAAGTTTTATGTTTCGAGATACTGTTGCCACTTAGACAAATTTTGTATATATATTAACTAACATATAACTATGAAACTAACATTTATGCAATCAGACAAGTAAAATAGCTTTGTTATCTGAGTTACTGAGTGTACTGACTTGGGTAATATCTGCAAGTTCTACATATTTGTGTCTGTGTATTGTCAAAATAAAATAATCTTCATTAAATGTGGCCATGATAATAGTAAAGAGACACAAAGAAATAATAATTATCTAATGAATTACAATATTTATGGAAGTGATTTAGCATGTTTTGTGAACTTTGGATGCGGCTTTATATAAATGACTATAGATAGTTTTGTAAATATTTTAGAAAATAAAATATTGGGAATCTGTGGAAAGTGGTCTAAATATTTGTCTAAACATCTGACATAGAAAATATTGAGTAAACATAACTTTATATTATAATACTTTGTGGGAAAAATTGTATAAAGAATTTTGATTAATGAATGATGATTTCACACTTATATCCATACAAAATTTAAAATATGTATGTCAGTAAAACATTGCCTTATAGCAAAATAAAATGAGTTTACCTACAGTTTCTAGATACTATAAGATAGGGAAACATTGTGGGATCTTAATAAAAGCTCTTTCTCGCTCTATTATGTGTGTTACATATCTTTGTACACATATTTAAAGCATAATAATTTAGAATTGGAATGTATATAAATATTAATATTTTAAAATGTTTTAATATTATTTAATACAATAATTAATACAAAATAAACGATAAATATGCTATGTGCAGTTCTCAATATAATATATTTCATATTTACTCTGTCATATAGAGAGAACACTCTCTCGATATCATCCTTTGTCAGCTTAGTTGCTCCCTGAAAAAGAAAAAATATAGATAACTTCCATGTTATACTGTTGAAACAGTTGTGACAAAATTTTTATTTTAAATTTATAACTGGCGATGGTTTATTTAAAGCATAGCAGGATTTTAGACATTTGGTTTGTGATAGCTTACTAGTTTGAACTTGTGTAATAAATCTGTTTACACTTGAAACAGAGGACAGATTCCAATCCTCAAACCGCTATGTTTTATATTCATAACACACATAAATGACAAATGGCCGAAATCCTGTTATCATCTGAGCTTTTTATTTGAAACATGTTTAACTTAACAGATATTTAACTTTGGTAATTGTATTTAGTTACCATTATTAAGGAAATGTAAATACACGTTCTTAGATTTGTACTAAACGTAATAAAGACTAATAATAACATTCGTTTCACTCTCGTTTGAAGTAGTCCAAACAAGCCGATATTAAAATGGTCTAACTACAAACAGATTCAACTACTTATAACTCCATACATTATTGTAGATGCACCTAAAAGTAAACATGTCTACATGATTAAATGCTCAAGTTGTAAAAAGAATCGATGAATTTCTGTTGAATGGTTTGTTAATGTTTTTTTTAAGGAGTGATTTATACATAGACATTTAATGCAAGGAGAGGAAAAGGTTTTTAATGGAAATTAAGAACACAAATATATATAACAGTGCGTATAAAATATAGGTTATTCTTTCAATTTTATAGGTATAAAAAATTTGAGAACGAATTATTGTGTATATATATATATATATATATACATATATATATATATATATATATATATATATATATATATATATATATATATATATATATATATATATATATATATATATATATATATTATTGATGGGATAAAATAATAAATTGAAACAAACAGAAAGTAGTTTATACAGTTATATTGTAAATTTACATTACATATATAATAATTGGTGCATTACAGGATCTGGTTTTTTAAGGACATAAGATAGGGAAATAGAAAGAGAAATAGAAAATGTTACTAATGAGATGAAGAATATGAGGATAAATAGATTTACAAGTCATTAATACCAATTTCTAGCTAAATCAAATCTACTGAAAATAAGAAAACTACAATATTTTCTAAAACTCAACATTTACCAGACTACGATAGAAGACAGTTTTGAAGTATTGTACAGGAAAATACATGACAGGAAAGTAGAAGCGGGTATTGGTAGACAGTGTAAGTTTGTAAATGTTCAATAAGAGAGCGTATAAAATGTACACTATCATTTTAGTTTGTAAGTACCGTAATGAAAATGTAGGGGCTTGAATAATATAATAATTAAAAAATACGTTGAATGATATATAATCAATGTTTTGCTCCGTTATTTCCCTAATAAACTAAAATATAAATTACAAGACAGTAAATAGTATGTATGATTATTTAAGCAAGAATATAAATAACTATGTTTGTAATATTCCCGAATACTATGCCTCTGGCCATCAGTGCAGGCTGCGGCAGCCCATTGCAACGATGCTACGAAACGAGCCCAGTGATGGCAACGAACGAAACTAAAAATAATATTTATATTGATATCTTTTGAGACAATTAATGGGTCATGATTTCTCCATTTCAATCTGAAGGGAATTGGGTTGAAGTATAATGATTATTGTTGCAAACACGTAAAATTCAGTAATTATACAATTTTTGATGAATTACACATACATGCATATATAATTTTTAATTCTACCCCTTTTAATGCGATTTTGGCTATGCCTTACTATTCAATATATACACTTTAGTCCTTAATCTCTCCATTGCATACCAAGCCGTTATCGGAGAGGTATGCGAACAAAAACCCACGTGAACTCTCTTAAAACAATTTCCTATAAAATTGTCGAAGTTTTCGGAGATCATAGATCATAACGGAGTGTAAATTTTATAATATAATTCAGTTCACTTGAAGCCACAAAATTTTGTGTATTTACATCTTTCATCTACAGTTTGTCCGAAGATTCAAGAGCCCCCGAGTATTAGACGATCCTCCAGCTGCGATGCGCACACGCGCAGGCCGGTCTGCCTGCCGTCACTTTTGTTTCGATAACGCACATCCCAAGCTTTAGTCTGCAAAATTGATAGTTCTTAAATATTTAACTTTAGGTTAAATTTTGGTAATTTTTAATTCCAATCACGAATTAACTCTAGCTTATGCTTAACAGCTTCGGATGTTAATCGAAATTGCTAATGGCCATTATTTTAGGCATTGCACGTTTATCAGCACTTCTGGTTTGAGTGAATTATATTTCCGACGACAGTTTTGACGTCAACATTTTTACGAGATTGAGTAACATACACGAAAACACACAGTTAGACGCCATTAGGTTGTTACACATAAGTATAGATTTATTTCGTTATCAACAGGTGGTTATTAAAACAAAGTCTGAGTAACTGATATTACAACATTGAGTTGATCATTGACTCCTTTATTTCTGGATATGTCAGGAATGTCGAAGTCATGTCGGGTTTGGACTCTAGTTTCACGAAATAAAATGCAAATTAAAAAAATTACTAAAATATTAACCTATCATACAAATTATAAAAAATAGCACTTTTTCAGTCTAAGGTCTATTGTGTGAGTCATCGGCACAGTGACGGCAGGTAGGCCGAGCTGCGCGTGTGACAGTGTGTGCGCGTTCGTGTGCAAGGACGCATTGTAATCGTCTGGGGCTCTTGAGGCGGGGGACAAAGTTGCATAGTAACGCTATTTACATGATAAATGTGACTGTGAATAGTATTGTAGTAAAGTGCCAAAAGGGTTCTTCACAGGAAAGTGTCGGGGGTTAGAAAAAGTAGTGCTCTTTGCTAATAGAGAATAGATACGTAGAAAGTATAGTTTTAGGAAGTGAGAATACTATAACAAAAATATATATTTATAAACTAAATGATACATGTAAAAAGAACCAAATTATCTGAAAAAATACAATAAAACACACGAAACAAGTTTTTACATTCATTATGTACACTTTTTACACAAATTACGTTTTAGTAATTATATACATCCATTATGGGAAGGATAGGTAGAGTCTGGGGTGAAGGAATGTTTATTACAATCGGTTTAATCATTCTGGTTAAATAATTAGTTTAAACATTTAATACCTTTAATGTAATAAACTCTTCAAAACTGTTTTACGACTGTTTGCAAATACGCACGCTTAATGTTGCGTTACGAGCCATGCATGCCAGCCAAGCCCTCACACCGGCACATCCACTTTGATGTCTTCTCATTTTATGTAAATACAGGTTTTAATCCTTATCCCTACCTTAGATATTAGTACAATCAATGATACTAATCAAATTCGTTAACTTCCTTAAGATTTCGTTTTACCAATCCAGTTCATTAAAATTAGCTTTTGTCTTGGTATTCATGGATTCATGGTTCCTGAACAGTGTTACCATTGCCTTGTCTTTCCGTTTGTAATATTTTGGAAAAACCAATAAAGTCACAAAAATAGTCCAGTTAGCAAACATATTGGGAAATTGAGATGGTAAAAAGTTGGCTAAATTTAAAAAAGTATAAAAGGAAAATGTTTTAATTAAGGACAGTTCTAAATTATTCACAAGGTGATAAATTTACTTGAATGTTAAAATAAATTCCATTGTATTTTTATGTATTACTTATTTATAGTACGGTTAAACAGTGAAATTGATTCAAGGACCAAATGAGGTGTTGTATGAAGAATCAAAGTGGATGTTGGCTGATATATACAGCAACGGGGCCACGCACCAATCAGTACGCCAATACTCACTTCAATCCCATCCTGACAGACAAAACATATGAAACATTGAGACATACATAGAACAATATGTACATTTTGGTAACAATTAATACAAAATAATTTTTGTTCTGTTTAGCTTAATGGGATATAAATTTGAGAAATAGTTTTGACATTTTATGTATTATTTTAAACTGTTTTAATGTGTGCAAGTAAAAATACAACATTAAATTATAACAGATTAAATGTAGTCATTAAATAAGAAAAATATATTATTATAACTTTTAAGGGTGTTCTCTGAAATTTGTACGAAATCTCATTTATTTTATAGAGATTATATGAAGTTAAAGTTTTTTGTATGAAGATACAGAATATGCAAATAATGTTTATTCGAAATAATATTAACATCCATTTGTTTTTATTTGGTAGAATAAAGTAGTTAATAACCGTTATTCATGACTGAAGAGAATAATATTCTTGTAAAGCACAATAAATAATCGTTATGTTTTAATGGATGTTTTAAATGGCATTATCAAATTTTCTGTTCCCTGAAAAAATAAAAACCTACCGTACATAGCTCACTTGCCAAAAATACAAATGTCCCATTTTAATAGTGAATTTAAGCTTGTGTATTAAATATAATAAATAAGAAAATAAATACTAATAACTTAGTAATGAACCATCACTTATAAAGTGTATAGTTAAAATTAATTCAAGTTCAGGAGGTACCATAGATGTACCATGTCAATACTTGTTAGTAACTGTACGCACCTTAAACACCTGTCGGCATAGGAAGTTTTCCTTGACTGGCAGTAACCTATAACATTCAACAATACATTATTTCTTTAAGAAAGGAAACCATCTGCTTATTTGGCTTGTCATGACAATTTTAATTGATTACTGCAACCTTTCGGCAAGCTTTTTTGTTTCTCACTGAACGAAAATTGCAAGCCTGTTCAATACTGGTTCGTTTAAAAAAAATAATTTTGTTTCAATAACTGCTGAAATTTTTGCTCTGATATGTACATGTACTACAGACAAAACGCAGGCAGATTGTTTGTTGAACACACATTTGTTTCTAATACACTTAGATAGTACAATCCCAGATTTTATGTCGCCTCAGCTACATCTCCCTGCAACTCTCTCTGAAAATAGTCTTTTTATAACTGTGCTATTAATTACATTTGTAAATGAACCGTATTGAATCAAACAGAATTTTATTTGAATATTACACTGGGTGAAGTATGATAGTTAAAACTATTTGTGTATTAATAATAACTCATAATAAGTAGTATTATCATTAAATACTAGTGGTTAACGCCTTTTGATTAAATATAATATAACTTTATTAACAACCTACAGAAGTAGTATATTATGAACATATTTAACTCTATCAAATAAGATGTAATATTTTCTATTCTGTTGATTTTGAAGCGAAGAAGACTCGAAATATAGTTAAATAGTCATTATTGTCATAATATATCAAAATTTATAGAAACTTTGCTGTTTAAAAAAAAAGAGTAAATGGGCTTTAAATAATATTATAAAACGTCATCTATTCGGAATTTCATAACTACGGAACATTTAAACGTGTTGAAAATTAATAAAACATAACTTACTTTGCCATTTCTGAGAGTTGAAGTCTGCCATCTTTGTTGGCGTCAAAAACCTGCAGCTAAAACCATAACAAGAATATTAACATCTTTGTTTAGAACAAGTTGAACATATACTAACAATAAATAACAAGTTATACATGTTGTTAACTAATTGAATGAAATATATTAATGTATACTAACATTTTTATGAAATGGATTGAGCTTTGCTAGGAAATTATTACTATTACATCCAAACCAAAATTAACAACAAAATTGTTATTGGTTGATTTGTTGAACACTGTATAGCATAAGAATTCTGACTAACGGTTCCACACTTAAATTATTATGTCAAGACAGTGATGACACTATTACACAGCCACACAAATACCATTGTACTACCAACAAATACCATAGTATTACTAACAAATTGCCATAGTACTCCCAACAAATACCATTGCACTACCAATAAATACCATAGTATTACCAATAAATACCATAGTACTACCAACAAATACCATAGTATTACCGACAAATACTATAATATTACGAAAAAATACTGAAAATATCATGTATGTATTAAAATAAAGATGATTAAAATATTTACTTACCATAGTGTCAGTGTACTCGATGAGTTTGTCTTCCGACACATCGTTGATTTTCTTTGCTTCTTTCAGTAGGTCTCGTAGAAAATTCTGTTAAGACAAATATTATTTATTCACTATTATGAATGGTATATTTGGAAACTATTAGGGAAACTATGTGGTATTGAAGGTTAGTTTTGCTAATTTTCTTGTGCTGTGATTGGAAATAAAATTGCCATTTTAATTAAATGATCTTGTTTATTTTTCCAGAGCATTCTTCTACCCGCCGCGTTGCTTGAACGTTGATTATAGTGTGAGTGCATAAAACATAGAGCAGTGAGAATAAAATATAAAATCAAATATAACATATTAAATGGTTGCTAACGTTATTTATTGCAGCTTTATGTACTGATATTTACCATATAGTTGGGAGAATTCCTGCGGAGTTATTATTGTTCGTTATTGAAATTACCAGCAAGTTGAGCAATGAAATAAACATATAGTTTAGGGTTAGATTAAGTAATTTTGTAACGGTTTTACGTCTTTTGTAAATATAAAATTAGCATAAAAATTTGACCTTAATCGTGACTACATAGGTATAACTATAAAATGATATAGGGGTTTTTAAATTTCAATGTTTAATCTAGTAAAATAACTCTCATATAGAAATTTTAATTACTCATACGTTACTTTTACAGAAAATTTAGTTTTTGTTCTAAATGTGTTGCAATGATTAAAATATATATTTTAAAACTATTCAACACCTATTCTAATTTTCTATTACCAGATAATACTGAAATAGTTATTTCAAAATATAAAATATATAATATTAGTGAAAATTGAAATATACATAAATATTACCTTCAATACTTTTAAAACTGTTTATATTTGTGACAGATAAAACCATTTTCAGTAAATAAAGACATAGTATTATTTTAAAAATACTACAACAGAAATTTGTACTACTTTTGTATGAATAAAAGTGAGTTTAAAAATTAAAATGATTCAAAACTTACTTTCAATTCATCCGCCTCAATGTAACCGCTGCCATCAGTATCATACTCCCGCCAAATCTAAGAACAAAAGATAATCTAATGAGATAAAAATGGATAAATATGGTAACTTGGTAAAAGTGTTCACTCTAATTGTTTATACAATGCTAAAACTGGTACTATTTTGAAACATACTCCAAAATGCTTTTACTTAATAAAATAAACAGTAAAGTAAGTAGGGATTTACAATACATGAAAGTTTTGATCCAGATTTATATGATATTTTATTAGAAAATATTTCTGAAAAATATAATTATTTTACCTTCATAAATTCCACACTTGACTCTAAGGGGTTGTCGAAACGGAAGAGCAACAAGAAGTTTTCCTCCATAGGCAGCAGTTGAGCTAACTAGAAAGTAACATTTCTTTAAGTTGTAGGTGATTTTATTCTTTACGAGAAAGTAAATCTTCATGAATATTATACAATATTCATTTATTTAGTTACACCTTAATGGATAGGAAAATACGAAGTAAAGAATAATAAGTATGGAAAAGAAATAAAGAAATATACGTATATAATATTCAACACACGATTAAATAATTTGATCCGGCTAATTTCAATATATCAAAATTCAAATTGACCTTATCAAATAATATTGGAAATTTACAAAACATCTAAATTCAAAACAGTAATGAGATAAATTTATGAAACTATGAGTACCCAACTAATCTGTATTGAATGTAAAAAATATAAAATGGGTCTAACCGGACAAAGTTTTTAATCAAGATTTAGAAAATATAAACAAGCAGTAAAATCATGCAACCAGACTATCTTGAATAATAATTTGCCGAATTTTATTACACTAAAGAATATTTGAAGTATTTAGAAATATTAAGATACTACGTATTTGAAAAATAGTTGGAAAGTGAATGCCTGAGAAATGTTCCACTAACTGAACACTAAGATTTAACTCAGATGTATTAAAGAGTTTTTATTTGATTTTTATATTCGTATTTTTATATTTAGGTTAATAATTAAACTATTTTAGGTGTGGAAATTGAAATAATTAAACAACTTTTTAACATTTGCATTCGTCGAAAATGACCTGTAAATAAACTACTACATATACATGTCATCTTAACAGAATAATTTATTAAAATGAAAGTAAATTATTATTATATGAATCTCCAGAGAATGTTTAAAATTATTACCGTTGAAATATATCAATTTTACTATCTTGGTTTACAAAGACTCACCTCCCGAATGTCAATCTTGCCATCTTGGTTGTCATCATAAGCTTCCATGAAGCACTGTTTGAGTTCCACCAGCATAGCGTCAGACACGGCCTGTGGACATGCCAGTATATTGAATGTTAAAAAAGTGGTAATGTCTATTAGAATATTAAATAATATAATATTAATTGTTTCATCATATTATACAATGAATAGTTTGTTAAATAGCTATAGTAGATGATTGGTTGTAAGTGAATGAAGTAATATTTTAGTATTCATTTGAAAGATATTTGCCTGTAGTCATGTTTTGGAAATGTTGTGTATATTATAAAAAGTTGCTATAAATCCCATGATATTTTTATCATCCCTTACATTTTATAGTACATTAAATTTCAGCAACAATAACTGTTCTATAGCGGTGAAGGCACCATAAAGCCGATTTCATTTTGTAGGTTACCAAAATATATAGTGATAGAAGTTCTTACGTTGAATTCTTTGTGAAAGTGCTCTAATATTTTAACCTTTCAACCAGGTCGGCTTTATTTAGAAAGCACGCTGTTGAAACTACATCGTATTTTCTTCTTTTACGATTGTTTAGTTAAGAATCTAATCGCTTTCAGTAAAGAGTATAAGCTTATGTCTCATGTCTAAAGAATTTTCACTGAGTGGTAATGTCTATTAGAATATTAAATAATATAATATTAATTGTTTCATCATATTATACAATGAATAGTTTGTTAAATAGCTATAGTAGATGATTGGTTGTAAGTGAATGAAGTAATATTTTAGTATTCATTTGAAAGATATTTGCCTGTAGTCATGTTTTGGAAATGTTGTGTATATTATAAAAAGTTGCTATAAATCCCATGATATTTTTATCATCCCTTACATTTTATAGTACATTAAATTTTCAGCAACAATAACTGTTCTATAGCGGTGAAGGCACCATAAAGCCGATTTCATTTGTAGGTTACCAAAATATATAGTGATAGAAGTTCTTACGTTGAATTCTTTGTGAAAGTGCTCTAATATTTTAACCTTTCAACCAGGTCGGCTTTATTTAGAAAGCACGCTGTTGAAACTACATCGTATTTTCTTCTTTTACGATTGTTTAGTTAAGAATCTAATCGCTTTCAGTAAAGAGTATAAGCTTATGTCTCATGTCTAAAGAATTTTCACTGAGTAAGTCCGAGGCATGCACATAAAATTCTCTATAAGGAAAATATACCATTATATTTGCACATAGCAATATTACAAATGAAATTAATACAGGATAAAAACTGGCAATATTTTATTACTTAACTACAGTATTTTAAAGTCTACAGTCAATGCCATAAAAGTATATGTTGGTAGGCTCATGTAAAGCACCAAGTGATAGATCCTACTGATGCTCTTAACCTGGCAGCTCTACCAGTTTTCAAATCGACCGGAAACGACAAGCGCCATGTGAGATTGCTGGGAGCAAACACCATTTCCTTTCCGCCAAAATATCTCGCATCTTAGGAACAGGAATGACGAGGGATAAATATTCGATCAAATAAATCAATATTTGAAATAATATTTTTTACTATATTTGAATTAAGTATTTGTGATGTTTAACGTTAGATTAATTATAAAGTGTTCAGGAAAGTATAAATATATTACAAGATAAAAAATATTTGATATATGAGCGTTCTTTTCAATATTAACAGCAGTTCTGTCTTTAATTGTGTAATAAAATCTGTTGTTTGGGAAAGTTTAGATACAGTGTAGCTTTACTCCAGGTACGTGAAGTTGGTGGGCGTTGATATTTACTAGGCCCGGGGGTCGTGTTCAAATGACGTTATATGGCCGTGTTTGTGAGGGGGTGGGCAGGAGCTAGACAGGGGCAGGGGAAAGGGTAGATCAGGTCACACTTATACGTAGGAACCAGTTCCTTAAATCTTGAGTGTTAGTTTTACGATGTTGTCGAAAACTGATTAATCCGTGACCTTATACGAAATCTTTATTACTTGATAACAACAGGGCGGCGATACAAACTTACTATAGTTAAATGGCTAAACATTCTGGAACAACGTGTCTACCCTTTATGTTATAGATTATAAAAATGTATGAATAATTTCCCATTGAAATCTGTATAGTTTTATTTCGGATAATTATATTTTATAGAAAACAAATACATTCTCAAACATTTTTATACGGTTCTGGTAGAAAAGAAAAAAGTTATAATATCCTACCAAAATGACTTGTATAATATTTACGCTGTCCGTTGGCACACCGTTCAACAGCAACTAAAGTTATCGTGATTAAATGAACAGGTTATGGAGTAAACATTAAAGCGTATTAATTAATATTCCAAGACAAACAGAATCACCAAATGAACGATGATATTGGAAGAACAAATTTGAAGAAACTGATAATGTGATTTATGGATACAAATACCGTACATAGCATACTTTATCAGTTTAAAATAATATTTATATTGAGATATTATTAGAAAATTAACGGGCCATGATTTTCCCCATTTCAATCTAAAGGGAATAGGTTGAAGTATAATTATTATTGTTGCAAGCACGTAAAGTTCAGTAATGATACAATTTTTGATAAATTACCCTTGAGAACTCATGTTGAAATCACAGTTTATATATTAAATCGCGGCTTGTTTACTATATTAAACATTTATTCTATTTTAAAAATATTTACCTTTTGATTTCACCATTACCTTAGCCCTATTACGATCAAAGATTACCTTTTAACAATGGGTTAACATTAAGTGAGATTAAGAATGGAGAGCCGGTTACCGAGTAGTCTAGGGCGTCAAAGTTTGGGTCTGAGTTGGTGATGGCAGAGGTTCTAAGTCCCTCCTGTGATTGTTGTACTTTTTATCAGTATAAACCTTGTAATCTACCAATTGTTACCCCTTATTCTGTTTCATCGCAAGATTTCAGTGATCCATGAGGATAGCCAGAATAGAACTGAAGAGGGGATCGGTCTCTCCTAAAAACAAAGTCCTTTCGTTTTACAATTCCCAGATTTGAATCAGTATGGTCGTTTGTCAAAATTCCTAATATCATGTAATAATATGTTTAGTAAAATAAATCCACTGTAATTTGTCTACTTGTCTGTAGAACAGCGTGAGTCTACTTGCACTGATTGGAAAGCAAGAACTACAGACTTTTATTGGACCGTAAAAGGATTTATTTCTCTATCGCCCATAAAAGAGCTGTAAACGTCACCGCTGTGCAAAAACTCCTTAATTGAGTACATAGTTAGATTTATGAAGGTGCTTGGAATTTGTCCCCTGTAGTTTGTATGTAACGTATTGTAAGTTTTACATAAAATGCCATCTTGTTTTTAGTAATAGATCTTGAATATATAAATTGTCATCAATGTGATAATAAAACCTTCTTTATGTTCTATTTCCCTGTCAATGACAGTAGGTACTTAAATTAATGGCTTCAAATACTAAGTTTGTAAAACCTCGTTAAGGCACGAGTAAAATACTACAAATTCATTCTTTATTTGAATAAGAATATCATGTTATAAAACTGCTAGCCGACTACCAATGTGTAGACCGCAAAGATTATCTATGCAAGAAAAGGGTTCTTTGGTGCGGTATTGTAGATATTAAAACAAAGATTCATCCAGTAGAATAACACGACCAATGTACAGTACTTTAAAAAGGAATACAATCTTCATAGCGGGAGTTAAACACAGTAGTTTCATTGTGATATAATAAAATATATATTATATATGGCAGTCAAAATTTACGTGGAATTTCACTACTCGTAATTTATTTGCAGTCGCGTCATTAGCTAATTAGCAGTAACATAGATGTTAAAAACTCACAGCTGATGAGCATAAATATTTTTTATATTTTTCGAAGTTTGTATGTTTTACTAAAAGGAATTCAAGTTACACGGCATTCTGATTAATAACCCAATAATGAATAAATTGACGGTTGTCTACTATGGTTTTCTCACCGGTAGTAGGTTTAAAGACTTCGTAGATATCAAAAGAAATTTGTTAGACTAATTTAAAAATTACATACGAAAGAATTAAATACGACTTTGGAGTGCTTGGTTTGGAATATTCATTTAATCCTTGCACTTATCTGTACACTGTTGACTTAGCAAGTAATGTGGAATGTGATCTAGAAATAATGATTTATTCACCATTACGGAGCTAGAGTCAGATCAATTACAGGAACAACAGAAATTGACATCGTTTAAAAGAATTATTCATTCACCATTACGGAACTAGAGTCAGATCAATTACAGGAACAAAAGAAATTGACATCTTTTGTAACTCAAGTGTGACAAGTTAATTTCAACCATTAATATACTTTATAAACGTATTAACGAAGTAGAGAATTTTGGAGAAGTCTGGTTTAAGTTGGTTAGAGCTATTGGAGATGTGGACCCCATTTCAATTCGGTGGTAAATACAGTATATGGAAGGCCACCGCTAAATGGGATTGAAAACAATTCGTCTGATGGATCAATCCTACGATATAAAGAATGAATCTTATATTGTATAACATTATAATATAATTACATAATATAGTATTTAACATATCAAGTTCTACTACTGATTGCTAAAGATTTTATAATATTGCTATAGATTAGTATTAAAATACCTAAAATACTATATATTGTGCATTGGCATACTTTGTGTTACTATAACACTAGTCACCAGCATATAGTATTATTGTCATCCAATATAGTTTATAATTAATTTATTCTTCGATTTTCTTAACTTGTAGTTTACGAGGATTGAGTTATAAGAGAATATTCTTTCTTCAGAAATCTCCACAACCACCTTTGCTCCTATAGACTTAAACGCAAGATTCGACATTTTTAACTATTTTCGATACTGATATGATAACTATAAATTGGTGTGAAATAGATATCGCCAATGTAAATGGATGTATGAACCCTTATAATATTTGTTGGAAACTTAGCAATTTCAGTAAATGCAACAAATAATTATTAAATTTGAAAAACATTAGAGAGACATTAATATTTAACACCTTATTTGTGACATACGAATAATGATAACGTACAGTTATAAAATGTGTACAACAAACATTGAATGAATTTTAACTTATTAACAAATAGAATGTTTGAATGACTAAATCACTTTTTAGAATGAATTGTAATAGTTGTATTATTAATAGTTGGAACAAGTAACTAATACTACTGTGTATAAACAGAATTTATGTTTGAAACATATAAAAACTTATTTATCAGTTTTTAATATATAATATAAATAATATTATATAATTTAAAATACGGATTATAAAGTTGGTTGTTATTTACTTTGAAATTGCAGGAAAAACTGTTGTACTTTAATTAAACTTCCACAACGTGACGAATAATAAATGTTAGTGTTCAAAGCCCTTGTGCTACCGATAATTTGTATTTATGAAAGCCCATTTCCTGGTAATTTATCTTTTTAAATCGTGAAATCCAGTGGAACATTTATTTGTAAAGTCTTATGTTACGTTATGTTATTAAATAAAGAAACCATATTATAGAAATAATATATTTTTCATGAGTTTTTACTTAAAATATAACTTGAAAATGACAACTGTATTGAACATTATATATATATTGAAGGTAAAAGGTTTTGGAGCGATATACCATGTTCAGTCTGGCTCTAGTGATGTGTTGTGTAAGGAAGATTTGTATCTCTTATCAGATATTCTCGGAAAGGAGCAGGTGATACTCCTACCAGCTTTTCCTGGAATCTAGCAAAGGTATTTCCATGAACTAAACTAGTGCCAGCAAAGCTAAACCACAGAAGAATATTTTTATTTAGCCAGTGTTTCCCATTGTAAATTATAACTTTTATACCTTCTGGAATATTTTTATAAGAAAGCATTCTGCCAATGTCTGTTAAGAAGAACCCTAAGATGATTTATTGAAATATTTTAAAACAGCTATTTAAAGAATTTTAGTAATGTATAAATATGTTTAATATATTTAAATTAATTTAATCTGCATTCTTAGTTACAAGGAAGGAATTCATGATTAAATATGTAATAAGTGAGTTTATATTTATTGCGTTTTAAATTATCAGCATAATTATCTTAGTCTTTTAAATAATAATAGGGTAAGTAAATTAGGTTTCATTATATAGAATATGAAAAGTTTTAACTCGGTAAAAGTTTTACATTGGTACGATCCGGAGCTCATACGTGATGTAAATGGGGGGATTTACCAAACACATAGTATGAATAATAAATAACAGATAACCAATTTTACTTAGGACTGTGGAGTCGGAAACTTTGTTTAAAATTTAATACAAAATGAGTATTTCTATATTTCACCTGTCACATAATACATATATCTTGGAACATTGATTTTTTTACCCCGATTTAAGTTCAGTTATGATTTTATCGTATAGTTATGATGATTGAATTACAGATGAACAGCAAAGACGGACTGGCCCAAACTAAACTTTATCAACTAAAGTATTATAAGGTAATCCCCTTCAAACCCACGTCCATAATCTTCTAACTTTAAATCTATATTTTTGTCATATTTCGTAAAGAAATGGCTGTATTCTGTAAGTGTTGTTTTTGTTGAACTGAAGTATTATTTTGACTTACAATATGGTATAAAAAGCCCTTGTCAATTTGAAATTTAGTTTAGCCGATATAGGAATACTACAGAATATGTTCCACAAAGTACTACAGTCTTTGTTATACCCAACATGTAATGAGAACGAAGCCTTATAGGACTGTATAAACGGATGACTTATATCAACCAACAACATGTAACTAGTAAACCCTGTATTCCACTACAATTATTCTCACAGATCCTGTACTGTCGAATATACCATAGCGTTGACAATACATCAAGTAGAATTTCGTGGTTCAGTCATTACCGTAACACGTAAGAGAAAAAATTAGAGGAATTTACAACAAAACCGTTAAAAAATTTCTTATTTTTGTTATTTAGAGTCCTTATAAAGGTATTGTAAGCCGCCAACGTCATTTTGCTGTAAGGTAATACAAATGCAAAATATAAAAGAACAGATAGCTTGCTGATTTTATGAAGTATGAAGTAATTGCGCGGAATTTTCTTAGAATACATTGACTTTGCCATGAATTGGAGTTCAAAGTCAAATAAGTTACTAGAACTAAATAGTTAGCCATGCATTTTAAAAACGAATAATACATTTAAACGATAGAAGTGCGACTGGACAAATATGGTTAGCAAAATGTTGTTAGTAAATTTATTCACTGCTTTGGTCGCCATGCACTAGTAAACAACGCAACAAGTTAGCCATTTGCCTGAGTGACTGGAAAGATGCGAGACAAGGCCACGTCTCCTAGCAACATCAGCTGTAATCAATATGGCGTCGGTGAGCCGACTGAGTCTGGGTGCTGTTTATTGCTGCCCTTTGCCTCTCCGGGGTATAAATAAGCTTACAGCATCAAGATGAGTTGGTACTATTATACGCTTCATGTTCGTCTATTACAAAACACTAGCATTGAACCAATAAGTTTTTTGTCCCTAAAAACCTTACACGTTTATTTAGACTTAGTTTTTTGTGGGTTGGGAACTTCTTTACAGTGCAGAAACAGTCGGTTTTCGTTAGGTTGTTATTTTTTTATTACATACTTTCTATCGAACACCTTCCCTCACAACTAGAAATGTAGTAAAAATGTTTATAATCCTACATGGGTTTGTAGATGTTTACATTTGAACTATTTACAATTAATTATGTTCATGGAAGCGCGTCTGAAAGGCTCGAATTGACAATAGGCGTGAAACATTTTTACACTTTACTATATATATAATTAAATTATTCATGAAAATTATGTATTTGTAAAATTATCTAGAGAAAAATGTAATATATGTGTGTTATTACATTATAACAAATTATATATATATATATATATATATATATATATATATATATATATATTTTCAATTAACATTGAATCGCAAAAAGTACTAGCTCCGACGGGAGTCGAACCCGGATCTCTCACTTGCCGGGTGAATGTGCTACCATTACACCACAGAGCGCTTACTTTTTCCGATTCAATTATTTTGTATTTGGCCGTATCTGTCACATATGCGTTTAAATAAGCAAACTAACATACGATCGAAAGACCAAATACCTGTCAAACGACTTTTGTTTACATTAAATTGTATAAATGGCAATTGCCTTATTTAATTTCAATAAACATTGAATCGCAAAACGTCCTTGCTCCGCCGGGAGACGAACCCGGATCTCTCACTTGCCGGGTGAATGTGCTACCATTATTCAGCAGCTCTACATTTTGGAAACAACTTTTTTTTGTATGAGTAAATGTGCCTTAACCAGAGGCCGAGACATACACATGTATGAGACACGTGGGAGTGCTAACTACCGAACTGGGAGACACAGAACGGTGGTTTATGAACGCCTGCCCTCGCAGGCGGGTGTTCATTTCCTCAACAGACTGCCCAATTCAATTAAAGATGCCCCAACGCCTAAGGCGTTAAAGACTCGCCTTAAACGCCTATTGGTGTCACAAGCATTCTATAATGCAGGTGAGTTTTTGGCATTCGACTGGGAGACCGCCCAATTAGAAGACTGACTCCGCTGTACTAAGTGGGTAGCATTGGCGATGGATGAAAGAGGCGTAAATGCAAAATTGTATGTGTGAGTGTGTATTGTTGTATGAATGTTAGAAATTAAAAAAAAAAACCCATGACGTTTGCCATACAATGTAAATATTGTCTTCGCAATAAAAATGATTTAAATTGGTTTGATTTGATATACCACAGAGCGCTTACTTTTTCCGATTCAATTATTTTGTATTTGGCCGTATCTGTCACATATGCGTTTAAATAAGCAAACTAACATATGATCGAAAGACCAAATACCTGTCAAACGACTTTTGTTTACATTAAATTGTATAAATGGCAATTGCCTTATTAAAAAGGGTTGGTTTTCAAGTTATTTAAGTTTTCATATTTTAAATGGCCGCCATTAAAAATAGACATAAGATTTTTTTTAAATATTTTTTTTACAACTTATGTTCATGTTTATAATATTTATACCAAGTTTCAACAAAATCGGTAAACCCGTATTAAAAATAAAATTAATTGTATGTAAAAAACAAAATGGCCGATCTAAGGTAAACGAAGCAAGATGGAACTATACATTATATAACATTTTTCGTTCAGTTTGACCTCCTGAACAATTTGGTGAAGTTTGGTCCTGTAATTTTGGGACACCCTATATACATATATATATATATATATATATATATATATATATATATATATATATATATATATATATACATATATATATATATATACATACATACACATTATGTATTTCCACTGATCTAAAATTCCTATCTTAATCCCTAAAGCTGCATTACAGAAAACAAATATTATTAATTGAAATGGCCTGATCAACAGCCTGTGTAAACATTTTTTATGACAGAAAGGCTGAGAACAAGCTTGATAGCAATAACACTTCTTATTTCAACCTTTTCTGAAACTGCTGTTAAGCACAGAGTAAAAAAATATCCAGGTAATAAAATTCTTATTACAAATATACTTTTAACTCTACATTTCAACACACAATAAGTATGCATTTTTTAATCGATACTGTAATGCAGATATAAAAGATAAAGTTACTATCTACATTTTACTATAAATTCAAAAACCCATCTTAGTTTTCTTTTGACAGAAGTAGACTTCTCAGACCTGTGTATGTGTATCTATTTTTATAATCGTTAAAACAGGGCAAAAACCACTTTGAAACAAGAAATACTAAGAATGGAGTCACAATGGTCATAAACATGCACTTTTTTATATACTTTCTAACTAACTCAACATGAGCGTTGGAAATATAATTTACTCGAAACGAAAAGCTCATATAGGTGCGAACACTTCGAAATTCCGTGAGAAACCGCGGGTAACTGCTGGTGGATTATATAATAAAAAAATTATGTAATTCAAAGTTTTAGTTAATTATTATTTTGTATTGCCTTACTCAAAATGGAATAACTATTTTCCTTTTTATTGTCATATAAAATCTTAATTCTTATTTGAACTGATTTAAATATTTTTAGTGGGAAAATTGTTTTTTTGCGTTCTGTAGGTATAGCAAATAGTATTTTACTAAAAAATAATTAATAGGCTGACCAACCTAATTTCTAACAATTTATGCCGGTACCAAAAATTAAAGATGTTTTTATAAAGTATTTTCCAATTATATTTAATGAATAACTTTTACAAAGACTAATATGTTTGAATGGATTAGTATCAAGAATTTAATAGATCTATTCGGGAGTGAAGCTGAGTGGATGTATCGAGTCAATGACGGGAAAGTGATTGACCAGCAGGAATTAACATTATTGTTAGGCCTGATCCTCATTAATCCCCTTTGTGACGATCAACTTCCCACCATTTGCAACTACTCAATCGAGTGCTTATTTCAATTTATCGTAGAGATTTGCTTAGTGTAAATTGTATTAATCTTCTTCACTGAATAACAGAAAAAAGTGAAAGTTTCTGAGAAAAACAACTTTACTATTTTCACCTTGCCACAGTACATTTATTATTTTGAGAAGGATGTTTGTACACCGTGTTGTCGATGAAGTACCCATACATTTGTAAAATATCCTCATCAAGCAATAATTTTTAAATAACAGTCTCTTAAAATGTGTAAAGCGAATAAATTAATACAGGCATACTTCAAGCGAAAACATTAATAATGTACATGTTTTTAAATTGTTATTTAATATGCCGACGCTAATGTTCAAACCTGTTTAATAGGAACTGGATGGAAACCATCGAAGCTAGGCTGTAAAATACAGGTCCATGATTCTGAACTATCAAGATAATCCGGCGATTACGTCGAGGGGCAGAGTTTACCAATATCAGATGCCAACATGCATCGGTGGCACACAACCTAGTTTCATGAAATTAATAGAATAAGTCTTCCTTAGAATGATGTCAATGATCAGCGATAGTTTTGTTGAGGTCGAAATAGGAGGGTATCGACAGGATAAAGATATCAAACAATAACTTGTCTCTGATAAAATTTTCTTAGCTTTATAAATGTTTTTAACTCACCCAACCTTATACCGGCTTAAAAAAATGTAAATAGTAAAATCATTCCTGTTTTCTCGCAGTCTGATAATAATATGTGTTTGAAGGTTGCTTGAAATTGTAAGACTCCAAATAAAAAATGTTATCCAAAAAACAATAATTTTTTTATTTTTAATCCTTTCGATTCGCCGCCTGACCAATATAAACGCGTCTGACGATAGATTTCTCTCTTATGAGTTTTTACCAAAATTAGATTGTACGTTTATACAATACAAATTGGCTCTTGGCATCAAGATTGACAACAATGCAATAGAAACAAAGTGATCGTAACTCCACTTCTCAACTAGTGACCTCAGTATATATATATATATATATATATATATATATATATATATATATATATATATATATATATATATAATTTCAATAAACATTGAATAACAAAAAGTTTTAATGTAAACAAAAGTCGTTTGACAGGTATTTGGTCTTTCGATCATATGTTAGTTTGCTTATTTAAACGCATATGTGACAGATACGGCCAAATACAAAATAATTGAATCGGAAAAAGTAAGCGCTCTGTGGTGTAATGGTAGCACATCACCCGGCAAGTGAGAGATCCGGGTTCGACTCCCGGGGGAGCAAGTACTTTTTGCGATTCAATGTTTATTCAAATTAAATAAGGCTATTGCCATTTATACAATTATATGTATATATATATATATATATATATATATATATATATATAAAGCTTCATTTTCATGATTTATGAATAAATATTTTCTTGAAATAAATTAATTTTAAATTCTAATTGCCTTATACAACAAAAATGAATCCATTATTGCTTGAAAGCATATGTTGATCTTTGAATTTAAGAATACTTTGTTGCATTGAGCTTTGATTTATACCGAACGTGAAACGTAAAATTATCAGGAGTGTGTTAAATGATAACTCCTAGACCTGTGTGCTCTATTTGTCATGTCCATGTTAAAGCACAATAGTGTATTCGTTACATGAAATGGATTAAATTGATTTGTCACTATCCGGCAGGATAGGTTGTTACTACTTGCGATTGGATGGTAACGAAGAACTACAGACTTGTTATTGAGCCGTAAAAGAATTTATTCCTCGAGCGTCCATAAAAGAGCTGTAAACGTCACTTTGAAAAGAGAACCCCTTAATTGATGATGAGGTAAGATTTATAAGGGTGTTTGGACAAAAGTTCTCTTCCAGAAAATCACTTGATTTAAATGAATTGTATGTAAATAATCTTGTACAGTTCAAGAATATTGATATTTTATAGTGAAATGAATAATAACAGAAAAAACAAATAATAGGTGCAGTGGAATCATGAAATTTTGAAAAAATGTATTTTACAACTAAAATATGTAAAGCGTTTTAATAAAATCAGGTAATCGGTAAAATAACATACAGTTTGACAATAACTTAATTTAAAAAAATTAATATGCAAATGATTAAATATGCAAGTATATTTTGGTTTATGTGCTTATTGGAATAAAATTTAGTTTCTCTTAGTGTTTGAAACATCTGTAACACGATGAAGAGGTTCAATACAATATTTGACTCGTAACAGCACATATTAGCTTGCTATCGAGTTATGAAGGAAAAAGAAGCATGTGTGCAAAGTAGCTATATACAATATTTTATTATTCTTTAATATAATATAGTTATAAGATTTAAATGTTTTTGGTCTAAATAAATTTATGATAAATAAATAATGATTTAAAAGGTAATACATTTTAATTGGATGCTTCTTACAACAGTCATTCCAATAAACCAGTGTTACAATTTTACATTTTAAGTACATTTTTTATTATGGAACATTATGGGTACATTTTTACAATGTAAGGAAATATTTTACTAAATATTAGTTTTGGTATCCAACCGGCATTATATCGCTTCTGTAGATTGTATATTTTTACCAAGAAACATCGTTTAACATATTGTATTAGTTGAAACTACTTCATATTCCATGACAATCTAATATCATTGCAAGGACAAAACATTGCCTTTAATAATTTAAACATTATTATACTTGTTTCTGTTACAATGAATTGTTATCTAATAAAGTTTAAGTAACAAAATAAAATTGTTGGGAAATCCAGAGGTGATTAGATTTATTCAGACGTCTCAGGTGAAAATTTACGAGGGTTTGGTCCCATCTGCTTCTTCTTCTTCTTATATAAATCCTCTTACTTAGTCCTGATTTCTTCCTATTGCTGAAGTTTAAAACGTCTATTTAATGTGGTTCTTTAATGACGTTTACGACACATTTGGACATTTTTCCTATTCTGAATTCCACATACGCTTTCACTGCTTTGGGGTTTTATTACACAGTTATGCCTGCCCAAAAGTTATTCGACAATATGATTTGAATGTAATGAATCTTCTATTACTGAATTGTGCACCATAAATGTAACCCTTTCAAAGAGTACATTGACATTTGCAGGATTTTGTAGATACATTTTTATATTATTTATTACAAGGATATAGTTAACCAAATAAAAGTAAAACTTTTCTTGATTTTAATCACCCCTCAAAGTATAATCTGTGTTTTTTTTGTTTTGTGTGAGGCCATAGATAAATTTTATTACTTTGATTACTTTTCACATACTATTATATAAAAACTAAATTAGTGTAGTTCTATTGTTTTAACTGAACCGGTAGGAGATTATTAGAATTTACATTTGAAAAATTGGAACTATTCTTCTTGCTTTTACTGATTTCAAGATGAATTCAGTTCACTACTACATTGAAAATAACATTCATATTTAATTCAGAAAATAATCTCTGTAGTGGTTTTTTTAATCAGTTGTGGAAATCAATATACATAAAAATATACAAGTCAGCATATCCAATCAAAGTATTGATTTATTCAGACGTATGTAGTGAAGATATAGGAGGCTTGGTCCCAGCTGCATCTTCTTCCTTTAGAAACCCTCTCACACAGCTCTGCTTTTATTCTATTATTGTATACGAACACCTATACCAATTTACTTTGTACATCATTTACAATAGTATAAACCTACATACTGTTTCCTGAAGAGAATATTACCGCTAAATGTCTATTAATATTCCATTAGGTTTTATAAGTTGGTTTATTAGTTCTATTAGCTCATTTCGTATTAGTTTATAGCTTAATAGTTCATTTTCCATTTTAATCGAAAATTATCTTATTACTACGGAATGTTTGGCCATATAAAATTCACTCATTTTCAATATATATTCAAAATCCTTTTGTAAAAAGATCAAATCTTATTTCGTAGCCATAAAATAATTATTATGAAGTGCTTGTATACATTAAGTTACATAATAAATCGTCATAAAAATCATTGATGAAGGTAATTATTTGAAAATACCATTATGGATTTGCATAGGAAAAAATGAAGTGTATACAAATTAATGAATGTAATGTTTTTGCACTGAGTGAATAAAATGGTAAAAATGTATAATAAAAGGTGTCATTCTGTCGTTTAAACTATGACAACTCCAGATGGATAATCCTCGCTTTTGACCTATTGACGCCGAAGATGACATTCAAAAGTCGAAGCTATAGTAGCGTTATGACTGTTAAGATGTGTTTGAAAGAAGAACATAAATGGTTGTCTTTTTTGAGTGAAGGCTACGTACCCTACTCTGTAGACTTTTCCATGGCCATCTAGTTAAATCACGTTCTGATATAGTATAAAAGATTTGGTTCTGGCTACTTCTGACTAAATCTAATATCCGACATCTTGTAAGGTGTGGCAATCAACTCACCTAAATAAATGTTTCAAACATATTTCCTCATTAAGAAAAATACTGATAATATAAGGAACGAAATATAATGCTCTCGTTGTTAAAACCCCATTTAATGAAGTGGTTGTTAACTTTTAATTTTACAGAGACTTGGGGCAACCTTATACCCACTACTCTTGAAACTACTTCAACAGGTTTATTAGCAAAGTTTCAAGAAGGTTCTTCAACAGCACTCCAGAAGAGTTCTTTAAGTTCCTGGTTCTTTTTGAAGTGAGGTTGATGATGAAATAAATACTGCAAAAGTTTTAATGTAGAATGTTATTTATCATTACCCGGCCTTAAAAAAACCAAAAGTCAATAAGCATAAATTGAAAGCGATAACCAAGAAACAAGTGTCTCAAGGCCTTTCAGAAGATGAATATATGAATGAAGTATATTTGTGATTACGAGAATACTTGTTAGTTAAGATGCTAACACACGCCTACATTTTGAAGAGAAAATAATTAGTTGTATTGTAGAAAAAATAAAACTACATTTTATAGTAGTTTGATATTCTTACTGTTAATATTACAGGTAATAATACATACTGTATTGTTAAATATACATAATTAACAGTGCACTTCGTCACTGAATACATATAAATATACCATATTAGCATTTTTAAGGCCTAAATTGTCACGTAGGTAAATGGTAAAATTAGAGTTTACGCTTTAATGCCACAGAGCCCCCCATTTTAAAACACAATAGTTAGACATATCGAAACCTTGTACCAGGGTATAAAAGGATGCCTCATACTAGACTGTGAACAAGCCACTAGTTGAATCTTTTCAATCTCTCTACAGCGTTCCCTCCACAGCAGTCCATGTAACTGAACATTCAATCGGGCTGACCGAACCAAACCACATAGATATCACTCCAGTGGCTTTTCTTGGTCACGTAATTTCCATTCTCTGTGAAAAGTCTCTGAAAATCCTGACTTGGTAAATATGTTGAGGACACTACAGAAAAATGTTCAACAGCTGAAGAGTAATGGAACGAATATCAATTATTAATGTGTTTGTAGCTATATCAATAACTATAAACAAATTATTCATACGTTGTTTAGAATCTCCTTAAGAAATATCAATAGGAAAATACACACAAACAACTGCTTACTATAATACGATTAATGAGTTGAAATTGTTTGAAAACATTTGTATGGTAATTCATTGTTTTCTCCTTCAATTTGCAGCTTTTCGTGGAGAAAAAATCCATTATGTAAAAAAAAACCCCAACCTAAAAGGGTGAAATATATACACCACCAATTTTATGTTCTAGAACACAGTTCCAGTCGTAATATTCAAATGTATTTGCACCATACATGCGTGTGTATTTGAAATCAGAAACCTATACTTAAAGGTTTAAAATAATGTTATATAGCTTTGGCACAAATCTTGCTTTGTAAATCATATTTGTTGAGTTCTTTAACCACCAAGAGATTCTGTTTTATAATTTAAGAAAATTCTGGTATGATGTTTTAAGAGGAGGAAGAATAATGAATTGGTATGGATGGCAAGGTTCTTAGACAATTTAGCGTGTAGGTAAAGAACTAAGGAGCTGTGACATAGGATAATATTAAACTTCAATTAATAATATATGAGAAGGTAATTAACTTTAATATGCTAGTATTGAACTTCATTAGTTAAACTTCTCATTAGCTTACACATTACGTAACGTTACTCATTGTTATTTATATATATTTTCTTAACATTATAAAGTTTAAAATTGATATATTTACTATAGTCAATATTTTATGCGCGCGCGCGTGTTTGTAAAAGCCATGTACGATTGACTAACTAAAAAATTCTTTTTACCATAAATCGGCACAAATACCTTTTGGTAAATCCTGTCTATAAGTATGTTAAATATTATAAACGAAGTTTGTTTTATGCCTGTTGCCTACCTCAATTTGAGATCACTGAGCATAGATGGTCCTCTTTCGACCGCTGTTTGTCCGAGTGAACATTGTTATTATAATCCGCTCTCAAATAAATTGTACTGTTACATGGTAATGCGTGTATTGCAAATATAATAAATTGAATTTTGGAAAATTCTACCCGTAAATATGTTGAATGTAAAAAATTATGTATGTGTGCACCTTGATGAAGGAGGTGTTCATTCCTAACGTTTCCTTTTATACCATGCACGAATTAGAAAATGTTTGCTATACAATATTTAAGCATCTTAGTTTCAATACCAATAGTCATTACCTTTCTTTGATTTATTGAAAAGTTCTCTTTAAATGTAAATATGGAAAACGACATGGTATTTATATTTTTGAGATAATGAAAATTTCACCTTGATAACCCACAAAACGCACGCCGTGTATGGGAACAAAAGCTCTCACCTCAATTTAGTTTTTGTTACCTAGTAGTAGAAGTTTCTTTGGGCGGAAATATGAGTATACTTTAACCTGATTTGTTTTCGGAATTACTTTTAGAGAAAACTACTATATATATTTAGTTAATATATAGCTCACAAGCCAAATGCAAAAAACAATCGCACCAGTCACGGTTATATCACCTGGAATAGCAGCCGCGTTTGTCAGATGATGGAAAACTACGAACTCCACACTTAAGTTGTCCCTTAAGTTATTCGCATTCGAACGTGCAACATTGCTAAACCGACCTAGCTCAGCCCAATTCCTTCCAGAATGACTGTGTCTAGAAAGAGTGTATTATGGCCCATAAGGATAAGGAAGGATCCAAGTGTTCAGAAGAGGACTCTCCAAGATATAAGTCAGTGCATGTCACTTATAGGACTACTGTTGCTGGGTTTTTAATAATATTGCTACGAAACCTCATCCATCCCTCTTTAACTATAAACGGAACAGGACTGCAAGTTTAAACTTTGCAATAAAATATTATAGAGGCTACCACATTTGATGTCTGTAGTACATGATTACTTCAAATTCCCATGACTTAAAATTATCTATTTCAATAGAATAGGTTACAGTTCCAAGTCAGACTCTGTATTTATATGACAGTGAATTCAGTCCATTTCTTTCTCGGGCAGCGCTCCAGTAAGTTTTACTGACAATCATGGTAATTCTGCAACACGAATTTGAAAAAAAAAGAACTGTACAGAGAATAGTATATATATATACAATTTAAAAAAATGCTAACTAGATAATAGAGTCCACAACACTTAAGTGTGCTCCATCAAGTTAGAATATCAATTGGTAGTATCATCCCCGATCACTAAAAAAAGAATGATTTATTTTTGACAAAGAAGTCTTGCAGTAAGTGCGGTAAACCGATTTCACTTCTCTCTTTGAGGAGAACAAAGACCAGAGGACTTTGTCAGAACTGCGATTACTCAAAGACACTCAGAGAGAACTTGAGAGCTTGAGGTGACGAGGTGTGACATCACAGACGCAGACACACAGGGGAGGGGGTTGATTGTGGTCGGGAGGTTGAGGGGAGGGATAAGATGACAGAGTGGGAGGAGTAAGTAGTCTCTCTGTCACTTCTAGATTTAGTGTTTGGGGAAAATTCATTCTGCCACTTTTCCTTACATTTAAGAAATACAATAAAATATAACGAAAATAAACTAACTAACTAAATTGCCAATGGTGAAAAGCTGCTAGGAACTAATGATAAATATCATAACTAGAAGGAATGCAAAAACAGTTTGAAGAAGTTAAATGACTGCCTTTTGAAATAAGTATTTAGATTTCAATTGACAGCTCATGAAATCTAATCAAACAGATAACACTATCGTAGAAATTCTACTTAAAAGGATAATAGAAACATATTTCACTGGTTAGAAGAATTTAAATTGCGAATTTAAAATATACTTTAATTACGTAATTTTATAATTGCAAATTATAGTGAACTAGTCCTATAATAGTAATGAACAAATCCTTTGTCTACCGCAAGAAGTTTTTAAGTGTCTTGCCTTTGCTATAATCCTGCTTTTATGAAAACCGACATGAATATTTTAAAAGGGCTTCAATTATGAAATTCATATTATTTTCCATATTGATATTAGGTTTGGACGAATTTATGTCAAGGTACATGAACAAACTAAGTTTGTTGGTTATGAATGTATTATTAGCAAATGCACAGAAAGCTCGTGGAAAGTCCTAAATGAAAGTAGATCTAGTAAAACGTTTAAACAGTCTGTATCCTATTAATTTTCTACACAGTTTGCCTAGTCTTATTTATCTACTAAAATATTTTTCAAACTTGACTTTGTAACAGAATTATAAATGGAAATAAACGCATTTATCAAATTACCGTTCAATTCAGCAGATTGATACCAGAGTATCGAATTTACTTATTCTTCTTTGATAAATTTGACCATTTCTATTTTATTAAATTTAAATTACAAGCAGAAAAACAATTTTATTACATTTCAATGACGTTCTTTGGTTAACTGAAAGATACATTCTATGCAATAAGTTACGACAGAATTCTGTGGATGTAATTGAAAGGCAATAAATTAAATAGGTTAGTTTTGAAAAATCTCAACACATTTTGTAATTTGTTCTTGACATTGCTGTCTTTATTAGTTTATTGTACTATTTAAAATGCATGATATTACAGAATATCGTAATAATAAACAATGTGTTGGCATTATGCAAACGAAACTGAGCTACAGAATTCCAAATATCTGAAATAAACTGTATCTGTGTTAAAGCCTACAGTGGTAATGCTGTGGCTTAGTAAACTTTTTATTGTTAAAACCTGTTCCATTATTAACATTACTTGATAGCTATGTATGAAGACAAAAGTTTTTTTTCAACCGCACAATGATAGGTAAAAAAAAGAAAATAACACCGTCTATTTACACACTTTCACTAATATAGAAAATAGAATACTTAAAGCAACAGAGCCACAGCAACAAACGTATAGACCAAGTTAATGAAATTCACTAAGTTTATTCATGACTTTGGCTGCTATGCACAAACGACGCAACAAGTTAGCCATTATTCCGAGTGACTAGGAAGATGCGAGACAAGGCCACGTCTCCTAGCAACATCAGCTGTAATCAATATGGCGTCGGTGAGCAGACAGAGTCTTGGTGTTGTTTATTGCTGCCCTTTGGCCCCTATGCACTAGTAAACAACGCAAAATGTTAGCCATTATTCCGAGTGACTGGAAAGATGAGGGACAAGGTCATGTCTCCTAACAACATCAGCTGTAATCAAAATGGAACGCTGCATTAGCACCTCCTAAAATAAGCGCCCCTCGGGCTTTTACGTCACGGCAGGAGGGTGCTAATTCAGGGCATGAACACGGACCAGTTCAAACGTCTCCCTGTTCCAAGCGGTTGCTTATTCTCAGCGCATGGACATGACCTGGGCACTGAATTAGCATCTCTAGCATTCAACAAGCAAGAGAAACAGATTTATCTTTTAGAGATTTAATTTAATCGTAAATTAAATCAACGATTGTGTTGACATTTCAGATAAACTTATTTAATAATGTTTAATCATCAAACATTTAAAACTAACCTATTTATTTTATACTCATTTTTCTTGACGTTTCCCGACAAAACATTTAGACCCGTATTTTAGACAAAAGAGTTTACTGTTAGTTTACACTGTTACAGTATAGAATTGATCCTTGTGGAATTTTGTGGATGGCTCAAAACTTGACCTGCGGGACATACACACACTTCCACGTTAAAAACTAAATGTTTTGTTCGAAATATGTTTTTACTGAGGAAATATTTGATGTACGAATAAAACTGTGATCTTATACTATTTAATTTCCATTTAAATACGCATTGAAACATAATAAACTTAATTTTTTATATTTAAATTATTCATAATTAAATTTCAAACTTTGTTTTATTATATAAAACAAATGAGGCACGAAAATTACAGTTGTTATTTATTTTTTGAGATAATATATCAGATATCAGTACATCTGCTCTTAGGTAAGTACTCGTAACTATTTGCTTCACAATTAAAAATGGTTCGTACCATGGTTTTAGATTAATTTTACAATAAAATAAAGTTGTATTTGAATGCCTAGAGCCTTTTATTAAAGTAAGGATATTCTATTCATAGTATTTTTTACAACTGGTAAATAATTATTTGTTTTTGAAATGTTAACATCAAATCATAGCAATACAATAAATATAACTATTAAAAATCACAAAATGGGTCGAGTTTAGAGGTGGTTTATAGCTGCCCTTTTCTCTAGTGGACATTACGAGCTTAATCATCTTCAAGGTGCGTTGTTAACGGTTACAATCCTGTTTTGGAGAATTATTATTTAGTAAAAACACAAAGTTAAATGTAAAGTAAAAGTTAAGCGTTAATTGTTGAATAAGGTAATTATTAAAATACTTTTTATACTCTAAAATTCTTTATACTCTAAACATTTTATTAATTGAACCCAATTACCTTTTTTATGATTTAACTATCCTATAACTTGAAGTGTTTTTTATATCGAATATTATTTTACACACAATCAATGTTAATCCTTAAAAAACTGGTCTAAGTTTTTGTACCTGAACATAAAGTTTAAATAATACATTTAAGCCAGTCCTCACATAATTTAAATGGATATATATTATGTGTATTATTAGGTAGATTGCATAAAAATGCGATCGATTTCAAGGCGGAATCTCCTGGAGATTTTTTGCATTTTCAAAGATTTTTTCATACATACGTATTTATATAAACATGTATTGGTTTAAGCAACAAAATGCAAGATGTTAACGCGATAATCATCGTAATATTTCATATATTTAGACTACACTTGATACAGAGATAGTGCATATGAACATAGCTTTGATGAGAACGTTAGTCAGTTTTAATCAATAAACAATACATGACGGCAGGCACTGTGACCATTTAAATTTGTGGAAAGATTTTTAATTAACTACCTCCATTGATGAATTGAAATTGGAATATTAAAAAATATATTAGTTAAATTTAAACATCTTTTATATTTACACATTATTTAATGTTGAAAGGTTTTGAAGATTTAATTCCCTACAACCCTACAACATTTAATTCGTATACAATAACGTTACTGAAGTTATTTTAGAGGCATTTTAACCCTTATTTTTAATAGATTCAGAATAAAGGTAGCTATTCCATGATTGGGCCATTCACATTTGTGCAAATATTATTCATCAAATTAACAAATTGAAATAACTTTATAGTCAAGGTATTCTTTATTGTAGCATATTTTGTGCTAGATATAATGGTTTCAAGATAATGACCATCAATGTTTGGAATAGAAATTGTTATATTTCAGTTCTTATGATCCTTATAAGGTTATTAACCTAAAGGTTAAGGTAAAGTACAAGGCTGGTGGTATTGATAAAACGTTTTTCGGCTACAGAGAGGGTTTGAACCTGCTCTATCTTAAACTCACATCTGAAGTCAGTGTTAGTCCACTCGGCCATTGGCACTTAAAATTAGTTTGAAGTTCTTTTTAGGCGGGTTCGTGGTATTCATCCTTACTTCTGGAAGCCAAGATTTATATTCGCCCATTTAAAAGGAAGTATCGTGTTTGATTATTAGTGTTTAGGGATATAGGACTACGGTTTCTTTTAAAGGATGTGAACGCTTAAAGTAAGTCTGCAACATTGTTCCAAGGCAAGATGTCAATATCTTACATCAGAGTGTAATAATAAATCAGTATTATCAGCCCTGACAGCTTAGATTTGCGTATTATTGTACACTTCAAACATTTAATTCTCAGTATATAATGATATAAAACATTAAATAAAAACAGAGAAAATACTGACTATAACCCGAATTGGGTTGCATGAATTAGCATTATTGCATGATGTGGTTTCTTAGTTGTAGTTTAATAGCTTATATGTATAACAACACGATGAATCACTTATCTCCTTTGATTTAATATTTAACTTTAACCTTAAATAATTGTATCCTACTTTATCATTTACTATCATAGATTGCTTCTTTATTTGTACAGTACTATAACTTGTGTAAGGGTAATTTCACAATTTGTATGCTACTGATTTTTATGATTTGTTCTGTTGTTAGGTTTTCAGTAAGTTATTTTTACATTTGATGATACTATAATGTATTTATTACATATAATACATGTATAATGTATATATATATATATATATATATATATATATATATATATATATATATTGTATATTTTTATGACTAAATTATAATACAAGCATCCACACATTCCGCCAGCAGCATATCGTAATGGAGCATGATAACAATTTGCTAGGGCCATCTGAACGGTTGGTCAGCTGGAAAATCAAATATGGGACAGGAAACGAGCGACGAAATCCAATATTCCCCGGATCTGGAAATCCGCATTGCGCACTCCGTGTCGAGAAGATAAAATAGCTCACAGGTTTAGTCCATTTGTTTGAGTACCATTCATGCTGGAAACGTTTTCATCGTTTTAAATTACATTGGTTTGGATTGGCATTTGTCTTGATGTCAGTATGGTCATATTTCATGTTATTTAATATATTTGACAGTGGTAAAATAATTGTATGAATAAATATAGTTTACATAAGGCTTTATCAAAACGATTAGATGTTGCTGTTTCACTTTATTATAAGACAACCTCCCAATAATCCATACACGGAACTATAGCAAAATAATAGTAGAAGTATACAGTAAATTTCACTCTAACTAATCTTATTTTGAAAATTGGTTACCAGCACATATGGCACATACATACCCATCGTCATATTTGATTGATAATGCAAATTAATATAAAAATTCTTACGGTTCTATCATTATTGGAAACCAATTTAAAACTATGAACTTTTGGTTTTAAGATTAATAAAATATTGTTATTTAACAAAGAATAAATAATTATTGGAACGATTTTAAATACAACTTAGGATTTTTACTTTTATGCTGTATATGTTTTTCTGTGTGAAGCAGACTTTGTTAATTTTAAATAATCAGTTACAAACTTACTTGACAACAACACTTTAAACTCTCTAAATTATTTTCTGAGAAGTGTTGTCAAAGTGCTCGTATTATGTACACACCTATTCAAACACATGTGCTGGTTCATCAGTTAATTGACTAAGGAATTACTAATTAATTTCATATACACACCTACTCTGTCACACGAACGGTTTGTTAGTTAATTAATTAAACAGTTACTAATTAACACCTACCTCTGGGCTAACGTTTTCGGCGTTTGCACTCGAAACAAATTCCCTGAGGAAACCGTCGAGTTCTGTTCCCTCGATGTAGCCGTTTCCTGAAACAATCACACCTAATATTTAAAAGCCCAAAATAATGATTCATTTGGATGTAATATTATGGATCTATTAAAATTAGCTCCCTTGTTCGTTGTTACCAACTTATTACCATTATTACCATCATTATTACCATTATTATTACCAACTTATTACCATTATTACAAAATTACCAACAATTTTGGTTTTATTGTTTTTTTTGTATTAAAAACCATTTGTATTACTATTCTTCAAATGGCACCAAATTAAACAGGGTAGAACGCCCCACCACTTGTCGCGTAACAGGCTTCGTTGAGGTTGCATAACTTTCATTCTTGAGATATCCTGCGGGTAGATAGAGGGATCATACAAGAAAGAGATGTTTACATCCCTCGGCAGACAAAAAAAGAAAATTCATTGTCAGCCTACTGAGTGATGACCCAATTCATTTGGATATGCTCTGTCATACAAATCATTATTATCTATGTAGAAAGAAAGTTTCATGAAAAATAGTAAACATAATAAATATTTGTCGAGATTTCTTGCCACATTCACGTTTTCCTTCATTCTAAAGTCATCTTGTAACAAACTTTAACACTGAATTTGCACTGTGTTATTTGTTTTACTTTATGAATAAACATTCCATATATCATGCGCCTAGATAGATGGACGGACTATAATCAAGAAATTTTGTACATCCTCTCCGACAGAAAAAAGAGAACATTCTTTTTTGTACAGAAATGAAGCTTCATGCAAAATTTAAAGTCAACAGATGAAGTATTTCACGAGATATCTTGCCATATAATACATTCTCTCTCTCTGAAATTAGTTTACACAGCAGTGTTCAAATAATATAAGGTCCGGTGAGTACTAATATGTCGAGTTGATTTACCATATTTACTTTACTCTTTTTTCTTTTTATTGTATGGACAAAGTAGTGTTTGCTACAAATATATATATATATATATATATATATATATATATATATATATATATATATATATATAATTTCAATAAACATTGAATCGCAAAAAGTACTCGCTCCGCCGGGAGTCGAACCCGGATCTCTCACTTGCCGGGTGAATGTGCTACCATTACACCACAGAGCGCTTACTTTTTCCGATTCAATTATTTTGTATTTGGCCGTATCTGTCACATATGTGTTTAAATAAACAAACTAACACATGATCGGAAGACCAAATACCTGTCAAACGACTTTTATTTACATTAAATTGTATATAAATGGCAATAGCCTTATTTTAATTTCAATAAACATTGAATCGCAAAAAGTACTCGCTCCGCCGGGAGTCGAACCCGGATCTCTCACTTGCCGGGTGAATGTGCTACCATTACACCACAGAGCGCTTACTTTTTCCGATTCAATTATTTTGTATTTGGCCGTATCTGTCACATATGTGTTTAAATAAACAAACTAACACATGATCGGAAGACCAAATACCTGTCAAACGACTTTTATTTACATTAAATTTGGTATTTGGTATTTGGTCTTCCGATCATGTGTTAGTTTGTTTATTTAAACACATATGTGACAGATACGGCCAAATACAAAATAATTGAATCGGAAAAAGTAAGCGCTCTGTGGTGTAATGGTAGCACATGCACCCGGCAAGTGAGAGATCCGGGTTCGACTCCCGGCGGAGCGAGTACTTTTTGCGATTCAATGTTTATTGAAATTAAAATAAGGCTATTGCCATTTATATACAATTTAATGTATATATATATATATATATATATATATATATATATATTAGGATTTTTCTCGTTGATATCAAGGTTACTCATAAGACTCATGGAGAAATATTCGCTAATGCTTATCCCAATTCCATGAAGCAACATGTTTCATCATCGAACTGCATGAAACGTCATGAAAATCCAGGTATATTGTTTAGTTTATTTTGGAGATATTATCCGGATAGGCACACTGACAGACAAAAATTAAAAATTTCCAACCCCTCTAATAAAAGGCTTTGCTAACGATCAGGCAATACAAATATGAACTGAATCTTAGGATTAATTTGTTCTATCTACACAACAATGCAATAAGTTTCATCTCACATCCCCCAGTTGATCTAGAAAAATAGTTACTATTATTTTAAAGAATTCATATAATTCAAAGCTAATAACCAAAAGGCAAATAAAAAATTTATGTTAAACAATCGTATTTAATTCAAATACGATACAATGAAAATATTAATTAGGTATCAAATCCTTATAAAATGTATTATACCAATGGTTTCATAAAAAATAAATATATTGGTAATGAACATATTTTCTCAAATATTACACATATAACAAATATACATCATATAACACAATAAAAGAAACAAAATAAAACGTTCGTACAGGTTTTATATAACATAGATTGTAATATTAATTGTATCGCTAGCTACATGGTGCCAAAAACCAATATGAATTGAATTTATGCGCATAATGTGGAATGCAACTCGTGGAAGTAAGAATAAGTAAGTATATTCTATCTTACCCTTTCAAGCGAATACTTATAGGAAGCATTAGTTTTTATTTTCACTTCATTGCCTTCAAGATCACTTTAAAATCTTTGCTTAATATGTTTAAACTTTGAAGTAACTGCAAATAATTATCATTATAGTTTTGTCGTTTCTTGCATTTTTATTTGAGGAGTTTATGTATTTAATTCATTTATTTTTCTAAAATTATGAACCGTATATTGGATGAATATTTATTTTCTATTGTGAAGTTGGGTGTTCAAGGACAAGCACCTGAACCGCCTATAGAAACGTCTTTCTGTGCAAGAAATGCCTACGTTGTTCATACCAGTACTCATGAAAGTTAATGGACACATTACCAGTGGTTGTCCACATTAACTTCTTGCCACTGATACATAAGGTAAAGCGAGGAGAGATTGCGCGGTAGGAGAGATTGCGCCCTCTTTGTTCCAGCTGGTTGGAGTTGGGTGCGCGCGCAGCGTCCCTCAGTGCCTCGATCCGCTTTCATTAGTTTGAGTGTTCTGTCAAAAGTTCAAGACGCTAAAGTCTGTTTATTAGTGATATATATTAAACCTACAACTTTCATTTCAAAGGTAAGTGGCCTGAATTTTGTCTGCAGGATGCATGAAATTTAATCAGTACGATTGCTACGATTACATTATTCGGTATTTACCATTTTTTCTAGAGAGGTAATGACATAGGCAAACTGTACAGATAGTGGTTGGTCAAATCTCGCTTCGGCCATCTTAGTTTAAGCCTGCGCAATCTCTCCTACCGATTTAGGACAGTACGCGCATTTCATGTTGAGGAGAGATTGCGCATTTATTCCATTTAATGTAATGGTAGGAGACATTGCGCATGGATTTTCATAATTAATATTAACTATTTGTGAATCTACATATTCGTTAGAAATTCATTAAATGTATATTATGAATCTTTAATTTATTTTATTAATATGAATTGCATATTACCATTAATAAAACAACTAAAAAAAAAATTAAAACATATTATTTACCAAGAATGACTATTATTTAATTTATTTTTTACAGGCTAACATGCCTAACGTGTACAAGAGGAAAACAAACAAAGGATCCTGGACAGAAGATGATCTATCATCAGCTGTATCAGCAATAAAGAATGGATCATTATCAATAAGAGCAGCAAGCAAGAGGTTTAAAATACCAGAGTCTACATTAAGACATCGAATGAAGAAGAATGATTTTGCAAAACGGAATTTGGGTCCAGATGGCCAACTAGGATTGGAAGAAGCCGAGAAAAAATTGGCTTTGCACATAATAAAACTTCAATCTGTAGGGTTTGCACCTACACACACAAAAGAATGTTAGAATGTTAGCTTACAATTTAGCAGAAACATTGGGTATTAAACACACCTTCAACAAAGACATAAAACCGCTGGAAAAGTTTGGTTTTCGTCATTCATGCGGCGACATCCTAATTTTAAGTGTGAGAAAAGCTCAAGGCATTAGTAGAGCAAGAACAGAAGGAATGAATAGGGAAGAAGTAAAAAGTTATTTCAATCTTCTCACTTCCACCTTAAAAGAAAACAACCTTTTAGATAAGCCCAACTGTATTTGGAACTGCGACGAAATAGGAGTGCAGCTTAATAATGAGCCTGGAAAAGTTATTGCCCAAAAAAGGAAGCAAAGACGTTCACGTCGTTACAAGTGCTGAAAAGGGAGAAACTGTAACTATTATGGCCTGCTGCAATGCAGAGGGACAGTTCCTACCACCTTTTTGTATTTTTAAGGGAGTTTTACGCTAAACCACAATATATCAAAGATGCTCCCCCTGGAACTGTTTTAAAAATGAGAAGAGAAAAGTGCGTACATAAAATAGTGAACTGTTCATGGAATGGATTTCTGAACAACTTCATCCCAAGAAAGTCTCCTGGAAAGCATTTGCTAATTTTAGATGGCCATGCCTCACACATGAACTGTTCCCAATATGTTGCCAAAAGGCTTATGATAATGACATCATTATCTTATGTCTGCCTAGTCATACTACACACTACCTACAACCCCTAGATCGTGTAGTATTCAAGCCTTTGAGAAAACTTATTTTAAAGATGCTTGTAACAAATTAGTCACATCTCGTTGTGGTACTGGCAAAATTTCAAGGGACGATTTTGGCCATCTATTGAATTTATCTTGGCCTCGTGCTGCCACTGTTCAACTTGGAGTTGCTGCGTTTCGTGCCACAGGAATCCATCCTCTAAATATTGATGTGATACCAGACTATGCATATCTTTTACATTGTGACCAAGATGTAAACCAGATTGTTCCTGATCCCACAACACTCTCAACCAACCTTGACATCAGTTAATAATCCAGTATCTGAAAACACTGAACCACCTATTTCAATCCAATCATCTCAATCAAATCATTTAATCCCTCCAATCTGTCAACCATCAACCTCAAGACAATGTTCAGCCGCATCTGTAGAAAACTCCAACAAAAGTTTTACAAAAACTTTCACCGATTCCTAAAAGTTTGGAAGCCTTCAAAATCAAAAAAGGAAGCAAAGTGCCATGAATGTTACAGATCCAAATAACATAACCAAAATCAAGATAAAAAAAGAGTTAGCATCAAACAAGAAAAAGCGACCAGATGAAAAATAAGAAAACCTGCATGGAAAGAACAACCAAAATCTTGCAAGATACAAAAAAAAGGACTTAAAACAAAGAAACGGTTGATGTTTGAGCAATCTTCTACATCTGAGGAAGATGATGACGCAGACATTGAACTTCTTTCCGATCATGTCAGCGATAATGAAGATGATGAGTGTACAGAGTGTCTTGAACTATATCAGGAGACTACTTCGACATCTGACTGGATCAAGTGCATGGTCTGTGGAAGATGGATGCACGAGAGCTGTACAATTTATGAAGGAAAGTGCATTGACTGTGGACGCCGTGAAAAACGTCAAAAAAAATGATTTTAATGCTCTATTATGTAATAATGTTTTTAAAAATGTGCCCAAGTTAAAATGTTTAATTTTTCAATTTCTTACATCAAGTTTGAAGGTTTCATTAGTTTACATTAATTAAATATGTTTAAAGTGTGAATTGCAGTAGTTATTCCATAAACAATCTCTCCTACCCATGTGTGCGCAAACTCACCTACCCTACGAGGAGAGATTGCGCCAAAAACACATTTTACGATTTTTTTTTATTATTTCGTTATTAACATAATATAAATTCTGGAAAAATTACAGAGAATAGACAACCATACAATGTAAATATAACACTAAAAAAATTGTATATTCAACTAAAAATTTTCGTTTTATTTAGATATTTTGAATTGTGCGCAATCTCTCCTCGCTTTACCTTACATTTTTGAATAATATTCCTATTCAACTATCAGTGACTCTATGTTTCTTTAGTAGCTTTTTGCCATCACTACGTGTTTCCTTGCCAACATTGTATTTGTTTGTTTATTTATGTCTTGAATTGTACAATGGTTATTTCGTTGTAGGTAATAGCAACGATGTACTGATTAGAAGCTATAGGAGTGTTGATGAGGACCCTGTACATGCTGGAAAGATTTTAATTTTTTAGTCGCGTATTTACTATTATCCCTATATAATTTCAAACGAACAAGAGAGATCAAACTGAAGGGGACAGAATGACCCCAAAAACCTCAGTAGGACATTGACAGGCCATAAATTACATAAACTTAAACCAAACTGGCCAGGGGCCAAGTGTCCCTAAATACAGTGAAAAGGTTACATGGTTTAGCGATATCTGATCTATACAGCAATAAATTATTGAACAATTCTCACGGCAAAAAATCTCCAAAGATGCAAACCCTTCCTCTCAAAGACTACATAAATCTTCACAATTACACTTCGGTATCGTAAAAACACACGCGTACTTTTTCTCACTATTGAAGATGGCCTGAAAGGTATTATCATTAAATGAATCTTATAATTATTTAATTATACCTGGTTACTTTGTCTTATAATTATTTGTTAGGATTCAAGCTGACCTTAAAATGCATCTAACTTCACATAGTTATAACATCTTTGTCGTTAAATATAAAACGAAATAAGAAACGTGAGCGTGAAGATTTATTTGTTCAAAATTTTTTTCAAGTCTTCTACTACTGATTAAGATATTGGAAACGGTTCAATATTAGTTCTGTTTTTATATTTATAGGAAGATTACAATTTTCACAACTCTACAATCAACTCGAGAACAGTGACCTAGAATTGACTCGATACATCCCACTAATATACGAATATATAAAATTATAGAATATTATTATTATACTCACTGGAGAATCTTCAAACCAATTTATTGGTGACTTCTTTTTCTACTTGTAAAATTGTGGAATGAATTTAAAATAAATTTTTGGCCATATACTGGACCAAAAGTATCACACTAAAATGGAAATTTGGCAGAAAGTAATATTTGAATAAAACAAATATTATTAAAGTTATTAAAATATTTACTGCATAATCGCACGACGAACATAAAAATGTACTGAAGATAATATAATATTACATATGTTTAATATTTAACAGGCGTAATGGATAACTTCCTCATTTTTTAATTCGAGTAATAATGAAGAGTTGCTCCAAACATATATGTTTAAAACGATTATCGAGTTAAGCTCCAATTCACATTCCGCTTAGTACTGCACCTATTATCTGATACTAGTACAGATTAACACCTGGAAATTGGAGTTCACGTCTGTTTGAAGAGATCCATAACATTCAATGAACAAGAAGAGGTGATATCATTGTCTCAATAAGTGCACTATCGCTTGTCAAATATGTCTTCAGGTGTAATATCAGTTTATAAGCTGACTTTACTGGCAGACGTATTGATTTTAGCCCCATAAGAATAGCGTTTAACTGAAACACAATTCTGACCTTATTCTCAGACGTAGAATTTAAGAAGATGTCTTATGGTTATATCTTATGTCATATGATAGTCTACATCTGTGAGTTAATACGTATTTAAAAGCTTAAAGATTTTAGAATATTTTTATTAGTTATTCAAAATCTCAAACCCCTTTTAAAGTTTACTGTACAACTTTTATTAAATTTACCTGAAACCTAGAAAAACAGAAGCAAATCAATATGTCTATAAATCCATTATTTACATCATTGGCTGGGCGTTATAGATAAGCCTATCACTCAGGGGGCTGGAACAATTTCATTTCGTTTATCTATCTATCTGTCTGTTTACTCGCACAATATCTCGATATCGAACTTACCCATAGATTTGAAATTGTGCATATTGCTTTCTATATAAATATAATAATTTTATAATATCAGAATTATATTAATATAATAAGCAGAATTGAGTACGATGATGATACATGGCACTCTGTGGGGTTTAGCCGAGCGTTAGGAAACATTTCTACATTGGTCATATGGGAAACTATAATGGCAACGACAAAATCGCAGAAAACAAAATATTTGTAATAACCTAAGTACAAACATATAAAGATGGAACATTTCACATAAGGACACATGTAGTCTAATGACATGATATATGGACTTGAAAGTTTATATGCAGTTTTAGCGAAGCTTGTTTCATGACACGTAATGTGGTGTACTCTCACTTTGTTATAAACGTAAACCGATAGATTGGGTATCTTTATAAAATGGGATGTAAAGGATTTATACACATTTGGAAACCTATGATACTTTTAAAAGATAAGTAAACAGACAAAAATTATATAAATTATTTTGATGTAAATCTGTATTAACTTTATCACTTTATTTATAATATTTTAGAATAAATAACATTTTGATTTGTAAAGCTCGATACAGGAGGCAGTAAGTCAGGTATTATATTAAGTGGCAAAGTGGGTGGCAACTCTCACACTTTGATTAAACCACCAAGTTTCCGCAAACTTTGGAGCTACTCCGCTTATTACAGAACGTTCCCCAATCTTGTAAACACAATTTATAAAATTCGTGGTTTTTCAATTATACTTCTCAAAACTTTTGGCTGTAGTAATCTGTTTCATTTCAAAATTAGTTTTTTTTTTGGTAATTAGGTTTATTTGTTGATATATTTTTGAAACAAGTAACTCAGCACTGCATGAAATAAACATTGCATAATTCACCAACTTCAAATATTTAAAATTGTAGTACAATGTTTATACCTGTAAAAACCATGTTTACTGCCATCACGGACTGCCAATCCTTCGGATAGTTATTATTAATTTCAAGAAATCAGTAAGCAGTGATTGTGTTAGTCATATATGTGAATATCCTGTACAGGAAAGATAAAATAATATTGTAATATTTGTAGGGAAAAGTTCAGTTATAAAACTACAAAACATTTGGTACACTATGACAGTTAAAAATAAATGTTTTCTCGTTTACAAAGCTCGGAGTCTAAAATTTATCTTAGAAGTAAAATGTTTCTGTGCCACGATCAATTAGTTTTCTTTTAAAAGTAAATAACTAAAATAAAAACTTATCTCTTATTAGGAGTCACATTTCTAACACATCCGTTGCTTTATTACTTAATAGTTACCATTCACTGATTGTAGCATGTTATTTTAGTTTACTATTGTCACTATTTTATAGCTAAATTCTGTCTTTCTTCTTCTATAATGTACGCCTTTATTAATTTAGCCATATGTCCAACAATAGGGCGACAGGCAACACGTAGAGTTCTAAAATCGCTTAGAGTGATAATGCAGAATACTTAGGATTGATGAATGCCCTTACTGAAGAAACGGGCCAGTCTGAGTAAGCGAGGCTGAAAAAGAGTAGACGAAACAACAAAAAAATGACTCTTTAAAAACTTGCAAATTAAGTATACACATGTATATTTTTGATAAAATACTTGATATCGTGTATATTGATGTTAAGCTTAGTAAATAAATTAAAACCAAACAGGTAGAGAGATCTTAATAGCCGCTTTTAAGAGTACTAAGCTAACATGCTGTATAATAATGAATATAACGCCCTAAATATAGAAGCGTGTAATGAGTTATGAAAAAAAACACGAAATAAAATAAAAATTCACAGAATAAGTCATGAAAGTTGGAGGTAGTGCTTCTATTAGAATACATTTTTGTCTGATATAAAAAATGCACTTACTGACTAATTAAACAACTCAGCAATGAATTATTGGGAAATATGTGTTAGCCTTTTCGTTCGTTTTTTCAAACAGATATTATTCTAAATTCAAATAAAATAGAAAGGGCTGTTTTAAAAATTGAAATAACTACCTACTATTGAAAAAAGAATACATCCTATCAGCATGTCGTATTAAGAAAAGGCAAAAAAAAATATTTGAAGCAATATAAGAACAAAGGAAGACCATTACAGTTGGAGCTCCCGACAGCTCTTCATGACAGTGGGTTATCACAGAATTGCTAGTCTACTACCACAGGTCTGCAGTCTATAGAAGTGAGCGAGGCCGAAGGAATACGTATACTAATTGCACGAATTGCTAACACGTTACCCGAGCCTCGGCGATGATTTCCGAACACACTCTTCCTAACCCTGTAGTTTTCATTATATAATATTTGTTTCCTGCAAAAAAGTAATTGTAAATTTTAATAATTCAAAGAACTTCGATTTAAAATAAAAATTAATGAATGAATAAAAAGCGGATTAAACAAGGAAACTTTAACTAAATCCACATATAAAGCGTTCTTAATAGGTTAATCGTAATTTGTTACTGAACAAACATTCTGGTAAAGTTTAAATCATATAATTAATTCATTGTGTGAATATAATTTTGTAGAGGACTTTTAATATTTACTGTCTATACAATTCAATTTAAGTGGAACATCGAGTGCCAGTGGATTTAATGCATTTACAGTCATGTGTGGGACATATAGCCCTTTGTTGTCAAACACAAGTGTCAAAAGAACTCTGTGTTTGCCATAGAAACTACAGTTTGTGATGAATTGTAACAGAAACAATACAATGACCAAAACTCAAAGGGAAATAATATACGTTTGGCAGTTATACAATAGGCTTTATAGAAAATATAAAAACCTACACTTGTACGTTTTGTGCCATTATATAAATACGTAGTAATGCATATTACGATTCTCTCTTAAAACCTGTCATGAATATTAAAGTAAATATTTTTATATATATATAGTAGTAGTAAAAAAAAAGTAGTAAAGTAAAATTTTATATATATATATATATATATATATATATATATAGTAGTAGTAAATATGTTTTAACTAAATAGTATATTTAGATGACAAGTGGCAGTCAAGTTCACACGTAATCGTATCGCTCTGCAACCTTTATTTAAGTGTAAATATAACTTCAGTTAAATGTCTTGTTTCTAGCATTACACAATAGTAAGAGAATATCTGTACGTACAGAAGTGAAAAATAATTTTTTTTGTTCTGATATTACTCCTGTTTAAAAGTTAAGTTAGCAAATCTAACCTATAAAATGGCTATTCAAGGTAACCTACTCTGATTGTAATGTTAGTTTTCACGGTAATTGTATTAAGATGAGTAAGACTGACATTGAGATCTTAAATAACGAAAGCATGGCGTGGCGATGTGGGTTAGTTATTACTGAGAAAGATATTGTAAGTAACTGCGTATTGTACTGTAAGAAGAGAAGTGAATATTTTATTATACAATATAAGGAGTGAATGAAATGTAGATTTTGTAATACAATACACTGTACCCGGAGTCAAATGCCGTATAGCCACTAGCCATTGTCAGTGATATCTAAATACACATGGAAATATGATTCTAATGTGTAACCCACAAACTTTTTATCTCTAAAATACGATTCGAATTTTTCCAAGCTACTGGAATGAACAGCCACATAAAAGAAACTGCAAATCTCTCACTCAAGTCTTTGGTCGTTACAAAGGAGTCCTGGAAGGTTCTATCCCAACAAACAGCATCGTTAAGGCCAAAACAGCCTCTTGGGTACTATAGAAGTCATTCTCCTTTGGACATAAATGAAACATTATCTCTTATGAAAGAACTTTTTCCCTGTATCCGTGAGGTTATATACACAAGTAACCACTGCAAATACTAAGAACGTCGGACACCTATTAATCAGTACGGCTTTTCATGATCACTGAACTCAGTAGCTTATCTAGAACGGAATAATGTAGTAGTTACACGTCATTCATTAGATAATTCTTAATTAGGTTTCAAACTTTTGAAAACAGTTTACATACAACCATTGTAGTACTAAACTTACTGATTATGAAAAAGGACTGATGAAAAAAAATTATAACATTCCAATAATTGTATCAATATATTACCTATAAAACATTGATCCAGTACTGATAGCGTGAAAAGACTTACAAAGTTTAGGCAGAATTTTACAGGCCACTGCGTAATGTGGACAAAGGGAAATGTGGTTCAGTGGCTTGGGTCGAACAGGATCGCTACTCTGTTATATATACGAGTTGGCCCTTGCTCGTTCATTGACATTCTTCGCTGCAACTCAAAATTTACGATTTGCCGGAATATTTTGCATACATTTTAGATATATCAAGTTTTTAAAATCAATATAATGATTTTAATTGAGTTGGTGCAATACTTTTTATATAATATAATTTAATACCTTATGAAACAAGTACACTGAGGTTTTTGAATAGTTTTAACAATACATTTAGGAAACATAACTATTGTGACGAGTAAAAGAAGATTGAGACAAGGATAATTGCAAGATGTTTTGTTATTCTTTGCTAGTCAATTGTAAATAATATATTTCTGGAGTGGCGTGAAAAAATATTTTGTTAGGTTAGAGACAGAATGAGAGAGAGATAGCTGGATAGGTGAGTGGCGAGGTAGTGTAGTTCAATTAGAGTAGGTTCATGATGGTTTTGGCAACCCGATGGTCAATTCATAATCACGGGAGAGGAAGCAGAGAGTGTGAGGACGTGATCTGTTTCATGCCCGGATTTCAGACATAACACTATGAACTATCTACGACGCGACGGTGTAGTTTAAAGATCCTCTATTCTTCTACTCATTTTTAACGGTTTTTTATGTTTCCGTACTACGATCGCAATCTATCTATAGGGGTTTTAGAAAGTGAGCAAATAATACATATAACATACAAGGGCCAGTTTTTGTCAACCTCCGCTCTCACGCTATGACGGTGACACGTAGTAGGTTCGCGGTGTGGGCAGTAGTCAATCGCGCATATTCCCCACTACAACATTTACAACTGCCGAGTTCAAGTAGCTAGTTAGCGATGAGCTGCTGTTACGTAAGCATTGCCACCTTTATTGGTACTCCCGTCAAATGTGATTTAAGGAGTTTTATTTGTTTCCCGCAAGCGGAAGGCAGTAGTGCAGCAGATTGAATGATGGCTGTGTACGTGAGTGTGAGGCAAACAAATCACTTTACAAACCAAACTTTCCACAGCAGGATAATGCAAAGCTAACCGAGACAAATGTGTGGGCTATAATAGGTAATTCATTAATACTTACTGGGCTTAGCTTTCATGGATAACAACAATAGCATTATCTACAAACATTGCACTAACAGTTAAATACTGTGTAATGTTCTCACGAATAACATCAAAAAGGCCTTGGATTACCACCAGTATTTAAAAGTCATATATATAAAATAGCTTTTTCTATGTTCATAATTCCAATTGGAAATTGTGTAATTGAAACTGGGTCAGAACGACCAAATAGGTAGTCACTGCACCTGCCAATCTCATCATAGTTGTTTACATGAAATAATCCAAGTACAGAAAATCTTGGTTTGTGATTGTCTAACTGCAACAAAAACTCTTCAAGGCATTTCTTTAATGCTGGGTCCAAATCCATGTTGATCAACTTGCATATCATTGGAGACGTCTCTTCTGATAGTTCAACTGCCAGCGTGCTGGGAAGAACGAACAGAACCAGGTGAGCCATGATGATGATAACACTAAGTCCGCTTACAATGATGTCGAATGTGTCTCCATATATTACAATAAATTATATATAAAAGAGACCCATCGTGATATGAACAAGCGAGCTGAAACAAGCAGCCAACAGCTGATCTCCGTATAGTGCGTTGGTATGGTACACCGCGTCACAGAGCAGCCAGAAGGCTCTAATGAGGGATTCGACCTCGCGGATACATGAGGGTATTCTGTCACTTTGAGGGACATTGACTCTCTTGAGACACTGCATATTCATTGTCAAATCTTGCCTGTTTCTGATCACTTCCCGTTTGACCCTGATATTGAATGCACAAAATCTCGCAGCAATACTTTGAGTGACTTGAGTAAAGTGGAGGAACATAGATGCTTGAGTAAAATACATAGAAAGTGCGGGAATGTAGCAAAGTGACTTAATGTGATTGTTATGATATAAATCGAAAGATCGTTTGTAATCCAATACACCACTGCATATAATTAGTGTTATAGTGACGATGAAAATTAATAATACTTTCGCTTTTACCTTCACTTCCGGTAAGTTCATTTGAAGTTGTCGGTCAATCTTGTCTAGAGTGTTAAATATTCTGTTGAACCTCTGGTGTTTCCTGGCACAGCTGAAGAATATAGCAATCGACATCACATTAAGAGAAGCAAAGTCGAGCACTACTACTAAGCTTGAAGTACTGGTAAACATCCGTACAGGCTGCCCATAAAGTTTATTGTTGTAGTCCGTGTACAGCCCAATCGCCGTCATTATTATCTGTAGACTAATTAAAATTAAACCCCACAATAAAACCAACGGAGAAAATATCACTTTCTCCTTTTCGTCATTTGAACCGAAATAATACTTTAAAGATAAACCGGCGAATATTTGTCAAAATAAAAGAATTTCTTTAGACAAGTGTTGCATTTTATATTCCTCTTCCAAAATACTGATAACTAAACTTTGCCCCTTGATGGCGCATGACATGGCTCTATGTTGATGTACAATGTTAGCTTGGCAACAAACAGTTTTCAAATATTTATCAATCAATTTAAATAATGTATATTTCTCGAATACTGTTTATTAAACAGAAATAAACGTCACAATAGCGTTTATGTTTGTTCTCTGAAAATGTTATGAATATGTTATGAAGAGCATTTTAAGTTAAAAGGCCTATTATTAGTCTTTATTATGTACGATTTATTTTTCAAATCATGTTTTATAGGAAGAAAAATAAATACAAATACAACAATTACCGCCTTAACTAAGTGACTATCGATCGTGCACCATCATGGTACACAAAATATTGGAAGACATTATAAATAATTTTCCAAAATATCATGCAACAGAGTATTAATAAAATGATCTCTATATAATTAATAATGATCCATATTTTATACAGTTTAAGCAGGAGTGTATGTGTGTGTGTGTGTGTTTACTACGGTGTGTTAAATGCATTGACGTTAGTTACCTTATTTACGATGAACAGTATTCATCGGATCGCGGAGTGGTGAGCACTGCTCTTTTTTGTTGTAGTTGGGTCGACCTCCAGGGAAGACGGCTTTCTTTTCTCATGTGATGGAAAGGAGAGTTTATTATTTGAATTTCTGGCTCCTCCTTTTTTTGTATCAACAAGCTTAAAACAAAACAGCAAATCTTTGTGGCTCACAAACAGTGCTGTCACATAATAACAGTGTTTGTTTGATACTTGGTTTTTTTAAAGTGTATTATCTCCCTTATTTACCAACCAATTTTCCAAGACTTTTTATCGTTGGATTTTTAATTAAATTGTCTAACTAAAATGTATGAACTGTTTTTTATAATGTATTATTTTTTAGATATATACGATAAAGTGTGAAAAATGCGGGTAATTTAAAAATAAAGATTATAGAAATTTAAGTTTTTTTATAATTAGGCCAATAGGTTATACAGCTATATACCGTATTTAAACTTATTTAAAACAAACCGTTTTGAAATAAAAGAAATATGAGAGACAATATTACGGTTATTCTGGTAATTATAGAGTTTACGTAATTTATGTTATAAAATTTTTTTATCTTTGAATAATATTTCAAAATATTAGCAGAGGGTTATGAGACACTATGTATTCTAGTTTTAATATTTTTTTATAATTAATACATATTAACCTAAAAAAGAGTATTCACATGGACAATCAAATCCCTTGTTAACAAAAAGAGTTAATATAGTATAGTTCTAGGTCTACAGTATTTTATGTATCTTGTGCTAACTACTGGATTAGATTGATGACTAGAAGGAGGATGATACCGTGGTCAGGAACTGTTTGTTACTAAGGATGGAACAAACACATATGAAACCCAACAATTCACCAAAATTTACACTGCAACGTATCGGAGACACACCGTCACTAGGAAACAGGTCAACCCGGACAACTGTGGAAGAGAGCAGATGACAGTTTTCGAAAGGTCGAGTTATTAATTCTGTTATTTACTAAAAAATTGTGATTTCTCCAAAACGGAGAAAAATTAATTATACAAATATAGTACAGTTATACCTTAAAACCAATACATTCGTTATAAAAATAACTAAACTATTTTTTTAAAGTGTTTGTGATGAAATCAACACAATTAATTACCGGGTACCTGATTTAATGGATACACCTTGTGTCTTCAGAGCAATATTTTCTATGGATATTCAGTACTCCTGCGTAAGTCATTGAAAACAAATCTAACACAGCAATAAAAGCTAAAAACAGTAAATAGACGCATACTCAATTAGTTTTCAAATATCCAATTATCCTTTCTGAAAACTTCTATTCAGTCTAAAACCCAATTCGGTGAAAGGACTTCTCTGTGCGAAGAATCTTTAAAAACATAAGTTTGCAAACTTTGAATGGTATTTAATGGTATGACCTTAACAAAAATGTTACATTATGTAAAATTTTAAAAAACTGAGTACAATGGTTTTAACGAGCTTACTGCATAGTGTGGCGTTATCTAATACCGAACAACAACTCTAGTTCCGCAGTGAGAGCAACTGACATTTGGAAAAAAAAGATAAAGCGTAAATTAAAACAGAGTTGTAAATTGGACAATCCAAACTCTTTGCCACATGAATCACAATGAGGCGGATGCAGGAAAAGGATTGAATATTCATCAGATCCCTAGGCCAGTTCAAAGTAATTAAATAAGTCCTTCAGAACTCCTTTTTTAGCTATTTCAATCTGAAATGTAAAATAATTACTGAGATATTCCTTATGTTATTAATAATCATATATTTATTACGTTAAATATGTTCAAACAAGCAAATAATGAGTTGTAATAAACATTATATTAACCGTATAGTGTCGATATTAATCCCATACATAATTAGTTAATGCAGCGTAACTACATTACATAAATTATCAATGGTATACTACATCGCAATGCGTCTGTCCACTTAAATCCACCATGTATTATGTAAACTACATTAATTTTGTTTGAAATGGATGAACATTGATGAACATTGGAACCTTACATACTCGTATGCAGTGCCCATTATATATAAGTTATTAATTTGCATACTGAGTTATAATAACATAATATCACTCCTTATACTAGTGTTTCATTTTGTTTTTTTATAGCCTAATTCCTTTACATTTCCGTGAAACGTGAAAGAAGAGTAACATTTAGTAAAAGCGGACAATGCTGTATACAAATGCTCAATGTGCTCAACATTTTGCATAACCTAATACTAAACAAAAACTCTGTGTTTTACGAAAAAAATGTTAAGGAACAAATATAGAAGCGTAAATGAAAGCAGAGTTTTCAATTGGATAATCTAACCTGCTGTTTCGTGGATCTGGGAAATGATTTGAGATGGTATGTTTATATTTAGTTCTTCTTAAATTCTCTGATTCCTACGACCTCTTTTAACCTGAGAATTAAGTATTGATAAAGTGGAATTAGTGGAGAGTTACGTATAATGGCTATGCTTCTTTAAATATATTACTATATTATATTTCGGTTTCGAGAGGTCTCTACTGGTGTTATCATGTTCGAGCTGAAACTCCATTAATTGCGCTTGAGATGCAATGTGGCAGACATAGCTCTAGTCTGACGTTGATTTCGGCTAGAACGTGATCTCGCAAAGGACCACTGGTTATGATTACCACAGCCATTTAGCGAGACTTCCTCGTATTGGAAACAGTCTAAGGCAGTGTGTAATTTTTCAAGGATAACTGGAGTGCTTTGAGGAGATCAATCGAGGTTTTATCCATGATGGAGGTCTGACTGTGAAGTACCACAAACTATCCCACATAAATTCACACACACGCATATACACACAAACATATGCACATCTTTTTCGCCGGTTACTTGTTGCTATTGTTCCGTTTAGTACTGTTCAATACCGTTTAGTAGTAGTACTGTTCATTATTCCTATATTCTATTGTTTTGTTTGGTATATTGTTATAGTTATTGCTATTCTTATCCATTAATGTTGTTATTTTTTACGGATATATATATATATATATATAAATAAGCTAAAAATAAGAATATATATATTTATTTATTTATTATTTTTAGCTTAATATTTACAGTTGTTATTGCATATGTATTGTTAGCTGTTGCAGTATTTGATACTAATGTTCGTGTTCTACCTTTAATATATGTACTAGCTTATTTGTTTCTTATAGTATTTAAATTTGTCATAATTTAGGGTTACTTGGTATTGTATTGTGGTGCCGTTGATAACGTTACTGTATACCGATTATAATTGTTATAGTTATACAATGTTTACAGTTTTATGTATACATTCGTACATATATTTATCGTAAAATTGAGTCCTCGTTGTCGTGTCATAAGTCAATAATTAATATTGTTATATGATGTAAATTTCATCTTATTATTATATATGTTATTAATTTAATAAGAAAAGTACAAGTTTATATATTAGTACAATAATAATTGCTATGGTTTATTAGCACAATATACTAATTTCATTGTTTACTATAATTTGTTTTACAAAATAATCACTATGGACCAATTCGAGGATTCAAGTGATTGCTCCTCATTAATTGAGACATTCAATATGACATCAACTGAGGTCACGTGACATAGCCAGAATAGCATAGCATCCCCTGTACGCTATATGGCTCCAGTGTTTACCAGTCGCTCAAAATGTAAGCCGTGGACGTGATCTATCTCTTTCGCTCGGTGTGTGGTGAGCCTATCGCTCGTTTCGCGCATCATTGTGATGTGTAATTACACAAGTAACAAGAATAGGGGTTACTTGTGTATCTTGAAAACGCCTTTCACCCCCGTTAGATGTGGTGCACCACGTTAGATGGACACCGAGTCATCTACAGCCGTGGTCGTGCAGTGTGTGAGATTATTGTTCAATAATATATATGTAAATGGAAATCATATATACACTTAACCTTACTCATTTCATAAAGAAATGTTCAGTATCCCTGTGAGATGTGAAAAAACATAAATTACAAGGGCATTCCTAATAAACCCTTTAACAAGAATAATCAAAAAGTACCGACTAAAGTTAATCTTAGAAATGTAAGAAAGTGGACACTATATTATTGTTTTCATGGTTTATTTATAAATAAAGTTAATAGTACACGGTAGTACTACTTTACCTCTTATTTCATACATAATATCTACATTCACAGGATGTATGTAGATTAACGATATTAATAATAGATCTTTGTTTGAAGGTTATTTTTGACGATAGAAGGATTGTGAAGGAAACAGGATTTTTCCGGACATTTGCCATCGTTCAGTGAAACAAGAAACCAGTAACACTACGTTTCGAGATCTGCGATATGATCTCTTCTTCAGGTAAAGAACTAACCTAATACATAATTACATAAACTAGGTTAAAATAAACAAATCTTACCAAAGTCAGGAATCACAACAACCATGTTGTTTGTCAACTTCACTAACTCTATAAACATGCACTTAATAAAAAACTATACAAAACACTAATCATTAAAACTGAGCTACGGAATACAGGTCACAATACGCCTTCATTCGTCTACTAACCACCTACGTCTGACCAGAGGGCACTAGCCAATGGTAATCGTCACGGCAGACAAAAACAAGATGATGGAAATACAAAGGAAGGGGGACAGGAATAGGCCGCTTTCGTTGCCAATACTAAAAAATGAACTAAAGAGAAAAAGTATCAAACGGATCACATATTTGCAATAAACCAATGCGGAGTCACAATATGGTTTTAAGAAGTTCATCTCGCATAAACCAATAATAACGAAAGGGCCCATTCCTGTCCCCCTTCCTTTTTATTTCCGCCATCTTGTTTTTGTCTGCCGTGACGATTACCATTGACTAGTGCCCTCTGGTCAGTCGTAGGTGGTTAGTAGATGAATGAATGAAGACGTGTTGTGACCTGTTGTTGCCACATAACCCAGGCATTTTAAACTTTATATTATATCTGTAAATGTAAATGATATAAACTTAAGCCAGCTTTTGTGATCCATGATTTTGAGATGCTTCCATCTCCTATATTGATAACGCGTGCCAGTTCCCTTGTGAATATCCCTTAAATATATTGGTTCGGGTAACGTAAACAATTTCTTATTATGACATAGTATGCAGACAATTCGATAAGCAATCTTCTCCCGGGCGTTCTCAAGTGTTTACCATAAAACATATTGGTCTGAGATGCTGTAAACAGTTTATATATTCTATATATATAATATATTATTAAAACAACTCTAAAACCTTTCTGCATTTAACCTTTCAAAGCTACGGATAGTTTATGTATAATTGAAATTTAATATTACTATAACACTTTGTTAGGCTCCACATTTAGATCTACATTATATCTCTTTTGAATAATCACTGGTTAATTTCAGGTAAGTCATTGAGTTGACCCATGACATTTGGCTTTAGACATCTATATTACCAATATTATTCAATTGAACAACTTTCTTCATCTCAATAACTTTATCAAAAACACCGATGTTCTGGTGTTTTTGAAAGTCATATATTAACAGATGTATTTATTTGATCGACCCCTAGCATTTACCCTTGGGCTCGCACCCAATGTTGTATTGAAAAACAAAACCTCAATGGGTTAATTATTTTCAAATGACTTTCTAACCACTCTAGAGATAAGTGATAAGCACTGAAAGATATTTGAATCTCATAATCCATTTTAGATTTAAGTTTAAAGAAAAGTCTTTTGGAACCCTGAAGACGAGAGTGCAACAGTTTTTGTAAGCACACGTGAATTAACTTAAATTTCTCTTCTATACTCCATGATATTTTATGGAATAGCTTCGGTTATTACAGTGATAATTTAACTATTCTAGGCTAGTGTGGATGAATCCTTAAATAAAAGTGCTTACTGCTTGAGTTAACGCACTATGTGATGTGGCTATATTTAGTTTAGAAATGTAGGTAAGGATAATTTAGGTACTTGTTATGTCACACCTTAAAAGATGCTAAGGAAAATTGCTAATGACTATTACTTTAGGCTTTGCACGTGTATGAGCACTTCTGATTCGAGTGAGTTATATCCACTGTTGAGTTTCCCTTTTGCCACAATCAAGAAAATATATCAAAAAGTGTATATCCAGTCTTAGTGCGTTTTTGTGCTATAGTTGATTTTATCTTGTTTCTCCGATCAATGTATACATAGACGGGTTTGAGAAGCCTATTACTGTCATAATACAACTAAGATGGAATTTGTAAAAGTTTTTTAATTTTATAGTTAAAGTTAGATTTTGACATCTGCATTACAATACTGACCAAGCACTGCATACTTATTATTTGTTAAATCGTACAGTTAAAAGTATATTTTTCCTGAAACTTATTTTCTTATTCAAATAAACTTTCCGTTCAACAAAAATTAACAAAAAAGGATTGTATTAAGACGTGTTTTTACTATCAATCTTACTATACTTTTCAGACTATTAAAATAAAACAATTAAAATTTTTAATAAAAATCTTTAATGTACCGCTGTGCTGTCATAAAACAATGCTTAAACAGAACAGTTGTAATTTAACAATGCTTAAACAATACATTTAACAGACTTTTGTAATGAATAACATATGTGCACTGAAATGCACTAATTAAGGGATTTTCACAACGTTACAGACCAGTGGGGAGATGCCCAGAGAGATTTTAGAAATAGGAATAGACCTGTTAACATGCGACCCTAAGAATGTAGAATTTCAGTACAATTTGTCTAGTAGTCTTTACGTGATTGAGTAACATACACACAAACAAACAGGCAGGCATCAGTAGATTTTTATATAATATATATTACATATAATATAATATATGTATAATATATATTACATGCTGCAATGTTATTGGATTTATATCTGTTTTGTAGCATCAATAAAGAATTATTATTATTATTATTATATTATGTTGCAAATTATAGATTACAGTTAATTTTTTACAATTGTTTTATCTTTAACTATGCGGTAGAAAAGTATATTTTACAATTAAAAAAGGCTCCTGCCGTCTAAATTGGATGATTTCATGCTTTTTGTCCCGAATGATTTATACATTAAGATTTCTTTGTTAAAAAAAATTATAATTATTTGATACATAATATATATATATAAATATATATATATATATATATATATATATATATTTCTGGTTGAAGTAAATCATATTTCCAACCCCGATGTAGATTTTACCTTGATGTCACGATCAAGAAAATATGTCAAAAATGTATTGTACATGCATAATGTATTTTTATTACAAAGTGGTCTACCACTCAACCTTTAAGTTCAACCAAAAATTTAGTTTAGACAATTATACATCATAACTTAGCGCCTTCAAATAGTGTTTCACTGTTTAATATACGTATCTATCTCGTAATTGCAGGTTATAATGTGCAGGCGCTTTGAAAACTTTTCTTCATTTTATTCGTTTATATTCACGACATAAGCGAATAATTCAGATAATAACTATCCTATCTTCTAAGTTAGACTAAATTACGGATACATGTGAAATTTGATTGAAATTGGTTCAGTCGTTTTGGAGTTTATTGGCAACATACATCGTGACTCAAGATTTTTATATATATAAGATATATATATATATATATATAATGAAGCAAAACCTTAACGCTCAACGGAGGGAACAAGAAACATAAAAATGAAAAGATAAAAAGCTCACTTCAAAGTGGAGTATTGTGACCTAAGCCTTACTCGAGCTCTTGTGGCCTGAGGCAGACTTAAACAGAGCGATTATCTCTGTTCTTACTAGCTAGGTTGATCTGTAAGCCTCTGTTGAATTTAAACCTTACCTTCAATATATACCCTCTAAACATTTTAAATTACTATTAAGAACACAATGGGTATAGTTAATTTAACAACTACATATTTAGTGAATTACACAAAAGAAAGAATATTTTCTATTGTAAGAATACCTTCAATGAACATAACTCCAACAAATGCTTTGAGTGTTTGAAAATTCCTTAGGAAAAATAATTTTAATTCATAATTTGAAGATTACTTTAAAAAATTTTATTATTTAAGAGTTTTAAATATCTTTTTCATATATCCTAATATAAATAAACCAATAGATCGGAGTATTGAGGGACCTGACAGAACATAACGGAAGAGGTTACAGACGGATAGACAGTCGGACAGACTACCCTTTTACTATTTAACCATAAAACTAACAGAACTCTTTCGTGGAGAAATTAGAGTTCTATATTACAAGTTTAAGTCTCTAATCCCTTTCTCTCATGAGTCATTGCACAGCCTGACAGACAGATGGACGACACTATTGCAACAAGGCCCTGTCGGGTTCTTAATCACTTATATTAATTTGAAATAACATAAACTAACGCCTTCTTTCTTTCCCGTTGTTAATGTCTATTTCACCCAGATGTAAAATTTTTTATATGATCTAATATAACGAAAGTTATGTCATATAACAAATTAGACCGGTGTTAACAGTCCAGTGGTGGAATGAAAACTCAGTTGTTACATAAACAATATCTATATGTTCTCTAAATTTAAAACAAATTGTGGTGTTATAAGAAATTTTGTTGTTGAAATACATTCCGAGAGTTTGTTTCCATAACCTCAGTAGATAATGGCTGTGAGAAGGGCATAATGTCACATCTTCCAACAACGGGCTAACGATGTCGTCAAACAGGCAAATGTCACCGCCTTTATTAGAGGTAGGATATTGGTACTAAAATAATCGTAATTCCCTTCATTTTGTACTTCAATAGCTTCAAAGTGTCAAGTATTGATTAAAACACATTATAACATAAGGTGATATTATTTTAGGTTTTTGAACGTAGTGGATATTCTAAGTAATTATTTTACGCATATGTACACAATTTGTAATGGTTGAATTTGTGTTCACGTTTGTTACAAAGTGTGTTAATATTTTGTGGTAATAAGATCAGTACATATTTAATAATTTATAACACTACAATAACGCTGATTTCTAAGTAAAGAACAATTCTGTATTGATATTTTGACTTATGTGCTTTCTTACAGATAAGATTCCAAAATATGTTTTTGAACATAAGTTTGTTTGCTTTGTAGAATTTCACTGAAATTATTACAACTAGAAATATTAAAAAAATTCATATACAGTACTTTGTATTCATTTAAGTATTATTACTTTTGTAAACGTCTCTTTTAAACATACTGTTTTAGAATTAGAGGTGCTCAGTACGTCTTATCCCGTCATTGGATTTTAAAGGTTTTGTATAAAACTCAATTTTTCAATTTACAAATTATTCAAGTACATAAACTATTATAGTTTCCTACAGGCAAGAAAGTTATTGGAGGCATTTCTGATTCTGCAAGTTATCTCTCATTAGTTTGAATCAAATAATAGAATGGTATATAAGTCACATAGACTTAATGTTGTATACAAATAAAATCAAAACATTTGACTTTTATTTTTATGAAATGTTGAAAAGTCTAAGGTTTAAAGTGGTTTTTAATTTGCGTAAATCCATTTCATGTTGCTATTAATTTGCTTTGCCATCATTTAAAAAGTACGTATAACACAAGATTTGCAGTTGCAATAATGCCGATTAGTATAGTTTCATATTCTCAGGATGTGTTTTCTTAAAAATAATATGTGTATCCTATGAAAGCACATTAGTTTTTTGTATGTATGATAATGCTAATTAAAGAATACACATGTTAAATAGGAAATAAAGTAAAAGATATTTAGTTAAAATATATTTTATGCATACTATTACAAACAAACGGCACACAAATGGTGATTATAGGGATGTTATGATACACACAACACTATGATACTTAACCGATCACCTTGTCATAAGGACCAAGAAAATGGTCCTTGTTACTCAAATTACTTTATACAGCTTATTGGAATGATATGCGAATCAATGAATGAATACAACGCAGATGGAGGACTATCCAGCATATCCAGGGATGCCGTATAGTACATTATTGGCTTCTGCCCATTGTAGTGTTTAATCGGCTTGACGGTCTGCTTCGACCATCCATAAATTGGAATGGTGGGAGAGGGGGCAAAAATAAACAGTTTTATTGAATTAAGATACCATTCCAGTAGTATAGATGATTCAATATTATATTCCACATTGTTGTTGGAATTGAGACGTTTACAAAACTTTTGTCAATATGAAATAGAAAATTGACAACCTCTTCCGGTTTAGTCGGAGGAGGTAGATTTTGTGGCTACTAAAACATTAATTATTTATTATATAAGTTACAACATTAAATAATTTTTATAAAAAATTGTTTGGGAAATGATATCATTATCCCAAATATTTTAATTTTTTGTCTGACGTATTTGGAATGAAATGGCATACCAAGCTGGACAATAAACTTAGTCAAGATACTTGTAAGGTAAATTTTTGTTCCAAGTTTCAGACAGTTTCAGCACTCAATTCGCCAGTTTTTGGTGATCTTTTGTTGAAGGTTTCATGAAAATTCCAAGCGGGTTATTATATCTTCAATAATGCCATATTATAATATATGGATATGATATTCTAAATTTTTCGGCTTACTTGGCTTTTTCAAGAAATTATAGGGAAGTATAAAGATATTTTTAAAAAAGTAACAAACATAAATATAATCTCGTACTAATTAAACAGACTTACAGCTACACAAAGTATTTAAATAATTTAATATTTTGTATTGAACATTATATATAATTAAATAATTAGATATATTGATAAATTATTTTTTAATTTTATAAGTTAGTCCAAGATAGTTTTGTTTAGTGTTGATTAAAATTTCAGCTATATAAATGAACTATTCAAACATTCTCATGAGCTGGTCTAAAAGATTATTTGGAATTTTATGTGAATTTTGAAATTATGTAATATATTTTAAGAAAAACATCCCTCGAATAACTTATTACTTTTGTTTTTAGGTGTCACTGATCTAAAACGTCATAAATGAATGCGACAAACAAAACAATATTATTAGTGAATTTATTAGCCGAAAAGTATATATATATATATATATGTACATGGAAGGTATGAAAACAGATAGAAAAGAAGTAGAAGCTATATTTAACATTTTTAGATATAGATTCTATAATATTATAAACAGCTCGTATTCTCTTTTTACTAAGAATGTAGGTGTTTATAGTCCCCACATCAATCGTAGCCACAAGAATTTCTCCGTCCAAGGATTAAGGTATTTCAGCTGGGGTTATACCTAGAAAGTTTCTTAATTGTTACTACGAGGACGATAATTGCAATAGGCTGATTTTATACACAACATTTACCTAAAACACTGGTAATCATAGACTAGGAATAATATATTTTCAATGATACAATTTTGTATAACCTACGACCAGCTTTCTTTCTTGTTTTGGAGAACAATGTAAAATATTTTTGCAGCTCATACATTCATTCATATTTTTAAATTCTAAGATTGAGAACTTGTATTTTATATTTTAAATTGGTAATCACCAAAACCTGTGAAGAGAGAATGATACCTATAATCAAATCAGCAGTGCTTGTGAGGTTCGAAAAGCTATTGTAATGTTTTCGTTTACCAGCTATATATTATAGTAGATGTGTTTTCATTTAATTTTTCCCACAGTAGAGTAAATTTACATTTTGTTATTAGGAAACCGTTTATTAGGAATCTAGTTATTTGTTCGTTATTGTTGTATTTTCGTGTACTTTAATAAAACTTATAAATTAAAATCATCAGTTGTCAAGTAACATATTTATTTCCCATTCACTGATTTTTAAATATGGTTGCATGTCATTGTTTAAGTCTTTAATTTAGGATAAAACCATAGACCAAAAGATTTATTTAATACTTAAAAAACAATTTTCTTAACATTTTTTTAAATTTTCCACATCTTATAAAAGATTTTAAGTCCAAAACCAAAGACTGTGAAAACAATCAGGACAACTGCCAGTGAAAGGAGCCTAATTGAGAGCGTGGTGAAGAGCTCTTCCGAGACGATAAGGACAAAGGATTTCGGTGTCTTTGTTCTTGGAAGCATTCAAAGAGCTCCAGCTAAGCCTTCAGAGAAGGACAACTGCTTATAGGATACTAAGCACTTAAACAAAATTCCAGACAATATATATATATATATATCAAGGGTGCAGGATAGACATGTTCTGCTTATTTAAGTTAAGATATACTGCAAGAGTAAAAATTTTCAATTACGATAACTGAAGAAAATCTTTACTACAAATAAGTGTCAATAATATTACTTCCAAATAAGGCGATTTCAAACACAAGTTCTTATTATTAGATTAATATAGAATCTGGAATACATTTCATTTATGTCTGCGTGTGTGTGTCTTAACGATATATTGTAAACTGACCTATAAACTTAAAGTTTGCATGAATTTTTAATTTTATATGAGCAACGCTGTGTTCAACGATGGTGAAATCACTCCCATGGGATTTAGCTGAGCGTTAGTGAATATTTTAACATTGGTCACAAGGGTAATCAAGGTGGAAATGGGAAAACAGGAGAATACTTAACATTAAAAAAAACGACTACAATCGTATAACACTGACATTTTTATTCATAGATGTAAAAGAAAAATATTAGAGTGGAAAGTTCATATTCTTAATTAGTGTAATTTTAGTGTAATGTAATTTTAGCGAAATTTTGCGTTTTGGTATCTTGACCGAAACTTTTATTATTTAAACTAAGCTATAAAAACCAATTTACTCAACAACAATGCAAATGTAACGCGAGGAAAAATATCTTCAGAAAGATTACATGTGTAACGTTTTAATTTTATATGAAACTTTGTTTCTACACAAACGTAGCGTGACTTCGTTAATCATCCAACCTCACGTCATATCATTGAGGGAACTATCACGTATTTCGGATGGCACCTTGACCTAGATTTCAAGATACTACTGCAGTGAAACTACCCTGAACATTCAACATGCAAGGAGCGGGGAGGAATAGGCTCACCACCATAACTAGTTACAATGTTCAGAGTAATGATTTTAAACAATATCGTAATTGATAGATATGTTATGATGCTCGTCCTTAGTACAGAAAAATATCGAAATTCTCATTTTAAAATTAAAATTCAACGAGATATACGTATTGAAATACTTACTTTAGGCTAACTTTAAAGCTTGGTCTTGAATCATGGTTCAAAATAAATTAACATTGAAGTAAGTAATAGTTCAATATCAGATTTAAAGTATGTGTATGTAATATAAATTGAAGTAAAACAAAATTGTTTCTAACGATTTATATATTACGTTTGAATAATGATAAATATGTTCCTGTGTGTGTTTTCTTTCGAAAGACAGTAGTCTTAAAGACATCCCTTTCTCTTAAAAGCACACACATCCAAAAAAGGAAGCTTGTCTCGGACTTCCACTTTCATTGTAAGGCGGATGGAAGGAGCACATAGCTAACATAAAAGATAGGCAAGGAAAAATAATGTACTTCTCTACTAAGTCATTAATTAGTAATTACACTCAATGCTCTTAGCCTTACCTGAAACTAATTTGATTTTCAGGAATTGTTAATTATACAAGCATGTTTGTAAATGAAAAGAATAATAATTGAAATGAAACTTGTAAAGAAACAACTTACCATCTTTATCATAATGACTCCACACCTCCATAAATTGGTTGGCCGACAACTTCTTGAGCTCGCGCGACTGGGGGTCGCGGTACTGCCGCATGAAGTTGCTGGCTCGCTCCAGGTTCAGTTTCTTCTCTGCCGCTGAAGTCATTGTCTGGAAAAGACGGAAAGAAACTTAGATTAGCTCAGTTAATAATACCTACTAAGATTACTTGCAGCACTACTTCCAATCTAGTACTGTATCTTTAGACATAAGCTAGTTAGTAATGTCCAATCTTCAGAAACAGTGTAAAACGGGAATGGAATGATTGCAAAAATTTACATTTTTGTAAATATCTAATAAAGGCCTTTATTTGTGCTAGAAAAATATAACATTAGTATACCTTAAACTTACCTTACCTCAATTTAATCTTTACTCAACACATTTTCAAAATAATTTGTAATTTACTTGGGTTTCATTTTGAGCTAATTTTCCTTTTAAATACTCAATTATCCGATTTCGTTCATGATTTTATTTTGTATAGCTCAACCCTTTTCAGTTATAATCATGTGTATTAAAAGGAAATAATCATTAAAAATATACTAAAAATCTTGAAACTTTAATTATAATTAATTCAGTAAACAAATATATTAATTAAGACATATATTAAATATCTTTAACTATAGGATATGAACTGTAAACAGTTCAATTACTTCCTACAACTAAAAATACAGGTACAATAAATGGATACTTAAAACACACATTTTGTAAATCGCAAGGTTCGCATAAGAATAAGATCTGTGTATGTGGTATTAAGATAAGTTGTAATTATTGAAATCAACAAATGAGTAACATAAGTGTAAAATATTAAAATACAATTTGTTGCAGTTAAACGATTCAGAACATACAAACAGTAATGTGAATATTTGCTTCCACGCCACTACAAAAAACCTAAGGTATAAGATAAATTTAATATAAGGAGGTTGGACAGTTTACGAGACAGTAGCTATATCCCCTAAGGACCCTCGTGTTTTAGAGACAGACTTTTATTTTACTTTTGTAAATAACTTCTATCCAGGCGGTCAGCTTTACAGAAAGTATTTCCGAAAGTCCAATACTTAATTAAAACAAGTTTATGGGAGTTAGTACAAGAATCAACTATAATTAATTTAGCTGATGTTTAGTTTTCACTACTTTCTGTGGAGCTCTAAATATTACGTTTTATGTAACTTATTTTTATTTATACACATTAAATAATCATTGTATATGACTGTATAAGCTATTGATATATGTAACTATATAACATCGAACATGAGTTCAACGAAATATGGTATGATTATCAGTTTATCAGTTGGTAATTTTAAATTCAAAGAGAAAACGTTCTTTTGACAAAAAAATAAAGTGTTAAATAATCCTTAAATTTAAATAATCCTTAAAGTTTCTTTTAAATTTCTATACATATCTTGAATATTAAATCTCGATATAAAAAGGTCTAAACCACCCATCAGTAATCCTCCAACTTCTCGATATCACAGGTATACAAAATTAGACATACACTTGCCTTATTAGTTAAATAGAGCAAAGAAGCACTCTCATTAAGATCAACCATCCAAGGGAGCTTAAACGGGGATGCAACCTAGACTAATGTGTCTGTATATTTTCTTGGATGTGCAACACTATAAATTATACTAAGGCATTAGGAATACATTAGACCGCAAGTTGAATACAGTAGTCGTGCAAATTGAACGCTTTTTTTACAGAATTAGACTTTTCAGCCCTACATAAGTATATTATTTTCTTGATTGGGAGAGCAATAAACCGCTAGTACGGTGCCAGAAATACCTTAAACTATAATTATATTATTATGAATGAAAGTTAACTCTCATTCACTAAAGAAGACATTTCAAACTTATGTATTTGTATATTATTTTCTTGATCGATTTATCAATGTAAATGCTTCTCCTTTACAGTAAATACGTTTTACCGGAATTATATTACAAAGGCCGGAGAGATTTTTTTACCGAAATTTAATTTACACTTAACTGTGTACTTTTTTGATCAGTGCAAAAATTAAAATGCTACTACGACATCGGGAATAACTTAACCCAGATGAAGAGTACAAGAGCCGAGAGTAAATATTATTGGTCTAAAGTAGCCTGCTGAAACCAAGTATTTATATATGTTTTGGTAATGGCAACTATGGTTTGTGAAAGATTATTCTTAAGAATCAAAATTTGTTTCTTGACGCGCTAAATCTGAAATAAGAGTCAGGTTTTTTTTTATATATATTTAGAACCTCCTCATAATAATATGTAGCATAAACATGTCTACTTCCACTTAAAAAACATCATAGGGCTATATTATATTATTAAAATACATACATACATATATGTAAATACATATACTATAATAATATACATTATATAATATATATTATTTTCTCAGTCTACTACGAACTTAGTATTATTAATAACCGACTTAAAATATAGTTGTAGTTATAGTAGATATTCTTTGTCATAGATTGATGGACATATTCTTTAATATACCTATATTATAGAGTGCAAATGCGTGTATATTATTAAGAATAATTATAAAATAATCTTCACTCTCCGACTTAAGTGTCCCAAAGGTTTGTGCTTTAAACTTAAAGCCCAATTATTCATCTGGAGATAGGAATATCTTTAGTGACCTTATTTTCAGGACTGTTTATTATGCCATTAAAAAGTGTATAAGACGTACCTGTTATTCAACAGTAAAGTCTTGTAACTGTTAGCTTATAATATATTATTGAGTTGAATGAATTATGTGTTATTTCGCTTTATTTGATATCATTGTTTATATTAAAGCTACAATATACCGGTTCAACAATGGTTATAAAATACAAAACGGGGAAAGACATAATGTGGCTTTTATGAAACAACATAATCTTGTACAACAGTAAATACAATATTTTTATATTTCTTACATTCTTACTTACACTGTTTGTTTTTATCTTGCTTATTGCATTTCTATATACCAGTATTAAATACGAGACAATGGAGCCATGTTCTTCGTACATTTCTCTTGGTGCCGGCACGTTTAATATGGGAACGCAAGAATTTATATCTCTCAACATAAATAAGAATGACCTTATTACAGAACACTATATTAAACTACATACAGACTTGTTGATATTGAAACTAGAATGTGGCATATGTTTGTACGTTATGAATAAGCCTGTAATAAAATTAGTTTCTGATTACTGAAAAGTCGAGAACGGAATTCAATAAAAGTATATTCGCTACAATAATATTTAGTATAAAGGCATATTACTATTTTGAAAGCTCAAAATTAAGTCTGGTAACTTAAAATAAAGAACACTTTTAATAATATAAAATAAATAAATAATATTATGTTAGTATACTGTGTGTGTGTATATATATATATATATATATATATATATATATATATATATATACATATATACACACACACAGTATACTATTTTGTGTGTGTTGAAAGTTAAATCCTTATAAAAACTTTCTTTCTTAATCAGTCATCTCTTTTATTAATGTTATTTAATAAAATGTCCTGTCTTAGAACATGACCTAGTGTAGACTTCAATATGTTAAGTAAGAAAGCTTTTACATATTTTCATAAGCAGTCTTTTCTCTTAGCAATTTAAATGTGGCAGCTGGTATCATGTTCCTTTGATGGTTTCCACTTCTAAGCCTTTGAAAATAATGATAAAGCAAATTTCAAGTGAACTATTTATTTGCACTAAACATATAATTTCAAAGTATTAATACAATAATGTACAAGTATATAAAATAACTAATAATAATTGTTACATTGTAAACACAGTATTAAGTTAATTTCTATATAAATTTAATAGTTTATTATTTATTTTACAAATATTTAAAATGCTGAAACTTACGATTTTCGAATGTTTTATTAGCGTTTAAAAAGTAATAACTTGGAAGTTTTATTTTTACGCTGGGAGGCAAGTAAAATAATAATACTGAAGTTACTTCTTGTTGTTTTAAAAACTAATTTAGCGTTTGTAGTATTTGTCAAAGCGAAATCGCCTTCTATCTGTGTACTATTCCTGGATACTGACATTTTCTACATTACGCATCTCAGTGACACTAACTTTTACATGGATATTAATGTTACTATAAATTATGTTCGAAATAAGAAACTATATCGTTCCCCGTCTTCATACAGTACTCTAAAAAATTAAAATAAAGATAATAAACTAAGGAGGTAATTATTAACTTTTATAAATCACTTCTACTGATTCACAATTATTGAATTTCACAGGAAGTGGAATTTAGCAATCGCTGCAGTTCATGACTAAGGTGTAAGCTGGGGACAAAAGCCAATTCCAACTTGAATAATGTCGCTGCCGTTTCTAAATGCTGAAGTCGATAAAAGTATGTCATGAGAGATAGTGAAGAATATAAAACGTTATCTTACGTCTCTTTGTTGATATTTGTACTATTCCGATGGCCATTAAGAATTGTCAATGTCAGGCTCAGTATTAATACAATCTGAGTACGTATCCGAAGTTGAACTTTTCATTCTGTGGGTATATCAGGGTTGTCCAGGATGGCTTTACAAAGTATGTTGGAAAGGTTCGCGCCGGTGAGTCAGTGCTGATATATCGCCAATGTCGAACCCTGGCCCCCATCCAACACGGAAGATTTACGATATCTTCCTTTCTTATTATTGGCAATCTTGACGGCAAATGTGCCCTCGTAAAGCATTGCCCGAAATACTCAGTTCTCGCCTCTTGCATACGAAATCACCTGTATACGATTCACAGTAATTTCTTATAAACGTCTATTGTGCGCTCAACATGTATGTGATAAGCATGTTTTACCAATTATTTTAAAACTTTCATTTACAGTTGTAACAGTGGTTTTTTAACTTATTTTCCCTGTTTTATTCTTTTTTAAATTAAACACAAGATATCTATGAATCCAACATGACTAACATTTTTAGTACAGTATAAAAATACAATTCGAAAATTAAAGTAATTATTTGGCATTTGCCACAAGTCTAAAATTCTGCTCTTAAACCCTCCGAATTTTTAAATTTAATACTTCATTGATGGTAATAAATTCTTTTATGACAAAGCTAAGAATCAATCATGATAAACAAGGACTTGACAGATCGTATAACATGTATTAAACCTTCAAAAATAGAGTGGGCGACAGTGAAGGGTGACAAAATGTCATCGTAAATAACAGCGATAATCATAATCATAGATTTATCATTATAATAAATACATTTTTTGACCACTTCTCAAAAGCAACAAGTGGTTTATATTGCAACAAAAACTAAACTGTGAAGAATATAGGACTATATTTCAAGATGTAAAACCTTAGATATCATTTCCCCTCACAAATGCCAACCTAACCAATTCCGGAACGGTGGGTGTCAGTGAATACCATATTAAAATACTCTTTAAATAAACAATTTCCGACGATGTTCCGTATAAATTGACGTAAAGATTTTCACCAGAGAGATTTTTATTAATATTGTCCACTTCGAACATGCTATTAATTTAACATATGACAGCAATCTTGGCTTTTCTGTATAAGGATATTATTCAGCCCTATCCCTCAGCCAAACTTTGGTCTAATTATGTACATAGTGTTATTTTAATGACATGTTTTTAAGGTACCCAAACGTTTTGTCTTTTGTCCGATATGTTTTTATTAATATAAAAAAAACACAATAAAAAAAAAATTAAAATACACTTGGTAGGAAAAAATATAAACCACTTTTTCTGTATTAATAAATTTGTTTTCTGTACTAATAAATTTACAAAATAAAAGATCTTCTATAAATATTTTTAAACAAAAAGTGAGGATATAAAATTATTGCAAGATTCTACATTGTCTTCGTATCGTAATGGCTTACGCCTTACCTAAGAAGGTTTTGGCAAGTGAAGATAATGAGAATAAGGCCGATGTAAAAAAGAAAATTGAAATTGTTTAATAACTTAGAATGGAAAATAACTTAGAATAAATACAATTTTTCATCCTAACACAAATACAAATACCTGAGTAACTTTACTTTTAAATTTATACACCTGTGGCCAACAAAAGCTCAAGTAAACTGCATAAAAAAATAGTGACAAGAAACTTGGCAATCAAAAGAATCTCAGGAAACACGATATGGAAAGCTGCTGGTGGTAAATAAAGCGTAATTCTAAACGGAATACCACTCTTTCTTATACAAAACCTGTCACAGATCTCATACAAGAGCTTTAAAAGTAAAAATTATATTGATCAAAATAAATGGTAAAAATAAGCGGTTAAATATCAAAACCTTTTTTGCCCAGCATCTCATTGGCAGTAACTACATTAGAAAATAAACACTACTTTATAAATCTTACATAAATGCATAAAACAGCCGTAAATGCAATGCTCTCAAAGAATATGAAACATACCAAGTGTTTTAAATGAGAAACTTCAGATTAATTGTATTTTTAACAATATTCTCGGACAGCTTATCTTATCGTTAGCCGATAAACCAAAGGATAAGAATGCACCAGGAAGAGGAATGACGTAGCAGCTGCACACTTCAACCTGTCTACTGTCCACCAGGTCGTGACCGTGTGCGCGCGGTTGAACTACCGTCCGTGATGTAATTGTGTGTGTTTTATATTTATTCTGATATGTACCGTAATCGCTATTTTCTATTTTAAACTTTAGCAAGCGCATGTGGTGCTTTTTAACAACCTGACGATGGAACGGAAGTTTCAAAATATATAATGGACATCTTCAACATTTAGGAACTGTTTGACAAGGTATATTACCATATTTCAATTATTATACTGCTTGCTTTAAATGGAATTTCTATAAGTGTACAAACACATTGCTAAAAACAAATTAATTGAATTGAAACAATATTCTACCTGGACAATGATTGGATAATGCATGTTTACATTCTGTGTGGAATTAGCCAACTTTAGTGAGTAATATACCTAATTGACAGAAGTTACTGTTATCCCCCTCAAACTGTTTACTTACGAATCAATTGATAAATATTTAATGGAGCATTTATATTTATTTATCATCTGCACTATTTGGGATGGAGGTACTTTATACAAAATAAAATTCATTACTTTACTGCCCTGTAAAGTTTATATTCAGTACAATATACTTATTACGCTACTATTTTGAAAATCAATGTTAGACCATGTATCTAATGTTATTAAATTTCTGTTAAATTTAATTTATTACAATCTTTTATCTGCATTCAGTATCTATAAACAAGAGTGAATCACGCACTATAATGTCGAGTTAAACAACGAGTAATCATACACATCTGCGTATGTCGTAAGAGTATTTATTAGGCTATACACACATTAGAACATACTCAAGTAGAGTAGTATTATTGCTCATGGTTTTACACGTACTGTTCTCAGTTTGTGATTCATTGATTCAAAGTACGAAGAATAATTAGAATTACCACTTTAAGCCCTCGTACATTGTAGAAGCTCACAAATTGGACGTTACTAAGGCAATATAGTAGGGGAAAAAGAGCTGCGAGAGACGTAACTGCTTGGCTTGAGGCCAAAACTGTACCTGTCAGAACTCTTTGTGAGGGAAGACACGGTTACTGGTTAGATTCAATTCAGAAAATAACGGTTGCCTTTCATCATGCAACTATATCCTTTACATGAATTTATTCAGTAAAGGGCTTTCATTCTAGTTTGAAAGAAATAACAATTAAAGAAAGAAGTAAGATTAGTTTAGATAAATACCGTACTCCAGGAAGAAGTAACTGGAATCCAACATAACATTGAATCGGTAAAATTATCACCTACATCATACTAAATAAATTTTGTACCTATATGCATAAGTTACAAATCAGGGTGGATCTACCTTAAAATTGGGGCTGATTTCAAATATAATAAAGCCAAGTTTGAGTAGAACTTTCCATCCCTTCCTTTTAAGCAAATGGATATTTTGTGCACTAATGACGGAACTTTCATAATAACCCACAAGAATCACCTCATTTAAAGCTCTTTTAACTTCCCTAAATGAATCAAAACAATAAGGGGAGGTGGAATCATACTAATATATTTTTACATAAAAAGAAACAGGACAGCAAGGAATTTTCTACCACAGTAAGAACATGTTACGTATTGGCATTTATCTGACCAGGATGGAAATGTTGAGCTTTCAGGTCTTGAGAGAGCAATATTCCTTCAGTAACACAAAAACAACAGAGGGAGTGTTGTGGTTCTACTGAGACCTCTTACTTATACTGTCATGGTATTTAAGAGACACATATTCTGGAAAAAAATACTCTTGAGATCATCCTCCTAAATTAATCCAAGAGCTTTAAAACGAATAAGAGGCCTTTTAAACTGCATTAATTTAATACTGATATGAAAATAAAACAAAAAAGGAAGTGTTATATTTATATTTCTTATATTTTCTTAGCTACAACACTTTTTACATAGTAGGCTACGAGTAATTTGTTCTAGATATTATACGATATATGTATATGGCACATTACTGGTTGTTTATTAAAACTTAAGTCAAATGTAGTACTAAAATACACGATAGCTACTGATAGCTCTTAATATTCTAATCTTTGTACTATCCAGCTCAATAATCTAGTAAATTGAAATCCCTGAGCAACAGAATGATATGGAACCTACACTATGATCGACTTTATGTCTAGCTAACTGCTTTGATGGAAATAAACCGCTACTGCAATTTGAATTCGCTGGCCAACCTAACTATTTAATTAACTTCATTTCCTGTTGAACTAAACGGTTACTCAATTCAACTTGCCTGGTAAACTCATCGCTGGGGTTAACCTGAACACCTAGATAGTTTTGTAGTAACATTCATGATTAGCAAAATATTTTGTCAACGTACGCGTAATCCATTAACCAGTTTGAGTTATCTGAATATTTTAGTCTACTAAGTTAAGTTACAATGACTTTAAAGACAAGCCTATCCCTAACAGGAAAATTTGTAGTGGAAGCTTCCAGGTAACAATACTAGTCTTCTTGATGATGTCAATAAATCATTTTTCACAGTCGTATAACCACGTGTTATTTTTATATAATATTTTTTTAATACCTTAGTAAGGAATGCTTAGAATTTCCAGAAGCAAGTATATCACCTTATTTACTTTACAATTTAAGTTATATAAAGGTAGTTGAATTCATTTACGCGTAAAGCTCTTGGCAATGAAACTAATTTAACTCTGCTGTGAAAGGTAATATTGCGAGAATAGAACTTATGAGACGTGTAATGTCCTGGATTTGGGCCAAAACTGGATCCGGCAGGCATCCCATTTACTGGAAACGTAATTTTAATCTGTAATACGTTTTATCATTGTTACCCATGATTGTTTCCCTGAATTTATCATTAACAGACATATTTTATGTTTAATTTAATTTTTACAGCTATCAATATTAGTAGAAGTGATTTAAAATTTTGACTTAAAAGATGAAATTACAAAGCACTTTAAAAGTTCGTCTGGCAGTTAGAGCTATCGCTTTATAATGATAGTTGAATTCACTAAATTAAATTGTTGATTTTGAATCATTTATAAATTACAAGACATACAAATCTTGAAATCCCATTGAAACTCGAGACAAAAGATGGTAACTGTTTGATACCCATCTGTACAACTACTTAAAAATTATTGAATGTCTGGGCTTAACAACATTTTGGATGGAGCTCTGTAGTCAGAAGCTGCCGCCTACCTCGGGTGTGTTTGACAAGGACGAGAGACAAGATTTTTATCAAATTTCATTATTGTTAAGTGGAATCATAAATACGCTCCTCTTTATTATAAATAAGGTGGAGTGCAACACACAATTTGTAATGGGACGTCCAATGAGTGTTACCTCAAATTAAAGATATTAATGAGGCAAAACTAATAACACAAAGCAAATAAATTCCTGGCTACTCAATCCAAAATGGCTTTAACAAGGATAAAATAAATATTAAAATGTGACGCTTTGAATGAAATCAGTGTAGAGACCTCGAGTTTTACATAGTTCTTCTTTAACCTTCAAGTATCACAAGATAGTGGTGGGATATATTCACATCCTGTACTGTTATACTCCTATATGTTTTAAGACAGATCAATGTTTTATAAATTGCATATTGTTTTTCTATTGATACTTAAATCTATGCATACAGATTTAGCTCACACTGAAAGTCATAATATTTATATAACTATTTGTTTTTATTATATTTTGGAATTATACATTGGTTTTTACTTTATTATAGAGTTTTAAATTTATAAACATCTTATTTATTTGAATTTGTTATAACAAACAAATAAAAGCTTATTTTTTATTTCAATTACTATTTATTACATTACCACATGTACTGTATATACTATCCAAAGCTTAACTCAAGACTTGCATTGTAATAGAAACAGCTTTTTATTATAGTTATGTTTTAACACATTATAGGCAGTAAAAGTCTAGTATTAGATTGAAATATTCACATTTAAATATTTTGGTCAGTGTCGGTGTGGATATCTATAATTGTATTATTGAATTTGTCATACCATTAACTACTAAACAAGTGTGATGTAAATTGTAATACCTGCAAAGAAAATTATACGCAGGTTTTGTAGAAATATTCCAACTCTCATAATTTTATTGATTGTCGACTCGCAATTCGTGTTTAACTTATTAAAACCTATACATCAAAACTCTTATTGTTATGAGCAAAATGTATAACCTTCATACTTGATTGTATGAACCTACATACAGGTTTACTTCTCTATTGCAAAGAAGAAACACCGTATACTATAAAGATTTGAGCTCTCCACATGTATAACAGATGACAATTAGGTACGTTTCTTGCTTCCATTAATGCAATACTGTTACTGATTTATAATAATTTCCATGTACTTTACAACCATACAGCAAGAAAAAGATTGATTTAAGATTGGTAATTAAAATCGTATTTATAATAAGCGTCAACGTGTATATAAAATGTTGATTCTTGATTGATTAGATCTGGGCGTATACCATCAAAGCATTGAGGATATACCTCCGGTGGTGAGCGTCTACAAACTGATGATATTTCTATAGAACCCGTCAAAAGTTTTGTAGCTCGCTACGTGAAATAGATTGAGAGACCATAGGCGTTTAATAAATATTCAAATTTAATTATTTCAGGAATACGTAACTTCTATATTAACACTTTAAAACAGTAAACTAAGAAAAGAGATGTTAAGTTGCTGTAAGAACTGTTCATTAAGACCGTTAAACTCCAAGCGTCACTAGGAGTTTATTTTTACAATTGATTGGGTTTTTTATTTGTATTTGATAAAAATTCGCTTTAATTACAAAGTGTTTTCCACAACATGTACAGTTTTCTAAATGTTAAATAGGATTAATACTTTCTATGTTGTTATGCTAAATTGAAACATTATGCAAACAATTCAATTTGTGCCAACATGTTTAGCTTTTTAGTATCGAATGATTTATCCCTCTTGGAAGAGTTTTTCATTAATAAGTAAGGATTTCCTCCTCTGGACATTTCACTTCTTTATGGTCAATGGTCAAGGGCTGAAAAATAAACTGAAAACTAATTTACGGTTAATACAATATGATTGGTTACTAATTTATCTCCAATGTACGATTTGAATAAATTGATCAAAGTACACAACAATATTATTGAACAAAAACTTATATTTTCTTGTCAGAATAACATACAGAATGTAATTTGTTTTAGGACAGAATAAAAGTGCTCTCGTGTGATATATTCAGTTGAGGTTTGCGTAATGGGAAAGATAAACCATCACATTTTACATGACGAGCTCCATTCTGTTACATCTGCGGTCTGAGGGCAGTTGTGATAGAGTGGGTCTGATGTTGTGATATACTATACTATATTGTTATGGTAATGTCACCATCCTCTCTTGATGTGTAAATGTATTTCTAGGACATTCCATGACATAGATGTGTTCTTTATACAAAACACATGGCATATTTATGGCTGAGAGTTAGCAAACTTTCATAGTACAATGATAAAAAAACTACAATATGTCCTCTAAAATTATCGATAAGATTTATACTCTCTTCCTTAAAGCGAAAAACTTGCTTTTCCATACCAAGGACGGTAAATGCTTGTAGCTTCTAACCTGTGCTTTACTAAATAACATGTATTTTGCAAAAATAGTTTTACAAAAGCGTTCCAAAACCATTAACTTACTTATACATTTTTTGGAAATCCCGAGTTTTCTTGACGCTAACGTGTTCAGGACATATTAACTTTCTGCACACATCATTCCAAAATGATCACTTTTAAGTAAGAGCCAAAATACGAGGTAATTTGTCTACGAAAACTATGTGAAAAATTAATATGCACTAATTTTCAACTAAATGCAAGGTAGGAGTACAGCACACCACGTGACGCTTGACAGTGTTGGATAAGATTACATGCAGATTCTAAAGCCTATAGCATGTTTCATTCTTGAGGTGTCCCGCTGTCAGATAGGTAGACGTACATCATAAAGAAAAGACACTTGTATATCTTCTCCGCAGATTAAAAAGAAATTGTGTTGGCCAAACCAAGTGCTTTAATAACGCTCAACCAAATTCTATATTTGGACATGCACCACCAACGAACACATTCTTTTATGTGTAGAAATGAAAAGTCTGCGGATGTAATCTTTCTCCTTAAATGTAAAATTAACATTTTTGTTTTAATTTACACAAATACAGTGTTGCTTATACATTAATAAAGCTTCATGCAAAATGTCTAGTATATGTCGGTTTTTTCGAGACATGGTGTTGATACACAGACAGAAATAAAAATTTTCCAGCCCTATGAGGCTTTCTTGGTATACGAGTATTTATTAGTAAAATACTGGTAAGATACACAGAACTTTTATTAGTTAATTTATTTCATACAGTTGGCCTGTGGTTCTACAACAAAGTGTTTCCCCCAACGCGTGTTACGAAGACACCGTCCTTTCATGAACTAAATTAGTTCTTCTTGCTTAGGTGACTTGATAATTACTTGAAAACAGGATGTTGGACTTTTTCCATCGTTATATGTAATTAAAGGTATAACATTGGCACTTCGGCAATTGTCCGAAATAGTATTATCCTTTCAAACCTTCTTATAAAGAAGTATTTGGAAACGTTATAATTTCCTATTGGTTTATGGGCATGTGCGAGTATCATACAAAACAAGTTAAGGTTTTATTAAGTTGCGATAAGGAATTTCATGATAAAAATTATTCTGTTGATATAAATGGCTTGGCCTGCAATGAAAATAACATTTATTATCACATGTTTTGTGATTAATTTTTTACAGCCTATTTTAGGTTATGTTACCGTAACCATTGAATAATGCCGAATCACGTATCAAAAGAAATTATGAAATGGTACTGTGTGACTTTTTATTATATTTTTTATTATACTAGCCATATACCGCGAATTAAATATGTCTGCATATTTGCACGTAAAACTGATTAATTACGTTGGAGACATAAATTAATATGGCCACCAATAAAAAATTTGTCTAATTACCATAAGGTTGCTTCTTCACTGGAAACCGAGAAAATGAAAGTAAATAAGCGCCGGAAAAGCATTAAAAGGAAGAAAGTTGTACTGCCTCCAGACAGGATCTGAAAGTTTCTTGCAATTAGAACTTAATCTCAGATACTTAACATTTTCCCGCCTCTAAGTACACTACTTCTTAATGAAAAGTTAAGCACACATGGAAATTATGAGCAGGATGGAATTAATTAAGTAAAGTTTTGTTTCATAACGTTTATCAAATCAACAAATGTAGAAATTGGAATTGTAAAAGATAAAGTGGATTGTATTAATGAGAGTAAACACGAAGGTTTATTTTGTCGAGAGTCTTAGTAAGAAACTGAGTTCTCTATTATATGTGATGGGGAACAACAGGATCTTAAGTACGCATGTTCTTTCCTGATTATCTTCTTGAAAATCACCAACCATCGATTAGCTATCGTCTCTCTAATAGGTAATAGGTTAAAATCATAACAGTTCAATTGTCCATCCAATCATATATTTTATTTTTGACGTCAAACTATGTTGAAGACTAATAAATAAATATGTATACAATTATTAAATACAAACATCACAACCTAAAAATTATATGATGGTAACAAAATTGAAAATTTTACGCTTTTGATGCCCTATCCTCAGAGAAATTCCTCTATCGATTTTAAGGAATTTCAAGTGATATGCTTAAACTACAATTTAAATAAGCTCTCGACTCCTATTACATTCGATCAGCTATTCCTCGGTTATAACTAATGAACTGGAAAGACATTCCAATGCCAATAGTTGATGAATGTAACAAAAGTATAAAGACAAAATCAGTAGATAGTTGTTTTTTATGGGTGGTTTCAGGTAATTGAGAACGAACGTTAAATACGTTCCTATTAATTGTAAATAAAAACAGCCAGTTTGGGATAGATGAAATAAAAATATTTTTATATACTATCGACTTCCGTTTGAATTGAAATGACCAATGTGTCGGTTGTTTTAGATAATTCTATTTGTATTTCTCATAGTTATATTTAAATCCTTAGTAGCTCTAATATCAGTCTCCTAGTATTACAATTTTCACTTCTTCTCCTATTATAGCCATTTGATAAGAATAAACAAAACTTCCATCGTATATTTCTTTACCAACTATTGCTTGTATTAATTTGGTAAAACTCAAAACATAATGTAAAAAGTTATTCATGTGGCTAACATATTTAAACAATTCAGGTGTTAGTTAATTATAAAGATGTATGGTTTTTTACCAGGGGAAACGACATATTGCTGCACTTAGTTTTGCTGTTGGTATGTTGGCATTATTATTGTACGGTCAAGTGGCACAAGTCAACTTCGCCGCCAGATGCAGTCATATAAAACCGAGACAGTTTGATCAGATAACGCCGATAACTCTTATAGCTGCCAATATTAGCCTCATTCGATAACGCTTCTTGCAGTCGTGTTGCTTGCTGTAATGATGTCTGTGCTCCCATTTCCAATGTTTCTGGTAATTTAATATTCAATAATTTAACACCTGAGCTTGAAATGATGTACTATGTCAAGGGAGGTTTTCTTTTTTTCGCCAGAAGTGCGGTGTGACTAAACACCAAATAAAGAAAAACATCCAACAACAATAAACTTAACTTCCAAGAAAAAAAATAAAATGTTATCATTCAATTCTTATAACAACAAAAAATGAGGAATTTAAAATCTTTTTTAGAAATTATAAAAGAATTTACAAAAAAGTAATAAGAGCGGCTAAAGCCTACGAAATTGATAAAAAAATTAAGGAACTGTGGACAATTTTTCAAAAACGGCTTGGAAAACTATTAACGAAAACCGCCAAACTAAAGTCTACAAAAAGTTTAAAATGTTTCGGAAATTGTTAATGGAGATAAAATCTTTACACAGCCGGAACATATAGCGAATGAGTTTAGTGCCTATTTCTCTTCGGTGTCTTCTGCTTCGTTTTGTGGGAGGTTCCGGCTGCGGTACGGGTCGAAATCCGGAACCGCTGACATCCATGGTCGTTGCCCCTGTTGACGAGGATGAGGTGGCCCGCATCATACAGAGATTGAAATCAAAAAAGTCGACCGACATAAATGGTGTCTCAGTGTGGTTGCTCAAGTTATGCTTTCAGCATATATTGACACCACTAACCAAATTAATAAAACTTTTCTTTCATTCAAGGCTCTTTCCCCTTCAATTTTTAAAGACTGCTAAATTAACAACCGATCTTTAAGAAAGGTGATTCCAGGCAAATGAGCAACTACCGGCCGATTTCAATCCTGCCGGTATTCAAGTAAAGTCTTTGAGGCTGCCTTCCTGATTCGGCTAAATGCATTTCTAGAGCGTTTTGAGATTTTGAGTCCAAATCAGTTTGGATTCCAGGAAAAACAAATCCACAATCGATGCAATTTCGACCCTTCTGGATAATGTTGTCGATGGGTTGGAGAGGCGACAACATGTGCTCAGCGTATTTTCTCGACCTTTCCAAAGCGTTTGACTGCGTGCATCATGAGACACTGATGAACCAGTTAGAGCTTTGTGGCATTCGGGGTCTCCCTCATAAATGGATCTCGTCTTATCTCAGGGACAGATACCAGTGTGTGCTGATCTCGGGTGTCATTGTCGAGGAGAAATAAACTGGTTCATGGAGTCCCACAGGGATCTATTCTTGGGCCGGTTCTTTTTCTTCTATATGTAAATCGAATAAATTCATCGATCCAAAATGGAAAGATAATTTAATATGCCGATGATACGACTCTCTGCATAAAATCAACTTCGAAAGAAAATCTTGAAATTGAATCCTTCATTGCTGTCAATTGCTGCATTCAAAATTTTTCTGAGATCAACTTAAGAACAAACAGTACAAAATCTAATGTCATCAACTTTTGTCCCCGACAAAATGAAGATGTATGCCACCCGGCAGTTTTTGTAGAGAATGAGCTCTTGGAAGAATACTGACTCTACCAAGTTCCTAGGGATGTACCTCGACAAAGGTCTAACCTGGAACAATTCATGTGGACTATATCTGTGCTCGTGTTACTTCAGGTATCTACGCCCTGCGTAACCTTGCCAACTATTGTTCACAAAAAAGTCTTAAGAATGGCTTATTTTGGCCTGATTTATCCATACCTGACATATGGTTTAAGACTTTGGAGGCAGCTGTGCCAAATACAATCTAGTAAGAGTATTCAGACTACAAAAAAAATCTGTCAGAATAATTATCCAATTTAAACATCAGAGAGTCGTGCAGGGATGCTTTCAGGGAGCTCGGATTGCTGACTCTGCCCTGCCTCTATATATATTGGAGGTTGCCCTGTATTGTCGATCGAAATGTGTTCTTATTCGGCGGGTAGTTGACATTCACTCTTACGAAACTAGAGGCAGGGAGAGTTACCGTGCAGAACAGCATAGGACGGTGGCTTTCGAACGCTTGCCGTCACAGGCTGGAGTCAAAATTCTCAATCGGCTCCCTGAGGGTCTTATACAATCGGATAATTTAAACCAGTTTAAAGCTCTTTCTGAAGCGCCTACTGGTGTCGAATGCGTTTTATTCTGTCGAAGAGTTCATGGCTGGCTGCTGGGAGAATTAGAATAAAAATTTACAGAATAAAAATTTACATAAAAATTAATTAGTAGAGCCCCGAGTCTCATGTTGGAATGAATGTTGGCGTGGAAAGGACAAGAGATGTATGTTTGAATGAGTATTGTAAGTATGAATGTGTATAGTAGGGATTTTTTACAAATACTTAAACCTGACTTTTGCAATGCAATGTATTATTGCCAAAATGCAATAAAAGAATTATTATTATTATTATTATTATAAAAACTAATAGAAAATTGCCAAGATTCTCAGTAAAAACCATGCATATTTATAATTAATAAGTACCAATATGCAACTATTATTTGAGTATTTTCTAATATAAAGTTTGTATTTTTAGACATTGCTTCTTTGTTACTGTTTAATAATTAACACATTTATAATTTTGATTAGTAAAATTAAATTAATTTACTAAACAGCACTTATTACAAAATTTAACTCCTTTAGCCTAAAAAGACCCAACTAAACGTGTAATGATATCCCCTCTTACTCCTCCTACATCCCGGAACCGGAAACTACCCTCTTCACGACCTCCTCCCCAAGCTTCCATTGTGAGAGATTCCAACAAATAACAGGCAGTAAGAAGATGATTTATTTTACCATCCCATTCTTCGACCTGCAATGTTTTTCCTACCACATCATTGTAACTTCTTCCTGCAGACACTACGGCAACCTTTCCCTGTCATCTGAATACCTCGGTGATGACCAACAATTCCGCTAACCGAAGGTGACTGGACGAAATAGTTTCATATATTAATTTGGTAAATTTATGCAAATGTAAACAGTGGTAAAACAATAATTCCACGATTAGCTATAACAGAGGTAAAACAATAATTCCAAAATTAGCAATAACAGAGGTAAAACAATAATTTCACGAATAGCAATAAAATAACATGTAATAATTTCAATTGAACAATTTAGTTGTTTCTTTGCGCAGTAAAACTCAAAGAGAACATCATTAGGTACAGTATAGAGTTTAGATACGTACAAAAACAAACGAATAACTAAAATAAATTAAAATTGTGTGACTAGTATTTGTCATTAGCCAGGAAATAATAATACAACAGTTTGAAATCTTTTTGTGTGTGTTTACTTCCACTAATAAGACAGTGATTTTTAATACGAAAGGATATAAAGTTTTGTAATTTTTATGGAACAGTGTAAACAAGTAATAGAAATGCAATTGGATGAAAACAGTTCTGGACGGAAGTAATTTAATTCTAATTGCCTGTGACTCTTTCCACCTATATGGCAAAAGCAGTTACTTTTTAAACTCAATTATTAATAGCTAATATGATCCATTGCTGCTTTTAATTAGCCATCTTATTATTAGCAAGGAGACGTGATCAAATAATGTTGCTGCCACGATTGGTATTTCCTTCAATCTTACTTACTAATTGTACTTGTTAATCCTTATTGTATTGCTTTAAATTGATAAAAACACCACTTTTGTACTGTAGGTAAGAATACAGTTTTATATCATTAGTAATTACGCTACTGCGCCAATATTGTGTAATTCTGTAGGCCTACTATGTTGCTACGAATCCTCTACAATTCAAACCTAAAACGTAATGAAGATAGTTCAATTTCTTATTATCTGTAAACATTACTGGTATGGTTTTTCTGCCTAAACCTGAAAGTGAGCTAGAGATTTACTTCATACTTTTATGGACACAGAAAAAAATTAAAATAGGCTAATACAGAATTAACATTAGACAGACTGTTCAGAATACCATCCGATGGCCAGTGCTAGTACCACCATTGACGAGACATATGGCAGTAACGGTGAATTCTGTTAATTCGAAAACTAATACTTCGGTCTAGGTTTGGATTGCCTTTGGTTGTGAAGTTGCGTTTTACCCTTTTGTAACAGCAGATACAAGGAAGCGTGTAGCAATGGTAGTTATTCGATAATTAATTAGTTTAATAATTTTGGTAAAGTTTCAAAACGGAGTTTTAACAATGTGTTTAATACTCTGTAGTGGAATAAGGTTAACAGATTAAACCTAGGGTCAGCGTGGGAGGCTTGACGTTTGCCCGACAGCGGAGCACGTAGTAGCTACCTCCCAGTGGACCCATGTGAAACATTTCCAATTTTGATATACTGTAGAGGGTGTTTGGGGGTGGATGTATTTAACCCTGAAAGTTAACTAATTGTAAAGGTATTGTTTGGACAGACGTACACAATAAGAGAGAAATTTGCTTCCGTCATGAAACTGCGATGTAGGTTCAGGAAATTTACTTTTGCAGTCACTAATTATAAATATAGGAATAAGTTTTAAGTAAGGTCACAACTGAACGTTTTAAAATGAATAAATTTCTATTAACATATATTTTTATATCTTCAGTACTCAAATATAGATTTCACTTACTTCAGTAAAAAATAAAATAAAAACGAGCAAATATAATACGAAATATATCCCGTAAAAAACATCTAGTGATTTTCAGGCGATCTTCATGTTCAACAAACACTATTATAGGAACATCCAAATACTTGTATGAGTATATACTTAAGTATTTGCTATGTAAATAAGTAAGCATGTAAGTTTGCCATGTATGTTGTGTGTTCTCATTCTCATTGTAATCCAGTTCTAAACCTATCAATAGAAACTTTTGAACTAATATACATGAAATCCATGATCCGTCCATCGTGGTCGCAGCGCATACGCGATTCGCAGTTACCGCAGTCAACATAATCATAACACAGTAATACAATTCAGCTCTTTACCGTTTAGCTTGTTATGAAAGTGATATTATAAAAGCTAAAATGTTCAAGCTTTGTACGAAATCAACCAATCCAACAAATTAACAATATCAAATGCTAAATGTTTAACCTCACTGTGTTATTCTGTTTAAAATTTCGTATAGTACCTGTTCATCTCATTCTCACAGTGGTTACCCACAAGATAAATATAACGCAGTCACTTTTTGACGAACAGGCAATCAAGATTCCCTATGGAGCGATTGTAACATTTGCAAAAGCAGTGTAGCGGTAGTAATAGGATCTAGTTCGTGAGTAATGGGTAGGAGAGGCTTTGCTAAGCCCCAGACAATAAGCTGTAAATATAATATGGAAGGCGAGGATCAAAATGTTTGCATTGTTTTCGTCATATATTTCTTATGTTAAAACGAAAAAACAAACAATCCTGAGATAAGTAACTAACTATACTTAAAAGATATTCTCATAAATAAACCTACTTTAGATTAATTGGATGTCTAAGTATAAAAGCAGAGTGTTAAGTATAATCTCAAATTAATGTGAATTTAATTTAATAGCTTGTCAAATATAGGCCTACATATATCTAAAGTTTTTCGGTGGACAGAGTCTTGCAATAGAATGCTTCAGTTTCTTATCGAGTGTCTATAAGTAATATGGAGTCTTATATAAATTTAAAAACTAGAAGTATTTTAATTAACTTAAATTTAAATTGTAATGTTAATGCGAATTTTCAATCCAGCAATGTGTAATATAATTTATTAGGAAATATTCAAACTTTAAAGCCGTTCTTTTTAGTGATAAGATAAAATAACTTGCATAGTAACAAATTGTTATTTTTTTCTTTCAACCAAAACTATTATCCCTAGTTACAATGTTACAGAAACAGATTACCTTACTTTAAAAATCAACTGTTGTTGTTACAATAGAACAACGTAGAGTATTTTTTAACATTTCACAAAAGTATTTTAATGCAGGTAATTCCAAAAATAAGTTAAATTTCCTATAACAGTGTGTTATAAGAAATTGTTTTATATCTTATTTGATTGTTTTGTAATATAAGACTTCACAATTTATAAATAATTAGAGCTACAGTATTGCATACGTGTCTTAATAGGAGCTGATTTAAATGTAACAATGCAGTAAATAGTTTTACCTAGTTTAAAACGGCGGTTGTTTTATTTTAGTTACAGAACCGATACAGTTACTATCTGCTTACATTAAATTGTATAATAAACGAAATGGCAACAAAATAAGTAATTTTATTAAAGGGGATCGGCCTCTCTTAAAAAAATGATTAAAAAGCACATACAAAATAGACCAACCAACTACAAACAGTTTTTTTTTTTTTTTTATATTTATCAAAATGGGATAGTAGTTATGTTCTTTTTCAAACTCTGCAAATTCAATTTCAAATTATTAAAAAAATAATGGTAATTTGTTAAACTCCCAACTGAATGCATTAGACAAATACTTGTTTGTGACCGTATAACAAAAACCTTTCACATGATATAGAGAATTAAATCAATTGGATAACATGTATATATTCATAAATTTTTTATTATTATAATTATATCAACAAAAAAGCATATTACCTTAAAAAGCCAATATTAGATTAAAAATACTTTATAATCATAATAATTTACTTAAGCACTGTAATTGTATATCTTTAAATTACCTAGTATTAAAGATATACAACTATCACTACATAGTAATACAACATGTAACTGAAGGTACAATGCCAATCAATACAGCCAACACTGCAGCTGATTATGAGTGTGTTTGCGGTGAGACAATCCTGACCTCTCTAGACCTTAATGAGATTTCACTATTTGTGGCTAGCCAAGTTGGCATCGTTGCATCCTATCCAGTTCATTTCAGTATTTACATATAGTACTGTAATATTGTGGTTGATTTATTTTGCTCTAAAAGTTTTAGCATTATAAAAATAATCAAATTTTTATGTACGTAGTAAATTTTAACAAATTAATTAATTAATTGGTGAAATGGTTTTTTGGATTAAATTACGAATAATAATAAAAACCAAATTATAACTAATGAGCTATGCAAAGGTATTTTTATTTCTATAAGGATTTTTTAATTATCCTTTTTACTTATATATCTAACATAACAATTCTGTTAAATCTGAGCTCTTTACTATAGACTAAAACATGAATAAACTAATCTATAAACAACTTTACTCACACATAACGATTATTAAGGAAGGATAATGTAACTTTATTCTTGTAGTATAGAACAGAATGCAGTAGTCTGACATGTAAACAACAAAAAAGAATGTAAAATCATGTAGAAAACTAATGTTTTAATAACATACAGAGTAGATTTTGAGGAACAGGCTTCGCTGAGGCTGAATGCAATTTTAAGTCTATAGCTCTTTTTAGTAGACTACATGTGTAACTGTACAAATTGTTTACAGATCTATTAAACCTGTGATTTTCTCGTTGCCATAATGGTTATCCAAAAATCCAACGTAAAATGTTTGTTAATGCTCTGCCAAACATGGAGTGACATGTACCGTCATCAAAGCCGATGTTACAAGCTTAGATTTCAAGACATAGATATCAAGCTTCTTGAGAAATGTATTGTCTAAAGATAGTTAGAAGGATATGCAGAAATTAAATTTTTACAGCGCTTCCATTGATAGCAATAAACTGAGAAAGTACCATTACTTTTCGAAACGTAATCTTTTTGGATACTGTTTTCTTTTATTTGGTATATAATTTGGAGTTTAAGTGGACTTAACAGTAAACTATTTTGTTAATGATTGTAAAATTAAGTAAAATGCATATACAAAATAAATACGTTATATACAACCATCACTCTGGACACTAATATACATATGATTCCTACAAAACATATACCTTACCGTTAATTACAATAAATATTAATGGAGTTTCATTAAATTTTAACAGGAAATTTAAATTAACTCGGTTTCTTTGTACTTTAACAGAAATTTTATACCATTTATATGGTTATATAAACAAATTATAAAATATTTCATGAGAAATAAGACAAATATTACATTTGGTGGAAACATTTAGGTTTTTATTTTTTCGCATAACTATACTCTGTATACCTGGAACTCGTACACAATATCATATTACAGCTACATACCAGAGGTTGGCCTCAAATGAGAGAATAGACTGCATAAATTACTGAGTATTGCTATTAGTAATCATGATTTATTACTTTTTACTTGAGCTACGCACAATTTGGCACCGCAGCGGGCTCGCTATCGTCCTGCCTCCTACACGTGTCTGGTCTCACAATGATTCACAACTAAACTATTTTTGCAAGTCACATTTTTTCTTTAAAATGTAATTATTATTTAATAAAATTAGAATACTAAACGAGATTTTCTTGTGGTTATAAATGAATAAAAAAATACTTGCTGAGCATGACTGAACCATATTATTCAATATGCTGGCACAGTTTATCTTTTATGTGTGGTAGGATGTAAACATTTCTTTTCTGTATGTTTGTATGTTGTCTGGCTGCCACAAGACATCTCAAGGATGAAATGAGCTAAACACATGTTATTTTCCATGCAACCTGAGCGACATGTGGAGTGTCAACTTCTAACTTGTAGACACATCCATAGTTCAGAAAATAAATCAAATATGTAAGGTGTGATGAAAAGAAAATTGTTTCTATTAGCCATCTCTCTATTAGCTATGTTTCTATTAGCCATGTACCTTTAAACCCACCTTGAATTAGGAGAAGCTTGGTGTGTTCTCTCAAATGTAGAATCTGAAACAAAAGCAATTGATCAAACAATGAAAGGTTTAAAGCGTGTATAAGTATAAGTGCTACCTCTTGCATTTAAATCTTGGTAACTGGGTAACTTACAATGCACAGTTCACAACTGCTCTTATTACTATTAACAACTGACAATATTTCTAAATGGTAACACGTTGTACTTAACATGTAGTACGTGTAATCAAATATTAGCCATAATAATCAATAGAGACCACTGTATAAAACCTGAAGTAATCTTACATTAGAGAATAGAGAAAGTAGACTATCGCTCTCACTGTTATAGTTAAAAAATAAATTAAGTTTTAAGACTCACCTAGATAATTTAAAATACTTGATATTGCTTGATATGAAATACTCACCACCTGAAGATTACTATTATCTGGTAATCCATGAACACATCGGACTTAAGCATCATTTATCTGTACTTCACACTTTCTGTGAACTAATCCAGAACGCATTTATATAGCCATAATCATTGTATAATGTACATAACCATAATGTTTTGTTGCTACATTGAATTTTGCGAACCTACAGAATTAAACGCGTGGCAGTCTTAACTGGCAACCGGTGCGTTGTATAGGACGTTAAATATTCAATCTAATCTACATGATAAAAATATTATTGTAGGAAGGTTTTGGCTCTAAAGCGTTCTATATTCCTTAACATTTATTTGACATTCTAAGAAAATAGAACCCCACCTATGATCCAATGATGTTTGATATTTGCACATTCTAAACAAATATAAAAAAGGACGACAAAAATCCATTTCTAGATGTCTGTTTGTCAATCTGTACGTCTGTCCACACGATACCTTGAAACTAACTTGCAGGCTTTAAATTGTGCATAAAGCTTCATTTCTATAAGAGGAACACTTGTGATTTTCCATAGGATGTTGAGCGTTTGCAAATATATTTACATTGATTTTATGGGTAACCATGATGGCAATGAGAAAACAACAAAATAAATAAGTTTGTAAATGAGCTGGGTACATTCTATGAGATTTTAACATGTGAGATATTTACACATCTTTTTGAGTGCCCCAAAACGTAATGAAATAAGAGTATACACTTTTATTATTTAAACGCTGCAATAAAACCCAATTTAATAAACAAATATGTGAATTACCATATAACAAGGTATGTCCAAAGATATTTCATACAAAATTTCATAAATCTTGAAATTTTACACACAAGCAAAAAAAGTCGTTTATTATCTACTTTAGAACATTTTGAAATTTAAAAAAGTGCCAAAATTAATCATAATATATTATTAAATGACAAAGATTTTCTAACAAGAAATGTATTATTCGATAGACTTTTAAACAATATACAATGATCTCACATAAAATTAAATACAACAAATTTAGCCACCAAGGTAGTAAAAACACATGACAAATTAATTTTAATTATTTATTTTTATAATTAACTTAACCTTATTTTGTACCTGAAGATGGAATCAATGATTCCGAAATGTACATAGGAAGAAAAAATTATGGTTGCCTGTAAAGTCGGTTTTACGGGCGAAGATTTTACGTGACAACGTCTTTTTCTCGGTAGAATATTTATTGATATGAATATTATTAAATTGCACAATAGGAACAAGGAATTGAATGAAAATAAGAATTGCACAAATTTTAACTCTAGAAATATATTTTGTTTACTAAAACATTGTACATAATTTGAAATTAATTAAAATTTGTTATTGTAAATGGTAAAGTTGAATAAAACATTTACTAAAATTGGAATTTGAAATTCTTGCTAAACACAGTTAAATTCTAACTCCGCGCGTAGTGATTGGTCGGTTTAGTTCGTTTGTTTGGTCGCACTGTTATGACAGGTTAGAGGTTATAATTTGTTATTTTAAATGTTTGACTAGCAATACGCGCTGTTTCTTCTCAATCGACTGAATTACGATTGATTGCAGAGTGATTTAAACTAATAATTTACTTAACACTATCAACATTTGTCAATAGTATGACAAAACCTATAAACTCAGTTTCTCAACTTTTGTGTCAATCTAACAATTAATCATTCAATCATAGTTTACGATAATGAAATATCAGTGTACAATTATTTACCTTTATTGTTGTAGTTGTTGTAAATGACGAATCTAAGCACTCCACATTTTCACGAATAAACATAGTTATCTGCTTTATCCCGTGCGGCGGACTCACAGTTATCTGCTTTATCCCGTGCGGCGGACTCACAGTTATCTGCTTTATCCCGTGCGGATCCCGTGCGGCGGACCCACTGGACGGGCATCGTAACATTACCGGGCGTTACACTTTTTCATGAGTGACTCCGAGCCGCAACCTAATTTAAGACGTTGTCACGTCAAAATAAAAGCTTAAAAGTGTTAAAAGTTTATTCATATTATGTTATTTATTATAAAACACTTTTCGAGGCTACATCTCTAACATATTTCATACATATACGTTAATTTTTGAAAGAAACTTTTGTTCGATATAGACAAGAATTATTAGTACTGCATAAGAGTACAGTTCCAACTAGTGAATTAGGCTGAACATCATTGAAGCCTATCACTTAATACGCTGACACAATTTCCTTTTGCTTGCCTGGAGATGTACAAATTTCTTTCCTGTATGATTGCCTACTTGTCTATCTGTCTACAGAACAGTGAGAGAATGAAATGATATATAGACTTTTGCATATAACCTCAAGGAAGCCTGGTACGCGACACGTAGTGTGGTGTGATTAAATTGTATAATTAAACACTTCACTTAAACGTCACTTATAATCTCGAGTCGAAGCAACACAAATATAAAATCAAGAGCGTACTGACGTTATGATATAAAATAACTTTTGTAACGTTTCGGCGAGCTTAACACTAGAGATAGTCAAACGTACAGGTGGAACGCGTAGTCCATCATCTAACAGTTCGGTCACGGTAGCCCAGTAGAAAGAATTTTAAAAGGAAAGGCCGATCTCCTTTGTGTATTTATTCTGCCCGCACTCTTAGCCACTGGCTTGTGCTGGTCTCTTATCAATGAGAATAGAGTCGGTACAGTATATGATCAACAGTACTGATATAAATAGTGCTTTCTTTGGTAACAGGCAGCATTTGAATCTGTAGCTCAGATGCAATGTCCGACGTTATAGATCGTGTACCTATCGGACCTTCTCCGATCGGTATAACAAAACGGTCAGAGCAGTAAAGTCTTTTGAAAGTTACATAAGAAGCGGAAAGTTACGATTTTACAAGTATAACAGAAGAAGTGAGAGCAAATGTATGTTTACTCCTAGATTTCAGCGATACTGAGAACGTAATTCCTTTAGGTTCCACTGCCCAAATGCGATCCAAAAGTTTATCTGAATATGCTAGATCATGTGGTTATTAATCCTCAACGTAGAGTCCTTAGTCTCAAGATTGGAGACATCGTAAGCCGGCCCAGAAGACTGAGCAGGGTATTGGTATCTTACCAATTCGTCCTCGGTCACTATCGTCAATCGGTTTTGTATAGATGAGACAAAAAACAAATTGCATGTGCCTTCACTGAATGTTTAATCCTTCAATCGACTGCTCCTCCTATTCATGAATAGCTTCATGATACACTGTATCACACAGTCGCTATGGCTTTATATGTTGCTGGCTGGGCTATGACAGTTATCATACACTGAAGATGGTCACTCTAAGGCTGGTATTGCTTTTAGTGGGATTTGAGGTTACCTCATTATGTGGTGTGGTGGGGAGACACAAAGAGACAATGATTTGCAGATGAAATGATCGGTCCAGAATACCGAGTCAGTAAGGTAGCGGTCGGTCAGCCAGATAATTAGGTTCCAATGTCTAGGGTTCTCCTAGATAGGCGTATATATTGTATTACACATAAAAGGACTGCCAGATTTGAGAAGGATGATTGGAGTCATGATTTCCGTCCACCTGTCATAAATACAGAAGTTGTTGTACTAGCATCGGTTAGTGTTGCGCATACCAGCCCCATCCTTTCATTCATTTCCTTCTATTTTTCTTATCCTAATCTATCTTCATATTGGTGTATGTTACTAACCTTGTAGGATTAAGAGTATAAAACTGAAATAAAAGAAGTAAATCCCAAACAAACATTTTTTAGCATTAACAGTAGGGTAAAATATGCTCCAATCTTTTGAAACGTAACAACTTTTACCATTGAAAACCTAATGGTTTTATGATTCCGATGACACAATTTGATGGCAACTAGTTTCATACTTAAAGTAAAATATATATTGCTACCTAAATGAGTTTCTATCTTAAGAATTTATCTTAATGACACATGAAAGAGAGTAGGGGTAAATCATAAATCATATTATAATGCAAGGATGGAACAGATTAAACCGATATGATAAATAGACTATGTTTGCAAACTTTCCTTTTGTCAGTTCATTTGAAACCCAAATTTCCTCCTACATTGAATTACTGGTGACAGCGGAAAGTTTATCTTTCTGACAGAGTTGTGTTGCCGATAACTCGCACTGAATAATTCACCAGTCCATTACTTTCCTATCAAACACCGATTTCTGCGAACTGTGGTTGGAAATTCTCAACACTTTCATTACCTGTTTTGTATATTGATAATTGTAACTTATTAATTGTATATCGTAATGTATTTGCTTTTTAAATTGGCAATTATGATTGGATCAACAAACTTAAAATACTAAAATTACAATGTTGGAAATGTCTGTATAAACAGCAGATTGAAATGTTCAACGAAAGCTTTTTTTATATCACAAACTATTAAAGATGGAAAATGATAAAGCTGAGAAATGGTTGTTTGTGAAATATTGACAAATTTATATATAAGCTGACAACAAGCTATCAGAGGAAATATACTTGTTCAAATTACATGTTTCTTAATATATATTCCTACAAAATATAAAATTATTTTGAGGAATAACCAAGTTTACAAATTGGTTAAATTTATATTTAAAAAAAATGCTATTATCATAGTTTAAATTATTAAATTATCTCCGGACATTTAGGCAACCTAACTAAATAACTCTTGCGCCTAAAGATTGCAACATAACATTAGTGAAGTCTATGACTGACAATCAACACAGTTGGCCTGTTGCCATGCACTGAATGAGTCAACAGTTTGGCAATTGTGTGAATTGTTAATGTTACACCAGATCCATGATCCTGCCACTCACGGACGGCTAATGCAAGGAACATTTTAACTCTGTTGCATTTATGTTTGCATATTTTATTGCTGCGAGTATTTAAGGAAAGGTTTATATTTTCTAAGGGCGGAGTATTAATTTCTCAGCTCAGTTTTAATATCCATGCAAAACTATGGTTAACATTCAAAAATTATAAAAACTTGATATTAAATAATAACGATATTTTATATATATATATATATATATATATATATATATATATATATAAATATATTTATATATATATATATATTTCATATTAACGTTTGAGAAGTATCGTATTTGTTTAATTTTAGAGATGGCATTTTGGAGTTTTGAGTAAAAATAGAGGTAATTGTCATCGATTGGAAGAAATGTTTCTTATAAGGTCTATGCGTTAAAATGTTGTGTGAGCTAAACTTCCATACTTTCTTGAATAAACTTTTTAAATTTAATTCTTTGGTCCCTTTATATTGAATTTAATATGTATCTAAAACAGCGTAAAATATTAGCGAATAGATGAATATCCCCAATTTTGTTAATATTTTATGAAAATATTTATGTTTAGTTTACTTTATGTTTCCAAATATTTCTGAAATATGCGCCCTTGAAATTATGTATGGATGGATTATGTATGGATGCAGTTTTTTACTAATTACGGAACATTTTGGTGGTGTTTATTATACTTCCAAATAAAAAGAATTTCGAAAATGAATGTTATTTTGCAGCCTACTGTATGGTTAACCTAGGCACTAATATTATTAATGATTTACTTTATCGATCTCAAATATGACTAGATTATTCACCCACATTATTAAATACCAATCCTATACATTCTAAGATATAAATACTTCAGAAATATACTTTAATACATTTTTATTGAAAGTAATTGGAAATTATTGTAGTATCTTTCCCAATAAAAGCCGCTCTTATTAAAGCTATAAAGGGTGGAAAAATGACATAAAAGAAACTTGAAGTTTGGAATGTGTTTACAAAGTAACATTAATAATTAACTGTGTTCATTTTGACATTCATGATGGCTTTATGTTCTTTTGATTTTGCACTGAATGAAAGCTGTTTGAAGTATTTAATAACTTATGTATTAATAACACCAGTTTTATAAAATATATTTGCACTTTTTGGATAGAAAAAGTGTGTTGATAACAATGATTAAAAATTTAAACTATGATGTTTCGTTAATTGATAAATACATAAAAATGTTCCGATGACATATATTATTCATGTTTTGTTCAGATGAAAGCATTCATAAACATTTTTTCTACATTTCAAATGGTAAAATGTATATATTCATCCATATTACCTGTTCTAACAAAGACTTCTTTGTGATTTTATTTTCCCCTTTACATTCCTCGTTTTAATTACACATTTCTTTAATTAAAATTATTATTACACGTACTAGTATTCCATGTACTACAGTTTGCCTTTATAACGTACTACATAATATAATGTACGTTTACTCATGTAAAGTATAATTTATACTACAAATATTTCATGCTATAGTCATTTCAAGATGGAAACAGTACTTTACTGTTTGGGAGGGATAAAAGTGCTTTCATATTATGTATTCAGTAATGGGAAAGATATTCCATCACATTTTACATGACGGCTCCATTCTGTTACATCTGTGGTCTGAGAACAGTTGAAATATAGTGGCCCTGGCGTTGTGATATACTTACGATAACTTTTTTCTCCAGGTCATAAGCATTTCTTTGGAACTTATTCTATACTATATTATTAAAGGCCAAAAAATATTTTTCATTCACAAACGGCACTTTTGTAACGTATTGGTACCCATTTACGTATTGGTAATATTTTGTATTTTAGTATTTGGTTAACAAATATTAGAAAAGAGTGTGAATTAAAACATGAAACCTAAGATGAATTTGTATAAGTAATGTAAAAGGAGTGCTGTAGAGTAAAAGACGATGCTGTACTATAAAGAAGTCTCTTCAACTTAATCTCAACATTTGGAAATAAAAACAAAGGTTCAAACGTATTGGTGGCCATCTTTATTTCCATCGCATAAAATAAATTAAATTTTTATTCGTTATTATGTTATAAATTTTGTGTTTCGTAATCAAATATTTTATAATGGACAAAAACTAGTGAAAGTTTAAAATGATTTTTGAGAGGCAAACAGTTTTGGAGGAACAGTTTATATAACAATTTGCAAAAATGTTGCTACGTCGCCAATTTCCTCCTTAACCGATAAGCTGGTAATTCGGATTAGAGCTTAGCATATACTGTATGATGCGCCATCTCTTACCAGTACAAGCCCCTAAAGTAACTCATGGTCTTTGATGGTTATTACATTATATATACCCTCGCAAAGTCAAAACCATTAAAACCCTTATGTTTTTTAATGCGTCATTATTTAATCAAGAAGCTTCAAAGAAAAATATTAAAAACCTTTGTGTCTATATACAATGTATTAAAATTAATATACAGGTCATGAAACTTGAAGATTCTTTCATTTTTCTGTTGGAATTTGGCGCCAACAACATACATATAATTTATTTAATTATTAAATCTATATACATATATGTGCGATAACTAAAACAGCCTATCATTTCGAGGAATTAAAGCATTAGATATAACAGAATTAAAATTATTATGTTTATAGATGGAAATTGTATATTCTGTAAATTATTGTATAAGTTTTATTCTTTTAGTGCAGGTCCTTTATGGATATTTTCAGCCTTTTATATTGCACTGAGGTCTACTTAAATGGCTTGTAAAAATACTAATAGAGTAACGTATACTTTGAGTTATACTGATGAATGGATTAGCAATTTATAAAATACCAATCATCCGAGAAAATATGAATCGTTTATATTTGCAACTCAGCTATTTAAAAACGATTATACCAGTATGATAAGTTTATTTTATAAACTGGTTTCGCCGGACTGAGTTATGAACTTGGCATGCAATTTGGCACTTGAAGAGTGCAAAATCCCACAATACTCAGAATGGAGCTGGAGTTTTCCAAACGTGAGCAACAATTGTTTGACATTCAGGTTGTAGATATTTATAACACTTTTTAGTCCAATTGAGACAAGCGCAAATGCTTCACTTGTTTTCTTCTAACATATTTAAAATTCAAACATTTACTTCTACAATAAATGAAACTTTCATAACAGGCAACCATTTATTGAACGACTATTTGTTATGTACACAGTTTATATACGTTACATAAAAATTTTTTTAATAAAGGTGCAGTATGTACTTTCACGTCTATGCCCAGACGAATAAAAATGGCAATTAATCAACTAAACCATTAAAGCATAAAAAATATAATCACTAATAATGTCACAAATAAATGTTCATCCGCGAAGTAGAATTTCAAGGTTAATAAATAATAGGTAACCGTCTGTAATTATTAAATGTAAATATTTGTATGACTATTGATTACCATTCCATTTTAGCAAGGTAATCAGTGTCAAAAAAACACTTTGCCATAATTGGCAATTAGGTTTATCAGTCTAATTATCTCTTTCTCCCTCCTAATTAACATGGACGCTTCTGGATAATAGCCATTATCACTAATTAAAAACAGCTGTCAGGTCAAATTAATGTATTTAAGTTTTATGTTTAATGGAAAACAAAATAGAAAAGTTAGTTCTGAAATGCAAAATAATCTAATATTCTATCACTTTTCACATTCTATTTTGACAAAAAGCAGCAACGTCTAATGTCTATCCAAATTCCTTTCTTATTGAATATCTTGCGAAACCTACTAGTGTTATTCTTCTATTATCTAATAGCCGTTCATACAATTATAAGAACACATACCTCTACATTTCGGGGCAAAATATAAATATGAGTATTTCCACATTATCCTCCCTGAGTAAATTTTGAACATATTGGATTTGTGAATAGACAAAGAATAAAAATCTCTAATCTAGAAATAAATATGTCCAACACTGAAGTTAAACTCCAAACTCAAAATTAAAATTGAATTTTAATACTCAAACTGGCTTTTTAACACCAAAATCGGATTTATTCTCATTTTTACTTTTAATGAGTTAGATTGGGACGTTCCTGTTCACACAAGAGACATCAATTAATGCGGAATTCATAGATAGTTTTTTTACTACAAAGCAATCTAAACAAGCAATAAATGCTACATACGGAAGAAAAATGTTTAAAGTAGGGAATGTTAACGAAATAGTATTACTTTATTAACATGAATGAAAATTTACTTTTGCGTCCTTAATCTAAAAATATACTCTATGTTTATTAAAAAAGACTTTGGCTACACTAGTCTTTAGCGTCAGCGTTAGGAGAAATCTAACAATGTTAAGAAAATGAAGGCCGACGTTAGCTGAGAGAGGACAAGGCCGAACAAGGACCTTTTGTTTCCTGACAGTTTCCTCCACAGCGCTCAACTGTTGCAAACTTCAACAATAAAGCCACCGCTTTGCCACCATTCCGTCCTACATTCGTTACAACTGTTAGATCAGCACAACTTTAATAAGGTGTGAAGAATATTGAACATTTTTAGAAAATAACAGTTTTCATTTTTCAAATCGTTTGAAACATTTTGACTTGAATAATCGCCTGCACCTCCACACAGCAGGTTAAACTCTGCTTAAGTTATGTTCATCATCGAAACGTTTCATTAAATGACACATTATTCTTGACTGCTCAACGAGAATCAATAAAATTTACCACCCCTTATCTTTCATTGCTCCGTATATTTTGTTTCATCGCTTACTTGCAAACGTTTTACATCGAACAGTTTTAGCATTTCTGAAAGATCGATTTCTTAGCCTTAATTAGATAGCTTTAGTATAGATAACATTGAACATGTTATTTTGTTTTGTCTTGTACGTACTGAAACTTCTGGATAATATATTTTAGTAGTTAACCTTCATTATATTAGTTATTGACTGTTAATGGCAAATAACTAAAATTTTAATGTTAATACTGAACGATCAACCAGTTTTAATGTAATATCAGTCATCTTATGCCTTATTTATTATTAATGAAAGCAAAATAGTAGTATATCACTAAAAAATTGGTCACACTATAGCTACGTGCTTTGTTAATACAATATAATATCTTCATTAATAGCATAAGAAACCAACTTGTACGATTTCTTTAGTTGTGACCTTAAACTGGTTAGGGTAAAGGATGCAATCTGTCCTACTTCAATTTTCTTATATTAGGTATATTCTATGTGAATCGAATCGGCCATAGGCTGACCGAAAAACAAAAAGATTCGTCAGTTGTTTTAAACTAACCATTGATTATTACTTTAACCTACAAAATCACGATGTTATGATCTTTCCACCAGTAAAAACTGTATACAGACGAGTGTTATAATAGAATCCTCTTTGTTCTGTCTTAAATTAGGTAATGTCGTGATTTAATCTGTTATAATGTCACTGAAACCTAATCTGGGTACAGACAAAATGGGAGATTTTTTCATTCATATCTTCTGGGCAACCCAATTTGTGTTCCAGTGTGGAACATTACTAACCAAAAGTATAAGATATAGGGATAAGCGGATAATCTGATCCATAGGACTAGTTTATTATGGAGGATGTGGTTGAGAAAAAAATGTTAGTAAACCTAAAATTGAGGTAGAACCCACCTTGATTTACTCAAAGCTGAGCACGTAGCTGAAATTAAGCCTGTCCTTTATAGCTGAAATAGTGCTCACTACCAAAATGTATGATGGTGTTGGTATCGAATCCCGATCTTTGGCAAACAAAATCACCCACACATACCCATCCTGAATATTCTGTCACTCCAGGAGCCGTACATATACCTTAATTGGTTTAAGTATAGTACGGATTTCCTGAACGTTATGCCGTTTTGAGTAATATAATAAATAAGTATAAATCGCTAATAGAGTTTTTTTAGTGTTTGGTCACATCTTATTAAAATATATGTATCAGATCAACGAAACCCAAACAAAAATATCTCAATATAATAACAAAAATATCTGAACATAAATAACATGTTCTATGTAAGACTCTGATCTAAACATTAGTAATCAATCATAGGTAAACAATAACCATGTACCATATATTCCAATTGATACGATCGGTCGAATATAAAACATACGTAGACCACTTCATCTATTCCGGTTTCTACGGTCTCTTTTTGTCATGTTTGAATAAAATTGGGTTTTCATCATTGGATCAATACTACTTGGATATTAACTACTTGAAGAGTGCAATTATTGTTCCAGCACGCTATTAAATAAAAATACTGAAATTTTATTGTATCTTTAAAACATTGTCCTCTGTGGTCATTTCGTTGTATAGTGAGAAATTACGTAGTGCACTTGGGAGACAAGATATAGTGCAACATTAGGAGTAAGAGGACTATACGGACTGTGTAGAAACAGAATGAAGGACAGGTAAACTTTTATGCTCTCTGTTGTGTATTGATTTATGTAGTCAATTAAACTCCGAAGGTTATGTATAAAAAAATTTAAATAAATACATACAGATATACAGATACAAATATACATAAACACAAATAGGCTTAGAATTGTTTTGTATCATATGGAGTGCTAGACTACACTAAATTTAGCAAAATATATGAACTAATTTCGACTTATCATATATTTATGGTTAAATATGAATGCAATAAATACGGACGAACATAACAAAATTTTCAAGACAGTTACTCCCTTTAAAACTAACGACTTTACTACTTTATTATCCATAATGATCTTTGTCCATTAATAATCAGGGATGTTACTAATTGGTCACATTTAACGCAATTTAACAGGTAAACCGTGAGCGATACAGCAAAAATGAAAACTTATTTTTATATCCTATCCGATTTTATAATAAAATAAGGTTTTACAATACGATTATCTGTTTAGCCTCAACAAAACAAAAAGAACCAGACAAAATTAAACCCGTATTGTGCCAGAATGGTTAGAAATATAGAAAAATATCATATGAACATTTGGATTTGCACTCAGACTTTGGATTAAACCACATGAAATGGCCATAATCGGGCTTGAAATAAAAGCTTACATCTTGTCTGGTAGAGTACCGTATAGTCGCTTGATTCGTAAGTTCCATCAAAGGACTACGCCTCTATCAGCCATTTGTGATGAGAATCAGGTAAAATATTTTGGTATAAAAGAATAAACTCACCATTTAATGTTTTTCCTACTAATCTTCCCCAACAAAGGCCTCAGAACAGGGTTGTTTACAATTGAATTCACCTTGAGACTGTGCCCCCTTAGCTACAAACGAGTTTTCTATCAATCTCTATTAGTGCAAAAGTCATAGAGTACACTGCCAAATTTCAGTAATATCCGTTAAATAAAAATAAATTTAGAACAGCCATTTGATTCACTTCAATCACGCCCTGAGGTCACATTTGACTGAAATCGGGCCACTTGGGATGAATATATAAAATCACCATGCTAAATTTCGTTGTGATGTCTTATACAAAAGACCCATTATATAATAATAACAGAAGTTAGTGGTTATCGTTGGGATATGATCTCTTGGATCTAATGCGATTGAATAAGGAACTTAAGATTTTCACTTACAAGAACACTCATTTTGCGAAAGTTGGGCAAAATTTAACTAAAAATGCGGTCGTATTTGGAGTGAAAACAGACAAGTAGGCTAACAAACAGAAGACAGTTTACAGATACAGACAAACTTTAATTTTTTTCATTGTTAAGTACTTACTTGATCCGGAGGAGCACTTATGTAAGCTTTTCTTCTAAACTTCATAGTATTACCCTTTTTAACAATATTTTGTACAGCTCATTAAAAATGATAGTTTGTTTCTTCATATTTTTCCGATAGCACTTATATGTTCACTAGATCTTTACTTAAAACTTTAACCATGTATATTCGTTGTTTTAAATTGTGGAATTTTTATGATAAAAAGTAAAATAGTTGCTTAAAAACCTTAAATATTTTAAAGCGTGTGTCTGTTGCTGGCAATTCTAGAGAAAATATACATTTAATTTCAAAAGTTAAAGAAAATAATTAAGAGGGACAAAAGTTCACAAGTTGACATATTTTAATAAGTTCTCCGTTTATTACAATATTACGGATAAATCCCAAATGTATAAGTTAAAATAAAGAGTAAGTTTCTTATGCTGATTAAAAAAATATATGGAGCTGACGTTCAGGAAGTAATGTAATGAAGATATTGTCTTAAAAGTACCTTATTATTGTATCGCATTTTACGAATATTCATAAATGTTATAAACATTGATTGTCCTCGTACGGAAATACAATAAACCCCTTTCATAAAGTTAGTTCCAAGTTGGTTTTGCATAGACATTGACGAAACCTCTACGATGCTCACTAAGAAACAATTTCACTCCCTAACTTCACAGTTTCGCTTCGCTGGCCTCTAAAGTTTCAACGGAAATTACTGAACTCTGAAACTACAGAACCAAATACTGTGAAATTGCAACAATTTGTTACCTCATAGTGGCTACCCAGACAAGGTTGTGCTCTCAGATTTCAGGGTTCTGTTGCTCTAGTGTTTGAACTTAGAAACTACTGAGATCTCGTATATTGTTAAATAAATCCCGAGATATATTACACATAATACTCATGGTGTTACCAATATGTACACTAAGAAATAGCTAAGGCTTCTACCTTCGGTGCTCCACCCTAACTTAAAAATCATGTATTATAGAAAACAAATAATACCCTATTCCATATTCCATTCTTTCGTTGTCCGGAAACAGTGCTCTGCTACTCGTAGCTACGTTGACTTTAACACAATACAGAATTTACAACTCTAAACAATGGTTGCTAAAAGACTGAAATATATGGTAAAATAATGTTTTGAAACTACTAATTTATTAATTAATGAATCCAACATAACATTTATTTACTTAATAAAAGCTCATCGGATTCTAAATTGTAACTTCTGCATGGTTAATACTAATTTATATTCCAGTTCACTAATAGTTTTGTCCTAACGAGATTTAAAAAGTAATTAGAAATAAATTTATTAGATCTCTTCTAGCTAAGAAAGCCATATTGTAATTTAATCCTGGAAGAAAATTAGTCTCTCTGTTGATTCTAATTATAACCTTTACTCAATTACTTTGGGCTTTACCTTACATTCGCTTTAACAATAAATTACGTAAAAACAAATTTTTATAACAATTTTGTTGAAGAAACGTTAAAACCATTAATCAAATTTTAAAAGATTAATTAGATTTAACAATTTTTAACGATAACAACAGACGTACAACGTGATATGAATAACAATAGATGATGGGATTACAAGATATTTAGAAAATTTTATTCCAGAAATGTTATTTTTTAATTCTGATAGTATAAACCCATAATTAGAATTTAAGATTATAATGACAATGAAAATGAAGTCATTTTAACTATCGGAATTACAAGATTGTAGTGAAAATGATACTGACCAAGTTATAAAAACTAATGCAGACGATCATAATGAAAATGTATAAATATTTATGACTTTAATATTATAAGTCAGTGATCAGTGTACACTAGACACTTAATTATGTTACATAAGACACATAAATAATATTTAAAACATATTTATAAAATTAATAGGAAATATAAAACTTTTCCAATGGAAAAGAATTAAGTATCTCCTGTTATTTTAAAGTAAAAAATAACCAGTTGATAATTAAGAAACGTACTTTTTCATATTCAAATGGTAAGAAGTATTATTTTAATTTTTTTCTTTAACCAAACAGAATATGCATTGCTTTAAAGTCTTCGCTACGGGTGGTGTCAGTTTACATATGATTACCAAATTCCCTCAATAAGGTTAATTTGAAATAATTTCATTATAATTATAATTTTATTTACTAATTTAAAGTTATACTGCTCTGTAAGACATACACTACTAAACTTTTTTACTATGGAGAATTTCTTTTTCTTTTCCCAGAATTAAATTAAGAAGATTGTAACCATACAATCTCAAGAATCAACATCATCAGTAGAGTCAACAGTCAGTTGATTATAGGTTTGCGGTGGTGGCAACTCTGACCTCGCTATTCTCTAATGAGCTCTTACTGTTTGTGTCTGGGTTGGTTACACTGCATCTCCATGCGGTTTGGTTTGAGTGTTTGCAATGCATTACATCTTTGGCGTGTTTGATTCACGAAATGTAGGTATTGAGCTTTCCCTTGTTAATATGAACTAAAGTGGAATCTTTGATTATTCTATAAATAATAATCTCAATAATAGTAAAACAATAAATACTTCTGTTAAAATAATTAAATAAAAACTCTATAATTTCAATTAAAATCATTCATTTAATTATAAATCATTTATACAATAAAAAAATATCTCAAACATAATAAACGCTATAATAATATAATAAGCAGTGAATGTAAATTGTAGTAAATTATTGTTTTACAAAACTGTAATGCTGCTATTAATAACCTGTTAGTATTTCTTAAAATAGTATGACATTGTATATTTGTAAATGAAACCATTAGGGTATCTAAAGGGCAAATGCCGACTCGGCAAATCACGAATTTGACGTTATTAAGGTATTTTGCTCGTCCTCCTGAACAAAAATATATATGGCTTTAGGAGGTGCAATTGAAAATAAAATGGTTTTAGCGGGTATATTGTAAAATAGTTATTTTTTTTAAATATTTTAATGTTCTGTTTGTGTGCTGTGTGTTTCGATATCTGTGTACTTCAATGCCACCTGCGGCTGGGACTGATAGCGTATCTCTTATCTGAGCGCTCCGGGTCTGTGGTCCAGTACTTCACAAGATATCGTGTACTGTAGTTCGGATCGAGTGAGTGCTTGTCAATCATGGATCAAAAATCCACTAGATCGACAAATTGTATTGAATCGTGTGTGTCGGAGTGTTTTGTCGGGCATGTCAGGAGTTTATTACGTTTTAATCAAAAAGAGATTATTTCCCTTTAATGGAATTGTTCTCTATTAATATCCATTTGCATATTAATATTGTGTTTTACATGATTTATTAAGTTTTGTATACTTTACATAAATTTATTTCCATTACTTTTCAATTTATATTTCTGATCCGCCCATCTAGAATTTGATACTTTACTGGTATTTTTGATACTATCGAGATATTTTTCTTTCTTCGACATAAGCGTGGGGCAGCACTGTAGCCCGCGCTGATGGCCAGAGGCTCTCGTCTCATCAATTAAGGAAAACGTTCATTTGAGCCAAAATTCTGCTCATTTTAGTATTATTTTTCATTTTAAATTCCATAAATGACGTTATCCGATGAGTTCATTACGAGGTTCAGTCACAGTTACAAAAGATCACGTGACGCCTGACGCGGATGTACAACATGGAAATATGTTCCACGCTTGAAAAATAGGTCCATTTTTAAGATCTACATATTATATCTAATTTCCACCCTGTGAAACCTTATATAGTTTTGTTATATAACAAAATATTGATATATATTACTTATATAGTAATTCGTATTTTGCCGCTCCGGCCGTTACTTTTACAATTACCCTTAAGGAAAATTATATTTGGGAGAGAGACAATCAGCTGACTGGGCTACGAGGGAAACGATGACTTTCGCAGATCTCAGTCGATTGGCCAGATCAAAAAGGCCATTTCCATACAGAGTAATGAAAACGTTTTTTTAGTAATAATTTTTATCAGAGAACGAATAATTACTGTAACTAAATAATGTATAACGTAATAATGTATAACTCATTATTCATTTTACTTTTTAGTATTACATTCTTGATTATAACTCCAGTTTGTATAAAAATTCAGTATAGATGTATAATACTCTAGAATTTAACGATGTTGTAGGAAAGCATTAAAACAATTCATATTATTAATATTTTTATACTTCTGTTAACAAACATGTCCATGCTTGGAAAATGACCATGAAGTAGATATTGACATACATATAAACAAACACACAAGATTATTGCCAATAATCAATAATGATTAGCTTTAGATGTTATATTTAGCAAATTATATAAAAGAGATTAAGAAATAAAGATATGATATCCAAATATTTAAAATTAATTATTTTTAGTGTTACGTTTCAATTCAGAATAAAAATTTCCAACTTAATGGGCTATATTACAGTTGTAAAATAATAAACCACACAGGTCAGTGTACCAAATAGAATATAAGGTAACATTAATGAGTGATTTCGACGAGACATTGTAAATGCCTTGTTGCTATAAGATATTATTATTATTACACTTACGCCGTCTCATATCTGTATGTATGTCATTCCAAAACTTACCTCAAAAAGAGAAAAAAGGATTTTTACGCTGTTTCAGCAGTAGAATCTGCAACAAAAATTATTGTTATTTGGCTTCGAAAAAGAGTAAATTATCTCGTGACAAATTATCTATCCCCCATCGTATTGTAGGTTAAGATAATGATCAGTTATATGCACCAAATTACTAGATAACTATCAGTAGTATAATTAGGAAATGTCCATAACTATCCACAGCCATGATATTAGTAATTTTCTGTCAACATTTATTTTCCCCCTAAAATTTGTTATCGACGATAGATGATTAGAAAATAGTATTTTGACAATTTTCCATCGGTAGGTGTTATAAGAATAAAACAATATGTTTCGAGGAATGGAATGCATAATTTACATCAGGTAACAAAAAGCTTGGCAACATTTACAGTAGCATAAAATATTCGATTATTACTTTAATGAGTTCACGAGTTTTTAAATATTATGCTTTCAAGTTCTTGACAATTATCTGTTATTCTTAAAATAAGTATATTTTCCACTTATTTTTACAATGGTTTGGAATAATATTAAAAAGTAAGATTATATATACCAGTCATCTTATCCTATTATTAATACTATTGTTTTTAACCATTGAAGCGGTGAGATTAAAAAGGAAAAACATTCCAGTTTTTTTGACAAATTGAGTTGAAATAGCCATTTTGTTTTTCAGACCTAAATGCTTCTAATGAGATAAATAAAGAAAACATTCCTTTATATTTAGTAGCCATGGCAACCCATTTGATTCTAGACTGAGATTAAGAAAGAAAACATTCCAGGAATGTTTTTCCTTTTTAACCTCAGTGAGGAGTAGTGTTCGTTGTTTGGCCAGTAGAGTGCATTGTGTGTAATAATTGGTTTATTATTGCTAATACACTAACCTGTAAGTAGTTTAAAGTTGTAAGGTTATGAGAGTATTTAACACTATTTTATTTTCAGTAATTGTGCTATTACCCTTGTAAGTTAAGTGAGTTCTAATCATTTTGATGATCAAAAACTATGTCTGTCTGAAGCATCAGAAAATGAAGAAAGCCCTGCTAAGAAAAGGAGAGGCGTAGGAAATGCTGTAAGTAAAATGAAAGTTGCTAGGCTGAAAGGAGAAGAGTTTGTAACAACTTCTGGAGTATTAGTTGAACAAAAGACTACAGGTCCTGAATGTGACTGTAGGAACAAATGTACCTCTAATTTTACTGAGGAACAAAAACTTAAAATAGTTAGTACGGTTTACAGTGGTAGGCCTAAGAATGAACGGGGACACTTATTTGATAGGTTTGATTGACCACTGTGATGTTCAAAGGCACAGATCTATTAGTCCACATTCAAAACAGCTTTCCTCATCTTTTAAATATAACACCGTAGTTGATGGTAAAAAGTTTGAAGTGTGCCGTAAGGCTTACTTAAGCTTACATGCAGTAACTAGCAAGGTTGTTTTTCGTTTGACATCTATTTTAACCAAAGGAGAGCAGCCTATGGATATGAGAGGTAGACATGGTAATCATTCAAAAATTCCAAATGAAGTTTTAATTAAGTTGAATGAGCATATCGAATTATATCCAAAAAAAACCTCTCATTACTCATCCATCGAAGTAACTTACCTAGAGGCTGGCCTTACAATGCAAAATTAATGCATGATATGTTCATTGAAAAACATCCTGATCTTAGCAAAACAATTAAATATGAATACTTCCTTAATTACTACAAAGAAAAATATGGATACCGATTCGGTAGGCCACAAGTTGATGTGTGTTCTACATGCGAAAATCTTAATACTAAAATTAAATCTACAAATCTGACTGATAGTGCAAAGAAAACATCTGCAGTGGAGTTAATGATCCATAAAAGGAGAGCATGTAAATTTTACAAAAAGATTGAAAGAGATCACTGAAATTTGCAAAAATAGGGATGATGTTCATGCAGTGTGTTTTGATTTTATGCAAAACCTCCCTTTATACCTTGCATGCCTGTGCAGGAGATGTTTTTATCTCCGAAAATTATGGCATTATGTGTTTTGTGTCCACAGCTTAAGTGATGACAAGGCTACAATGTATACATACCATAAGGTGCTAACGATGTGTGTTCCTTATTGAATGACTACATCAAAAACAGTGTTAATGAACAAGTAAAAACTCTTTTATGTTTTTAGTGATGCATGCCCAGGGCAAAATCGTAACCAAACAATGGTTAGGTATTTTTATCATTAACTCTTATGAAGCGGTTTCATGAAATTCAAGTTTTTTTCCCAACTAGAGGGCACAGTTTTTTTACCTTGTGACCGGGATTTTGGGGTCATCAAGAGGGTAAATTCGTCGCCATGACAGAGTTTATTCCCCTGAGCAATACAACAAAATGATACAAAGTGCAAAAAAACTGGAGCCTAAAGTTTCATAGTAAAAAGTGTTTAAAAATCATGACATACTTGATTTTAACCAGTGGGTGGCCTGAATATTTCAAAAAAACCTGTCAAAGTGTAAGAACTAAGGAACCTTTCAAAGTCAGTACATACAGCCATCTTACTTTTTCTGCAGCAAAAAGGGGATACGTGACTGCACGTCGATTCATTGATGGATTGAACAGTGATAGTATTTTCAAACTTTACAAAGGTGGTGAAGTTATCCTTCCAAGTGAAAGAGCCTATAATGGAAAAGTTCCAATTAAGGTAGCTAAACTTAATGATGTATCTAAAATAATACATTAATGTGCCAGATCAATATAGACTTTTTTTTTGAGAACATATTGGAGTGGCCTTCAACTACTGATAACCAAGAAGACGGTGATGACTAAAAATACCTACTGAAAATCCAAGCTAAAAGCAACATTTTACATTGTAACTCCTTTGTTTCTAAGTAATTATTGCAATTTCCATATTTTGAGACAATTAAAACTATTTGATTTGATAAAAGCTGAGGGTTTTTAATAGTTTTTTTTTCCACCTTCTTCCTGTGTTGAGATAAAAAAAGGAAAATATTCCATCAGTTTTATTTGTCTCTCAGGATAAAACTATTGGTTATATTAAAAAAGTATTTACACAAAAATATTACCTTAAATGTAAATAAACAAATTTGTAATTGTTCATTTTACTCTTAATGCTAAGCTAAGGTTGTTATGGAGTTTTTTATTGTTTCCTGTGTAAAATTAGGGTTACTGGAATGTTTTCCTTTTTAATCTCACCGCTTCCATTATTAATACTCCCTATACTATTCTTTTCGACGATTAAAGTTAAAAAATTAACCCTATCTCTTTGTAGCATGCCCCCAATTCGGATAACGTGTCCGTCAACTTAACGACAAACAGTGGTGGAGGTTTCAAGTCATGTAACTGTTCCTGAGATTAAGAATATCTTAATCCTCTTCCAGGATTAAGAATAGAGATCTTCCAGATTCTTAATTCTGAAGAAATATTTTATAGACAGACAGCTAAAAATCTCCCCCATCTCTAAGCATTAGACTATGTTTTACTATACCATTAGGTGAAACGTATTGCCGTATTAACAGCTGCTGATAGTGTTTGGAAAATGCTGGTGCCAATCTTTCTGTGGATAAACAAATTAGCCTGTGCTAAGACTAAAAAACAAAGAGCCAAACTCAAAATATAACGCACTTTACCCTCAAGCAATTAAATAGATCACCAAACCCTAAATAGTGAAAAACGTTGTGATGATAAAATCTGCCTTTTTTTATAAAGTTATTACAAAACTATGCAATGTTGCAATATGCAAAACGTAATTGTATGGGAATTTCTTTTAAAGTACAATAAACAGTAATGTCTAACAATTATTTACTCTATACTTATGGAAGTGATAAGTAAAATGTTTGTTAAATATATAACATTTCAAGCAATATAATTATACTCATTTCAGAAGAAAAATTCTTTACCAGCTATAAAAACACCCAGATTTTGTTGAATACGGTCATATACACATGAAGTCGATATTTTTTGGTCTGCTGATTATAAAACAAAATTTGATCATATTAATCAGGAGGATGAATAAACAATGCTTTTAATGTTCCGTTATACTTCATTTGAAACCCAAATATGCTGCCACATTGAATTACTGATGACTGTGGAAAATTTGCCTTCCTGACACAGTTTTGTTTCCGATTACTCAGGCTGAATAATTCATCAGTCCATTACTTCTCTATCAAGTACAAACTTCTGGGAACTCTTGTTGGTTTCTCCGGAACTGTTGTACCTTGCTTATTTTTACTTTGCAGATGCCTCGAAAATACAATATGAAATGTCTTTACTTAGTGTTTGTTTAACCATTCTTGTTTTAGAGGAAGAGGTGTTTGACCAGCTATTTTGTATTAATTGTAAATAATAACAATCTGACTATGTAGATTAAATATAACAAAGTTAATAAACCTCTGAAAAAGGAAAATCGTGCTCTAAATCCAATGTTGATTTTATCGTTAATTGTTAGCTGAATAAACATCTACACAGACTAAGTAGCCAAAACAGACAATTTTGAAAGCTATTAAATCAGAGAACTTAAATTAGTTAGTTAAAATTAGATGAGTCGGAATATTGTAATTCAATAGTTAAGATAAACTGAACTTTTTAATGAAAATGTTTATCTAAAATAAAGTATCCATCACACTTTACTTTTAGGTTAGGTCTATAGATCAGGAAGTAGGGTGTAAGCTGTGGGATGCAAGATACCATAATAGGGTAAGGATAAGTATAACAAAATCATAAATATATCGTATTTTTAATTAATATGTCAATTTACTTAATTTACTTATGTGATTCAGAAAGTAGGTCTGACGAAAAAGTGATTTTGCAGGGAGAAACTGTATTATATCTCTCTTAAAGTAATGAAACTTTCTTGCAACAAGATATATTTTAGAGAAGCTCTATGAAATACCCTCTCTCCACATCAATTCTCCCCTGAAGTTAGACTGTTGTTGGAACTAGTGTTACAAAAGGTTTGTCCAGCTGAATAGAAAGCCCTTAGTTCAGTGAGCCTGGCATTGATCGAGCTCGCTGTAGAGGAAATCGATGCATTATCGGAGATTGCTAGTTTACTTTTTCTCCCCTGTGCTTCTGCCGTTATTAGGAGTGCATTTTATCTTTGGATCAGTAAGCAGTTTTTGTTATTAGTATACTCTTGAGGAAAAACTATTGAATTAGTTTGTTAGTACTACTAATGGTATGTATTTATTTTTATTTACCTTCACATTTCCAATTGTGGCTTAAGGACTGATATAAAAAAATAACCACTATTTCAGATTCTTAAACATATCTTAACAGGGTGTTAAAAGTTTGTTATGAAAAAGTTTGTATATTGTCATTTCTGAATCGGGTTTCCATTAGTAGTAAAAACGTTATTAAATCAACTGGCTAGCCGTCCGTGAAGCCTATTACTTGAGTGGCCAAAACTGAATGTCTCTCTGTCCGCCTGGCTGACTGCAGATATCTCGAAAAATTAACTATGGACTTGACATTTTACTATGAGTGATAATTTTACCTGTCACTACAATTGATTTGGCTGACTATTGGTGAACATTTTTACATTGGTATTATGAGTAACCATATTGACAACAAGAAAGTTTCTTAATAAATGAGCTATTAGTATAATTATATGGCATTTTAAATTTGACATAATAACACATGCAGCTATAGTATTTATATTTAGCACACGTGATGTTATATACTCTACTGTATTACATCTATGAGGCTTCAGTTCCCCTTTAACGATGATTGGCTATCACACAGTACCTATAACCTGCTTGGTGATCTTACCGTAGAGAATAAACACTGAAATATGTGTAGTATAAGGTCGTCAGTACCAGTAAATACGTGTGGGCAGAATTTGTAATACATGAACAACAGTCTTAAACCCTCACCCCACATACGTTGTTGTCACGGGCTTTCACAGTTTTGTATTGTTTTTATAATGGTACAGAGATATGATAATGGTAAAATGGTAATCGTAATATATATATATATATATATATATATATATACATTGATACATATATAATAAATACCTTACCTTATTATTTAAGCTTTAATCTATGAGACTATAGTTATCTCTTACAAACTCTACGGCTACATTGTTTTAACTACTACGTCAGTTACCAGCTATGTTGTTCTCTGAATTGTTAACCAGTCACGTGATATCCCCAATCTTACTGTTGTCAGGTCATTAGTTTAATGTATGCTCAAGGTCTAAATATTTACGCAAACATTTCATTGAATAGCTACTAAAATACTTTACCAGATTTTTCGTAGGAAGTAAAGAAAAGATAAAGTAATAACGTTATATTTTACCGGACAAAGTTATATTATTTTCAAATGATAATTATAATTTTCCACACTATTCTTTTAATTCATAATATATTTGGACTTTTTGACCTTTGTAACTTGCGAAAACCTTAAAAATGAAATTTAAAAAAAACTATTAAAATATTTTTAGTATATGTACACATCTTTTGAAAAATGCATTTAGTCCTTAAATTGTACATTAATCATTAGTTGTTTTCAGTTATTTAATTGTGTTTTAAGCAGGAGGTACATCTTTGTAAAGATTGTTCTTACAAGTTATTAACACCCACGTCAGTACATAGTCGTCGTGGTATACTTTTGGTTACTAATAAGATTTTGTATTAACTTATGAAAGTCAAAATTTGTTGTTTAATTTAGATATTTAGCATTACGCCATAAACAAAACAAAAAACAAGACATACTAGATTTTGTGTTTTCTTATGTCTTTGGTTTTATCTGTCTCTTTATTCTTTATTCAACAGTAAATATACTTTCATAGTCCATTTATAAACACATTGTGCTGTAACCACTTTTATTTCGTAGTGTAAATGACATTTTTGTGTTATAAAATAAGTTATAAATCTGCTGCTTTGAAAAAAGTATAGTTAGGACGGTAGTGGGGTACGATAGAAAATCTTATAATATACACTTAAAATGTCATAGACTTACAATAATTAAGTTAAAACTATTGGGTATTACAAGTATTATCTAATAGATTATTTAAATTTATATAAAACCTCAATAAAATTCGGGGGATAACTCATTACCCTTGTTTCAAAACCCCACTCCTTGAGTCCGGCTTATTACAAGAGAGTTTAAAGAACTGAACGAGTGGTACATGAAGCATAGCTGACTGTTATTTTGTGCTTAGGTTTTAAAGGCATCATTAATACTTAATTGCCTTCAGCCTTTATGAAAGACTTTTCCTTTTCTTATTTTACTGGCAGTGCAGCAGTTTGGAAACATTTAACAAGTTTATTCTTTTCAAAACTGTTTTTAAATTGGATCGTTAAATTTGACGGTATTGTTAAATTGCTAGAGTAATGAATTGATTCCTTAATTTCTTAAATGTTATATATTGTGTTTTGGCTGATAACTCATTAGGCACTATTATAAAAAGTAGTTTTGACCTATTTTCCACTTAAATGTAAAATAATTGCGTTGTAAAATTGTAAGTACTTTACACTAAAGTAACATTATGTAAGTTATTGTAACTAATATATCAGATACAATATTTTAAAAATTGCGTTTATACAGGATCGATGTATTATTAATCTGCAATAAAAGATATTGTTGGATCAGAGTTTAAATGTTTTAATTGCATTTAGATTTTTTCCTCCAGTCAAAATTAAACATTTAACTTTGTAATCTAACACAATAGATATAGATATGTAATAAATATGTGTTTTATTTATGCCTATTGATTGTCATTATTTAGTTATACGATATATTTAGTTTAACTTTTTCGTACATTAAGTTTAAAAAGCTCGTTGTGTATATTAATCTAAATTTTCCTTATAATTATTTCTTCATTTTTACATCCTTTCTTAATCGATCTTTAAAAAAATTCAAATTTATTTACACCATTTTAAATTTTGATAGATAATTTAGTCATTTTTATTTGTCTAATATATATTGGTGTGCATATTTTCTTTATATATATATATATATATATATATATATATTTTTTTATTCTTTATGGAAACTAGGATAAAATTCTTATTTTAGTACTTTTGCGTCACATAGGCTGTTTTTAATTAATGTCCATTTTATTTGTTTCTAGTGATAATATATGTATTAAAATATGATAGGTATCTATATCGGAAGACAAAGAAGTTTGAATAATTACATATTTGATACATAAAGAATAAATCATGATTATTTCTTAGATATTGACCACGTCGCAACATTTCTAAAACAATTATATTTTAAGAAATTTTGACCTTAGCATGAAGATAAGTTAGTCAGGAGATGTTAAAGTTAAACTAAATTAAACTTTCGAGCAGCTCTCTACTGAGGACGACTCTCCACAGCTGAACTGAAATACCTCAAGATAGTAATGTAATTGTAATACCAACGTTTTCACATAAATCAGATCAGAAGCCTTATTTGCAGCAATTTGAAACACGAAATTACACATTCATTAGAACAAATCATTGAAAGAACAACTACAACACAAAAATAAATATTCTTTCAATGTGTTTGTTTATAATTATTTTATTTTTCAGTCAATACCAATAATTTTTTTAATTAATATGACTGCCATGTCCACAGCTAAAAATATTTGGCTTTGGCTTTAAAACGATTAAATGTACTAACATTCCTAATGTTACAGAGGAGTGTACTGTTATCTGGGCCTCTTGATAAAAATTGCCCAGAGACTCAACACTTAATACACTGATAGGTCGAAGGTAGAGCCTAGGTATTTTTAAATAGTTCTTATGGGCAGCATAATTCTCAAAGAGACAAAAGGGTGATGCTACAAATTTATGATAAACAAACTGAGAAATTTAGTTGGTATATTAATGTGAATACAATGAAATATTTTTCATTTATTGTGTTCAAATTGATTCAAATCAATATAAAATGCTCTTAGTCTCTGAATATTTTATTCGTTAATTTCAGATATTAGTTTTGGAATGATTACTTGGTCACTAAAATTAATTATTTCTATCACCAAATTGGGCATGTGGGGGTGTTTTTATTTGAAATAGTAGTAGTTGAATATAAAAAAGATACGTGATTTTAAGTAAAATATAAACTAAATGTAATACATTTTAGTACGATGAATGCTATTTGAATGCGGAAGGGATACGTCATTCATTACAAATATCATTACTTGAGATGCGGAAAACGAGATATTACATCACCATTATTCACTCACCTCCAGAGGAAATTAATGAGGAAGCCCATTTATAAATATCACGTAATTGTCAGTTCGCAAATAGTTTTGTTGATATGCAGTCCTGAGCGTTTTACTGCTTATGCAATCCAGGTTTTTCCGAGTGGTATAAACTTTGGAGCAGTATTGATATAAGTGATTTGTATTGGATATACAAATTACAATTTAAGACGTCTATTATGTTGTGATAACCATAACGTGCGTGGTTTAACGGCATAAGCCTTGGTAAATACCATAAATTTCAAAAAGCAATTTAATCTCTCCATTATTAATATAAATATGGTGTCTTATATAATTTTGCACAGCTCTTCTAATATAAAGCATCATTAAAGAATAACTATTACATAATAGACGTTGTATGTGTGTTTATACAACTTTTTAAATAGTATCTTAGTATTAAATAGATTAAAGAATAAGTGACAGAATGTAATATTAATAAAATAAACGTTAGTTTTGAATTAGTTATTTGTCATTGATAATTATTGTTACTGATATATGTATGCTGTAGTTGTGTAGGATATATTAGGTGCGTGGGGCTCTATTAAAATTTAGATCGGAACCCACTCCTGTCTTTATGTCCAGGAAGTTCTTATCCCAGATTGTGTGCAACTCTTCATAAACGAGTGTCCTTAATAATTTGTTTAGTATAACAAACTTCGGTCGATTTGTAGTGCAACCACCACCACAATAATAAGTATAGATACGGTTAGTTGTCTAAAGCATTCCTATGATATTCAAAGATAACATAATATTATGAATTTTACGCTGAGCGCCGACAACCTACCACTCGTGAGGCGTGATAATTTTAGTTTCTGTCTGTCTGTCCGCATGATATCTAAGAAACTTAACTATCTAAGAAAGTTTGCGTAAAGCTTCATTTTTATACGAGGAAGTTTTCTAAGATGGTGCATGTCACTCTATAGAAATTTGCTGAATAATTTTTCATTGGTTTTATGGGTAACCATGATGGCAACGAAAAATTACAAAATAAATAAATGTATAAACAAAGTGATTATAATTATAATAGGTTTCAACATGTGAAATATTTGAAAAACTAATAGAGTAGAAAGTTAATGTCAGAAATTGATGATAAGATTTGATTTCAGCACATTCCTGAGCTTTAGTGCCCTCCTTTTCTGGCCGAAACATTTCACTTTTGAGCATTGCTATGAAACCTATGAAAAAATTGTAAGTTTGTCATGAGGCAAGATATCTTGATAAACTATTAATATGCAAACGTTTACTTTTGCAAACTTCATTTCTAAATATACAAGAATGAGTTCCACGGCAGTTCTGTCTATAATCAGGGATTTGGCTGAGCGTTATTTAAGTCTATTACTGAGGATGCTGACAAATTATCTCTTTTGTGAGGATGACTAATATTTTCTGTATGAGTATTTGTATGCCTATTTATTAGTCCTCAGGTCATCTCAAGACTAAATTAACTACGATTCGAAACTTTGCAAGTACCCTCAGTGAAGTTACAGTACATGATGTGGCGTACTCTTACCTTGTACTGTATATCATCAGAGATTATAAAAAACTATAATGTAAATTCATACATTTTATTGCAACAAAATATGTTTGCTCTAAAATAATTCTTCAAATCACTATTGAATCGTTCATTTCATGCAGATTTGTCAGAAAACTTACATCTCAGTGTTATCTCTCTGTGCAAAATTCTGTTTTAATAATTTTCTGGGATTTATAAGGTTATTCGTTAAGTCCTCGATACAAATATCGCCGTAAACTCTCATATCTTGGATTTTAGTTATTCAATAAAACTTTATCGTTTAGTGCCATATTGCATGCAATCCTTAATGATATTTAAATCCTTATTAAAATAATGTCCCGAATCACTGAAATTGCAGACCTAAACCCAAATATGCTGATGTGGCTTTAAGCCTGTAATGGCCCACTGTTGAGCGTCCCCTAACATTTACACAATTTACACTTCCGTTAAAAGCCTTCTCTTGTAACCAAAGTATAAAGCCTTTTGGATGTAAGCTCATTTTGTCTTCTACTGTTTTTAGTATCCAATTTCTGCTAAACCGCTTTTACATGCTTGTATAGATACTTGTATAGGATCGTGTTGAGTTATTGGTATACTACTAGTAACATATACCTACTCGTACAAAATTAGAATATTACAAAAAAGATATGATTAATCATTTTATCAAAATCTAAAACATGGGGATAAATAATGACTCAGTATTATCAAAAACTAAAACCTTTGAAAAAATCGTTCGTATTCCTGAATTTTATTTCACTGTATATTATGTTAATATTAGTTTACTTTTAGATCAATGAAAAATAAAGTAAGCACTTCTTAGAACTAACATACCTAAATATGCATATATTCTATACGAACTCTAAATATATTTCTTATGTTCTTGTTCGATGGCTAATGTAAGGAAATATTTGTGTAACAATTTAGTTACACATGAATGTACGAACTACTTACACTTGAGCTTCATTTACCATCCAGCAATGGCATTACTACATTACTTCTATATCCACAATAACTTCCATTTATTATGTAAATCCTTATTGATATGCAGAGAATTGTATTTATATGACACTTAACATTTAAAAAATACTATCAATAGAAAATATTGGAATTTTGGCTCCAAAAATCCTCTGTTATTCTCATTTTAATCTGTATAAAGTATCTTCTTCATTAAATTCCATTCAAGCTTCATTTTCCTGAGCAATTTTCTACAGGCAGTAGCTTTAAACGAGTAGTTCAAGATAAAAGTGTTTTTTACTTAGAATATGTATTGAATTCCGATGAATTGAAATTAATTTTTGGAGGCTTATTTACTGTAATATTGCTTTGTTACTGTAAATTATTTCTTTGAATTATGTCATATAATCCATGTCAAGCTAAAGTTATTGTTTCTAAAATTGTATTTACTGCTTTCAAAACTTTGTGTTAAGGAAAAAAACATGTTATTCTAGATAAGTAAACCGTTTTTACCTTAAATATTTAAGTATTATCACAATGGTTAATAGAGAAATAGAGAATGATTTAAACCGGTATTGATAATTTGTGCTTCTTAAACGATTGGTAACATTCCTATTTTGTTTAAATAATTTATAAGTAATATTGCAGTAAATGTAAAATAAAATATTAATTGTAGTGTTTTAACTACAAACAGTGGTTGTTATTAATTATAAAATATATTGAGTGTTTGAGGTTGGATATAATACAGTTAACATCAATTTATGTCAGCATTCCATTATATTATTTATGATGTGGAAATGAAGCCAAAACGATTTCTATTAATGCATCATTTATAGATAAAATGCTATAAGAATATATAATATTATCATTATAAATGTTTCATAAATTGCATCATGTGAGTTTTAAAGAAGATATACGACTACATTCTCAGAGCTTCATCCTACTCTTAACATTTCAGAAGGCACTCAACCAAATGTCGTGGCATTTTGCAATGACTTCCATCTAAGAGTCGCGCACTAAGGAACCACCATCGTCTCCTGCTTTAACAGTAACTCCGCTGTTGGTTAATAGTTAAAATAGGAAACATTAAAATCTTTCCTCATGTTCACTCATAAAAGTTATACCAAATTTCACAACGTTATACGCGTTGCTGTTCATCTGCCGTTATATTTTCTATATGCAGAGCTTCGATCCGTTAGCCTTCAAACTGATATTCAGTGATTCGGCAGGTGAGCGAATCTTTCAAAGACCGTTATAAACCTACATATACCGCTTATATAAGCCTATGTGTACTCTTATATTTGTAAATTTATTCTAATTAAGTCAGCAATTCGTAGTAGTGAGGCAAATCACATCGTAGAAGATTCGTTCTGTAATAGTAGGAAGTTCTTATGTGAGAGATCAGCGATGAACAGGCCCATGAATAAAACACATGAGATTTGTAAAGGATCCCTGTATATTGTTTGGAACCTTGTGACAAATGTCTTCGAAATGTTTGTAGGAAAATAAACTAAATATACGATGCCAATGTCATTACACTTAAAAACTATTTAATGTTACACTGTACGTTGTTTTACCCAGGTTGAAATACAATGCTCTTTAACTGGATTATGGGACGGATTAGGGTAATCCAGTTATTTAGTGGGAGAGAACCCACTATGTCTGCCACTATCTACATACAATGGCTGTTGCGTTGTCACTGAAAAACAAAGAGGCCGTCTTCGTAAACAATTATTGTATGTTTAATACGATTAGTACTACTTATTTAAATAAATATGCCGCGGTTGAGATAGTATAATAACAGAGTCCTCTTGGGTACTATGCTGTAATAAATTGAAGGTTGGAGAACAACTATGGTAGCTTAACAGCGGGGATATTGAGTAAAGCTGCTTTGGGGATTTTCCCGCTACCAAATTAAGCTTGCCTCGTTCGTTCTTTCAATCCCTGCTACCTGTCAAGGCTTAGTCTTGTGTGAAATCCGATACATGCCTCTGTGTGTGTGTGTGTGTGTGTGTGTGTGTGTGTGTGTGTGTGTGTGTGTGTGTGTGTGTATGTGTGTTTTTGAAATCAATTTTATATTTAAAAGTTTCAAGGAATCTGCAATATGTCATAAATAGTAATGACTAATTAAACTTGCAATTAGTTGGTGGTGGTCCAATTTAAATAATTTCGCTCAATAAATAAATAAATTTGAGTGAATTTCTCTTTTTTAACTTAACTTACACAATACCTAAATACATTTGATATGAAACAACGTAATTGTGGGTAACACGATTTCTGAGTGCTTAAATGGTTCCCTCGCCAAATTATAACCATTTCGGCCTGCATAAAAGTATTCTGGTGAAATATTTTCCTTATTTATCTATTTAATTTCTACGTAAATTGAATTAGTATCTACATGAGTTCAACGAGTATTGTAATTTTCACAACACGTTTACTTTTTCCGTTGATCATGACTTCATATCCGAGACATTATGTGTAATAATGTCTAATGTAATACAACGACTAATTGTAACCACACTAGGAAAAATTTAATTCAATGTATTTACTGGTGAATTTTGGAACAATAAAAACAGTGTAACTCTATGTTAATTACCAAAGGGAAATAAAAAACAAAGTTAAAATAATAGCCGAGGATAGATATTAATATGAAAAGCATATGGATTGTTTTTAAGTAGCGATAAATCGCGTTTGACCCTCTCTTTACGTTCTCTTACCACCAATAGTCGAATAGAACAGAGATGAAAGCAGTAAGGTTAGCACAATAAGTTCACAATTGGAAGTAAGAGTTATGCCTTCAAAACTTGTGGCAGTTGTAAAATATATTTTACTTTCAGGAAATTTAATTCTACTTTGAATGAACTTTAATTTTTGAATGATTTATTCTCAACCTACTAATTAAAGGGATTTTTAAATGGACATACAAACTATTATCTCCTTCATTACAGTAGCTATAACGATGTATGAAACCATATTTGTATACGAAGGATGTAAACTGCAGAGGACGATGGACCTTATCTCACCGCTCGTAATCTTTGTTAAGTACATATAGACGTTCTATTTCCATTGATATATTAAGGATCTGTTAAGTGATACTATCGTTTCATGTTTCATCACTACCACCAATGAAAAGTTTTCATTGATCAGAAGTACAGAGAAATACAGTTATATATGTGCGTGCGTGCGTGCGTGCGTGCGCGCGCGCGCGCGCGCGCGCGCGTGTGTGTGTGTAATTTCAATAAACATTTAATCACAAAAAGTACTTGCTCCGCCGGGACTCAAACCCGGATCTCTCACTTACAGGTTGAATGGGCTACCATTACACCACATAACCCTTACTTTTTACAATTCAACTATTTTGTATTTGACCGTATCTGTCACATTTGCGTTTAAATAACCAAGCCTACATATGATCGGAAGACCAAATACCTGTAAAACGACTTATTTTTCTTGTCACGCGGCAAGTGAAAGATTCGGGTTCGAGTCCCAGCAGAACATGTACTTTTTGTGATTCAATGTTTATTGAAATTATTTACGTGTATATGTATATATATATATATATACTATAAATATACTGTATATGTATATTACAAGCTTAAAAGTCTATATATATACACTAGTCGCACAATATTGCCATTAGACTTTTCAGATTGTAATATACAACCAGTTTATTAGAACAGTCACAATAGAGCTACGTTTAAACTTAGATGATGGATAAAAGTTTGGTGGTAATTGAGTTTAGAGGCCATAAAAATACATAATGAAAGTCTTAAAGCATCCAAACATAAGTTTGGGCAGTCTGCTCATAAAAGTTTTCCAGCCCTGATGGATGGTTGAAATAAAGTAAGGCAATAAAGCTTGTAATAAAACTGTATTTCTCTGTATTTTTGATCAATGAAAACCTGTCATTGGTGGTATTGATGAAACATGAAACACTCTCTGCACTCTGCACTCTGCAGCCCATACACAGCTGACAGCTCATTCATTGGAACTTCAAAATAGTCGAGTCCGGAACAGAAGTCTAAGAATCTTACAAAGCGTATTTGCACATATTGAAGGTTATTAATATGTCTATGTTGTTAGAGGTCCATATCACGAGCGAGTGTCCCGAACATAAGAGCAGCGACGTTGTTACTCAGCCCTTGTATAATTATCCGGATGATCAATCCCAACGACCTTGAGGTTTTCGAACAAATGTAGCTGATGCAGCTACCAAACTCAAAAAACGGATCAATTAGAACACCGAGGTCCCTGATCATCTTACACCTCTCCACCCAGGATCCCCCAATGAACACATCCAAAAATCCTCTTAACACGTATAAAAATCATTCTCGCTTAAGCGAATAGGAAAGATAACGGATAAAATTTATTTTGTTATTAGTGATAAGAAAAGTAATCATAGATCCGAATTTCGAGTGACTTGAATTCTCCGGATATAAAATCTCGTTATGAAGTTCAAAGGTAACTGTCTCTACGGAGCAGAATAATTAATTACAAGGAATTATGTCGATGTTGACGTTACATGGCTGATCTCCAGATCTGTTCAAACATAAATCGATTAATTATTACAATCTATTAATATTCCTAACTCAGACATCTTACAAATGGGTTTAACATAAATATATCACTGGAATTCCAATGAATATCGGTTACTACGTTATTAATGGACAAGGATAAACAAAACTCCACAAATTTAAATCTCAAAATACTTGTTATAAAAAGTATGGCAAATCCACCAGATCCTTATTAAATATTAAAAACGAGAATTCAATTCTTAGTCATACGCTATTAGTGATATTATTTTAACCGTACTATATAATATAGTCTCTTTATTAAATAATAAATAAAGGAAGGAAATTCAATGGAAGGTACCATAAGAAAAAGTTATAGTCAAAGGTTTGATAAAAACAAAATCAGGAGAAGGCGTAGTGTGATATTTATGAAATTAAATATTTTTTAATTAGGTGTAAAATAGAAATATATTACACCTCTATATAGAACCACTCTCCTTATTATATCCACTAGTTATTTTAGATTTTGTGCTAATGTGTCTAAACTATTTTAGAACAATGTTATTAAATGTTAAAATATGATTAACTAATTTTAATTGTAATTTATTAACGAAAAAAGTTGTATATTTAATGTGAAAATGTAAAAAATATTCCATTTAAAGCTGTCTTTTAAACGGTGGATAATGGAAAATGCAAAGTGAGCTCCAGTCAGAGTGTCAAGAAAGTAGCTGTTATCAAGGTTATCAGCAGCCCCATTTGGCTGAATTCCATCAAGCAGAACTGCCAACTGTCAGAGCTGCCAACTTGAGTTGACAAAAAAACAATCAGTGGTGCCAACTCTAGTTGATTCCTTTTACTTAAAAACATTATTTTTCTATCAATAGGTTTGGTATAAGTATGTGTCGTCTTATTATAAAATAATATATTAATTTAGGTTTTGCGTTAATGCAAATAAATCTTTATTTTAATTATTAAAAAGCTATATATTTATAATAACGCTTAGAAGTTATTGTGGTTTAACATTCATCTAACTATGTAATGTAATGTCAAGGTATTGGTATTACAATCAAATTCATATACAAGAGTAAATATTGTATCAATGTGCAACACATATTGTTTAAGTAGTTAATTTCCATTCGGATAAGTGCACTGAAATTAATCAAGACTTAAAACGAACTCTGGGTAATACCGGAAAAAGGTATAAGATTAACGTGCCATTGTAAATCACAAGAATATTGTTAAGACATACTCAGAATGACATGTGGTGTGAAATAAAACCATTCATTAAGATTAAAGTAATAAAATTATAGCAATCGAAGTTTATAGTAACAAAATCAGGTATGCATGTCCGTTTGAAAATTTTTAAAAATTGATTATGTAACTTGTAAACATATAAATATACAACAAGTGGTTTGCTATTATCCAAATGAACTACGCTGGTTTGTTTGTTCCGTGACTCATGTTTTATACAACTGTTTATGCAGGTTTGCCGGACGGAACTGTTATCAGTTCAGTTTAATAACAACTGCAGTGTGTTGTCATTCTAGCTGTTTACGGATGCACAGAATAACCAGAGAAATTTTCTGATAAATACTAGGGCATTCCTAGTTTTTGGATTTAGTTCGTTAGAATCACGTAGATTTGAAGATCATGATACTTGAATTGGCTGCAATTTTAAATAGAACTCATACAGAATAATGCCTAAGACAAACTTGTTATAATAGCACACATTAGTTCGTAGGTTATGAAATTTTATTAGTCAGTCTTACTAAATAATATATTAAAATGGTGGCCGTTTCCATAAAAACAAATTACAAAGTCTTTCACAATTTTTTAAAACATTTTAACTTCAATCTTATAGCTTGAAAAAATGGCAGTTGCACATACTTATATAGCGGAAACTTCAATGTTATAACATAGACTAAACTTAGTATAGACATAATATTCGTACTTACATTTGCCTTCACAAATTGGCCAATATCATTTGATACAAATCTAAATGATGGCTATTGCATGTAATACTCAATATTTTATATTCTTATGAAAACAAATTAAAGATAAAAAGTAAAAATTGTCTTTTAAATAATATTAAGTAAAGTAGAAAAAATGGCTTTTTTACAAAAACATAAATAGCGATAGTATAGTTTCATTTATAAAACACAGTAGAACTGTTACTAGAAAGGATTTAAAATTTCTTAGGTTGTTTACAACAACTTTCTTTCCTAAGCGTTTCCCGATATATAGTAAGGTTTAAGATAGCGGCCTTACCTTTTGAAAAGAATACGATAACATGGTAGAAATAACATTGGATACGTTTTATGGCAACCAATCTGGCCCGACTGTACTTTGTATTATACACTATGAAGGCTAGTAATTCAAATGCCATTTTCAGGAATATTGATTATTTAAATATATATTATTTATCGAATACCATAATAAATTAACATATCACTCATTGAAAATATGTTATATCACCGGATTCGTACCAAATAATCTTCACAAATTTCAATTTATTTTCAATGTTATATTGTAAGATTACTATTGTGTGACATTCAATGTTTCTTCTCCTAAACACAATTTCATTCGGTAACTTAATCAGTGCTTATCGATAACAACTTTCCAAAATTAATGACGGCAATAATTTAACACGTATTTCGAGACCACATTTATCTGAAATATCGAGTCACAAACAATATCTGGCTGGAATAGTTCACACGTCATTTATCGGCACCTCAGCTAGACGCTTTGCCAATGTCTACCCAATCTTGGTCTACGTATTCCAAGATATTCATATTTTACATGAGTAAAAATGAAATCGTGATAAAAATATAAATATTTCTTCAAAGGAGTACATCTTCATATATAAAATAAGTATTTTATATATGAAGGTGTATATAAAATACTTAACTAGCAAATTTATTATTTCATGGGAAACTACAGTACCGGTTTGATTTAGTTTAACTCTATATCAATAAGATGTAGACAGTATTTATAGGATTTCTTCATTATTCAATAATCCTACAAGAATATTTATATTGTTTTTTACTATAGGATGTTTTACTCAATGGTACATAATTACATCCACAAATCATGGAAATATTTCTAGGCAATTAAGACCAGTCGCGTGCAAACGTACATACTACCCCGAGGCAATTATAATCTAATCAATATAAACATGGTGTAGAGTAAATATATTACGTTCTGAAAGACGTGTTATTTTAAAACTTTAGTAAAGTTTTCAGAAAGTTTTAAGAATGTTTGGAGCTTAAAGAAAGGACGTGACGGGGCAAGTTTGAATGGTTTTGTTTTGCAGGGTTCTCGTTGAGAATGTTAAACTGTGTAAACCTCTTGAAATGATATTAAGTAGTGTTTTATTTCCGTGAATATATTAAAAATGTGTATTTAAAAACATTAAAATACAATTTTAATCCATTCTTATTTATGGTTTGTAAGTACAAAAGAAATTATTTTAACTTGCGGTAAGAATTGTTTACTATTTCATAGCATAAAAGAAGTGTTTTCATATTTCTACTTATGATCTTCCAATTTATTAAGTTAAAAAAAAAGATTGTAAATATATATTAAAATCATAGTATTTTCACTTAAATATGAACAATAATTTGTATTTTTACAATACTTAAACAATTGTGTGTAATAATGGTTTAGTAAAAATATTATTTTAACATAAAAATACTTCAAAGCTGAAAATGGCGGCTACATATATGTTTGCATTGTCTTTAAGTTGTTTGTAGATGTTGATATAACTAATGGGTTTGATAGTTAGTTATGAATTTATGAAACTAAGCTAATATTACATAATAAAGTATTTTTTAGTACTTTAATTCCTTTTTAATACCTTTCCACTTCGATTCTCAACCAAAAGTTAAGTAGCTGTTTAGCGATTCCTTTGATAAAGAAACTTTCTCTATCGATATAATAAAACACTGGTTTGTGCTCTTATAAAGTGCATACTCACTTTTGCCTCCTGGAGTATTATATTATCTGCTTTTGGATACGAGACTCTGTATTTAGCCTAAAATGGAACGTTTAGAGCCGTTTCACAACAGTTAAACGTTGCTTGTATGTAAATGTAGGTTAAAAACTATTCTGTGGCTAGAGATGTATTATGATTCAACACATAACCCCGAGGTTCTGAGTAAGCTTGTTTCCTTTTGAAGGGCTTGGTCCTGAATCCTTATTTTTGGTTATCTGCTGTTCCGTCGATTCAGGCGAACTCCGCAGCTTTCTTTTAGTGGACCTCTCACTGATTTCCTAAGTAACTGATTCACCGATACCCTCATCACTGGTATACATTTTTATACTGACTCAGTGGGGGTCCACTATTCGACAATACTGTCCTCTCCGGTGAACCACGAAAAGAGCGCTGTTGCATTGCTTACCATTCCCCGTCCAGTCTTTTAAATATTCTGAGGCGGTAGAGACACCAGTTGTCTTGGTTATTACCTCACACTTCTTGCTGAACATGACACCCGTTTACCTTCTCCTAATTTTTATATTTTCCTGTGAGTCGCCATAATTTAATTTCACCTGCGCATTGTACGCGGAGGGACGGGTTGCCATAGACTTGTCCGTGTACCCTGGGAAACGACATTCCTACCCCAATTCCCTGAAGTCCAGTCGGTACCTGGCCATTTCCGGAATACACGGACCGCTTTGAATTGCTCGGGACGCTGCAGACTCCGTTTCTGCAGTCACGGCGTACTTCCTGATCAAGGGCCAAAGTAGGTGGCTCCTGCTCAACTGCTGCATCCCACACTTTGGTAGAGGAAGCTCACATCATCCACAGCTCAAACCAACAGAAATAAACGGTCCAAGCGCAAGCATTCCCAGTGGGCTACAGTAGAAACAACCTCAATACTAGATCAAATTATATGACTAATCCTTCATTTCTGAAGGAGAGTTTTGTCCGCGGGAGCTATTTTATTCCACTCTGTTATTGAGCAGCGGGGTCGTGCGCGTTTTATCTTCATAACAATTTTACAGAATAAGACAAAACGCTGAATAAATTTTTCAAAATAAATTTAAGTTTTTGTTGTGATTATTGCTTTTTAATAAAATAAACATAATTTTATAAGAATCAAAAATATTGAGCAATGTAAATTAGGAACAGATTTGATTGTTGAGAAGGCTATAAATGCGGTACGACAAGGGTATGTAATCATTCAGGGGCCACAGTTCTCCGATCAGAGTAAACTGAATGCTTAATTGTACCAAATACCGCCTATTTTGTGGTAAAACATATAACTCCAAAACCAAATCTTGAAGGATATTATTTCCTTCTTGTTAATCCGTTGCATTTATCTATTTATTTATTAATATCTTAATGTACGATACAATAATTTAATTAGAATTTGAGACAAGGGTATCTATATGAACCTTTTAATTACCATGTAAAAAATTATTTGGATCAATAGTTGAATAGTTCTTCCGGTCTGAAATTTCCAAAAACCTTGCTTTTGGTTGAGTGTGTTGTATTTTATAATTATAACTGAATACATAAGTAATGGGTCTGTTATGTTTGCAAGTGTTTATAAATAAAAATAAACAGTCTAGGTAAGGTACACACTACATACAAGCTATGACGTTCATTGGAGATGTGACAGGGACAAATTTACAGTGACTTCCCCCGGTAAATAAAATATGAGCTCGCTGCCAACTTTATGATACACGTGCTCTCGGATGTCATAGCTGAAATATACAAATGTATCAAGATTATTTTGTATAAATTATACAATTCTAAGTAGTTTTAATAGCAATATGTATTATTTTTCTATTGAATCGTAATGAGAGTTTATTATTAAAGTAAAATAAAAATGGTATACTACAAATTAAAAGACAAATACCTAAATGGGATTTTTGAAATAATTTTTTTCCGTAAGTGAGTCTTATATTTTAGAAAATTTCCATATATTAAGTTGGTGGCAATTTGTTTTTATTGTTGTACTCTATAAGCCACTTTGCTGTATTCTGTTACCTTCCTACATTGCAGTTATGGCCAACGTAATGTTACTGCTATTATAACATGTTATGAGTGGAAACCATCGTCCTATACATATCTTAAATGGGAAAGTTTGTGAAGATGTTTGGATGCTTGATACTTGAAATCTATTGAACAGAATTGGGTGGAAATTAGGCTTGTGCATTACGTAACTACCAGAACAAAAAATAGGCATGTTTATGTTCTGAAACACCACCCAAAATACTCTTAACTCTTAAAAGTTATTTAAAGAAATATGATGTGCTGTAAAGATAGGCAATACACACACACACACGCACGCACGCACGCACGCACACACACACACACACACACACACACACACACACACACACACACACACACACACACACACACACACACACACACACACACACACAGATCGAAGGCTGCCTGGGACGCGACCAGTACTTTCGCCACGGAAGTTCTTAAGGAGCTACGGTCCATCGAAAGAAAGAGAGCCATAGACATGGAAGAAGTCACTTGAACTAGGTGAAGAAAATTTAAGTCCTCACTTTTTTCGATATCTTTATAGTTTCATGATTAAAATTTAAAAGATAAAACGAAGAAGGTAGGTTTCTTGGTTCAGCCGCTATACATCGCGTCGGGAGGTCTGCTTCACCCTGTTGTTATCTTGATTTATGCAGCAATACAAACGCTACTAGATCATCGTAAATAACAGACCGGTATACAAATACAAGTGCCAAAGATAGGCACGTTTTTTATTTAAATATAAGCTCCTCAGGCTGTGTATCGTTTCAACAAGGAAACACTAGTATAGCGTGAGAAATATAATTGATTTGAACCAGAGTTGCTTCTTCACACGGTAAAACTAAAATAAATTCCAGTTTATTTTTTCATACCTTTCGAAGCTCTTAACAATAATCAATCCAACAATACTTATCACAAACATGTCTCCTTCCTATCATTGTAAGGTATCATCATATATGTGCTTTCTCAAAGATAGGCTTAGATAAATCTCCTAGGCTTATATATTAACTTCTATGTAAGAATGGAAGAAATGCTGTAAAACACTACTTCAGTATTAGCTCAAGACAAAACCTGTTTTCCAACTGATAAGAAAGAAAAAGGATGTACAGGTTTTAATTTTAGTCCTTAATCCAAATATTGTTTTCTTAACAGATTTTATCAAACCTTTGATAAAATTTTTATCTTATTAACACGTAGGTTAATACTACGACGGAAGTAGTATTAACCCACTGTAGCCTAAAAAAACATTTTGTTTTACTGAACTTTTTGGAAATACTCATTGAATAATCATATAGAATTGCAAAGACGTCTTTATTTAATTTATACACTTCATATGTATGAGTACCTGTTATTAAATTGGAAATCAGGTCATAGGCCACGGGTTACTGCTAGTACATGAAATGTTAGCAGTAAAATTTGTGTCTTATGTTTCAAAATTATCATATGACTTTATCGTATTATATCGTAAGTAATTTTACTAAAATAGCTTCGGACTTCAGCTTTTAGGTTCCTTCGCACTAGATAATAATAGTTTAGGTATTAATGAGTTCGTTGGAGCTATTAAATAAAAGTATGGCATGTTGTGGAAAAATGTGATTTAGATGGTTTACATAAAATGTATTTCACTATCTAACTTAGAGGTAATTATTCTGGTATTGAACAAAAGATAAAGATATTTTCAGTCAACATCTCTGGAGTGTTTTGTATGTCATATAAAAAGAATATGCCTATATCGTATCTTATATTTGACAGATTTTCGTGTGAAGCCACGGGTAAGTGCTAGTATAGAAGGAAGAAATTCATAATTAGTTGATTGAGAATAATTGCTTGGACAAAACGTGTTTTAACAATCAGCTGTTTATTAGTAGTAAACATTGAAACTTTCAAAGCCTGTGGGATAGACAACTGCAGCTGGGTGTATTTCAATTCCAGAAAACATTCGTAGAGTGTAATAGTTTTCGGTAGATACCACATATGTATATAAAGTAATGAACTTTAGATACATAAAACAGCCGTAAAAACTTCAAGTAATATTTTATGCATACCATCATCCTTTATACACAGTTTTATTTACACTTGAAGTTCCCGTTTTGAATCTTATACAATTAAAAATCAGTTGTTTATAATATTATCAAATCATTAAATGAAAACAAACGTTACTAATAATATTTGGCATCCAACCAATTTAATGAAAAATAAAAATTGCATAAATATGGATCTTCAATCCAAAGTAATGAATCTGTTCGTAAAGGTTACGTTTACTGGATAAAACCATGAGTAATTACGTTACTGCAGCTTGTTAAGAAGCACGATATAGTGGCGCGTGGTGAATGTTATGTAAAACTAAAGCAATTTCATGCTACTCTGCATAGCTGTAACGTTTAGTATTAAACACGTAGTCGTAAATTATTGTGTTGCGTAATTTTTTTAGAATAAGAATGCCATTTTTTCAAATGATTAAATTACATTCAATAAAAATAATTACTTTGTTTAACATTTTAAACTATTGTTGAACTCAGCTAAGCTCGAGCTTAAGTGATTGTATTTTTTAATATTGTTTATTACTGTTTCCCGCTCACTATAACAACATATCGTGGGATGTTGTTGATCCTATTGAGAAACTTCAAAACTCTACGTCAATGCGTCATTCCGGCAGTTTTTCACTTAAATAAAAAGAGGATAAGCAATCGAGATATTCTGAGATGACCATAACATATATTTGCGTTAAAATGAATAGGGTTGCGTAAAATGAACCTGCTACATACAGTAGATAGATTTTATAAAATCAATTAATTTTTGTTATTAAAGCTGATTATTAAGAGGGCCGAAGGCTGAGGTACTGTGACTACTTAGAAAAAATCATTTAACCAGATAATTTATTTCTATATTTCATACATGCTATTATTATTAAAATAAGGTTATAATATAGAGAGAAAGGCATTAATTGTACATAGAATTAGACATTGTTTGTATGGAGCTTAACTTATGACCTTTGAAGCATAAGTACGTTACTTTTCATAGGCATAAATGACCATAACGAAATGCCCCTCGAGATTCAGTTTCCTATCAGTTAGCAACGTGTAGGCCGATCAAATTTATGTGCACATACCTCAGGAAATTCCACATTTTTAATTATGCATTAAAGGTAACAACGTCACATATTGATCATTAAAATAATCGTTGGCCTGAGTGGGTGTTATATGTAACAGACATTTACAATTATGTACAACCTCATAATAGTTGTATAGTTGTATAGTTGATTTACTAAAAACATTATTAAATCCGTCTGATATTAAACATCATCTTTATGTTGTGTGGTAGGCTATCTGACGATAGTATATCTTACATACCTGTATATGCCTTATTTAAGGTACAGTAATTAATTATATGTGCCTATTTATCTGATATAAGAAAATAAAAATATAATAAGCCCCTTTATTCCTTAAAACACACAGATATTTCAAATCACCATAGGAACACTCGACTGCAATCGGCAAACTTTAGCGAAGCCCTATAACGAGTCGCTTCAAAGAAAATAACTCAACTAAACTTTAATAATAAGTTGTTCGAGTGGGAACTTTTACAATACCTCTTTAGTTTAAGCATAACTTCTAGATCTGTTTGGAATTCATTTAACCTATTCAGTCTTGATTATTCTAGTTTAAGAGGCAGCAGTAATATCCGTTTATAATAAATAAAAGTTCTAAAGGAATAGGTGGGACAAGAAATGCACAAACTGTTCTCAGTGAGATTTTCCAATTAATGTCTTCAAGTTCTAATTTGCTCATTTGCTCTAGTTAGATTCTTTCAGATCCCCGTAGACATCTAGCAAAGCAAGAGTGCATTGAAATCAAATCTTGTCAAAGCTATTGACACAGGTAATTGACACTTTAATATTTCTTTATTACATGAACAATACTGTACGTATTAAAATTTCATATAATTTACTCCGTTTGTTTACAAAATTATCTATCTCCTTTTATTTCTGGTTTTCGTCATGGTAATTCTTAGGTGGTAATGGTTAGACGACTGCCAAAATATTCGCTAAAATTCAGCCAAATCCAGTAGGAGTGCCTGCATGATTATCGTACTCAGTAACGTTTATATATAAATTAAGCTTTATGACAAATGTTAAGTGTATGTATCAGCTTATTTCGGAATATTGTACGAACAGACAGATAGATACACATATACGCAATGTTCCAGCCTCTTACGTGATAGGCATTGCTAACGCTCAGCCGATAAAGAATTAACTGAGAAAAATTACCCATCAATAATTTTCACTTTCCAATTTCAACTTCCGCCAATACTAGCGTGTTGGTAATTGATTTGGCATAAGGGAAAGTCCAGCATCGATTTAACGAAAAACCATGATGTGGGCTTATACAATGAAAATGTACTCTGACATCTGCACTATACGTAAATAAAGTCTTCGTCAGTTACATACAACGATATTTGGAATAATTTAACACTGTTGTAGGCTAAATAACGGAAAGACACAACACACAATGACAACTACTGTAATCTCATGACAATACTTGTATAAGGAGATTACTTGGTTGGTGGAACCATGCGCTATTGTTGTCTTCCTACTTGTATTACCACAATGACAACTACTGTAATCTCATGACAATACTTGTATAAGGAGATTACTTGGTTGGTGGAACCATGCACTATTGTTGCCTTCCTACGTGTATTACCAACTGTCACGGGTTTCTCACTCCACTTTGATGAATATGCAGAATCTATATTTCTTATAAAATTAATATAGTCAATGATGACTTAGATTTCTAAAGGATAATATTTATTTATTTAGTGAATTTTCAATAGACTGCAGGCTACAATATAAAACCTACAGATTTGTTTTATATTGTTTAAAACTCTAAAGATTTGTTAGAGCTTTTCATGATTACTTTTAAGTAGCAGCCAACAAAGTACAATAGTATCACATTGACCATCAAGAAAGACGTATGAGGTAAAGCATCTCAAAATACTGAATATGCTATCTCAATATTTTAAATAATGTTAGCTATTGCAAACAATCGTTTAAAATAACTGGCAAAAAATAATGAGAAACTTAGAGACAGGATGCATTTAGTTGTGTTTATAACTTTACTAATTGGTATCTGTAGTACCTACTCGCCAGTCTATTGGAGAAATGACTGCAATATTGTATAAAAGCAATAGTGAACTTGCTTCATTGCTTCCTTTTGTAAAAAGGACGTATAATAGGCACGTTCAATTCTTAAGTAACGATTTGCGGTCCTTAAAACTGTTTGTTCTCTACATTAAAATAATGCATTTGAAGAATTGTTGTATTATATTAAAGGTATAGTAGGTTTTTCTCGGACATTTCACATGGTTAGTGGTACAATATAAACTCAAATAACGGCTAGATTGTGTAAAAATTAACGAAATATGTAACAATCGTGTTTGTTAAGAGAAACCGTTATTGCAATATTTACCGCAGTCAAATGTCAGCAACATCGCTGTTCATGAGACCGGTCCATTTAATTATGGCGTGTACTAACATGTAATGTGTGTAACAAAAAAACTTTATTTGGTTCATATCATGTTCAACAATGTGAAATGCTCATCGTAATTAAGTTAAAAAATTGTGTTTCTCTTTCGATAACTGGTTACAACCAACATTAACCACATATTCTGCATGTTGTGCTTTTTCCTTTAACAAATATTGTGACTGCATTGAGTAGATAAACCTCCATAACGTAAAATATTTTGAAGTTTTTGGAATCTCACCATATTAAGTTGCAAAAGAGGTAAATTATATTATACAATAGGACTTTTTAAATGTTCATGCGTTCACAAGTACTAAATAGTTCACATTTTATTCATCTTAAACATTTTTATATGTTAAAATATATCTTAAATATGTGTGAAGACATACATAGAAAAGCCATAATGTATCATAACAGAACAGAAATATATCTATTATGTGAAGAAATGTTTTAATCCAAGTTTTTGTTGTGATTTAAGGAATTATTTCTTCAGACAGTAATGTTTAACAAATATTTATCGTTAATTCCCGGTACTATTTGTTGTAAGACTACAATCATATTTTTAGTTAATATTATTTGACTTTGTTAAATGTAGATTGTATAAGTGTGATGACTGCTTGTGTTTATGATGCACCTTTTATCACAAAACACAATTATTAAAATGTGTTTATTTTTTACATGGATATTACTTCAAATATAAGTTTCAAGTAAACGTGGGATGAAAATATAAGATTGAAATTTATAAAGAAGTAAAAATGATCATCTTCAACTTTAAAAGAAAGTTATAAAAGTGAAAAATGTTTTGTTAAAATTTCAGAAGTTTTCTCAGTATCTTGTTTTTAATTAATTTCCGTCGTTGACCTTAGAAACTGTCTAATTGTTTCTGACTATCATTAATTAGATATATACTTATATGATGTTATCATACAACACTTTATAGGCTACTATTTATAAATTTAAAGTTTAACCGAAAAGTGAAACAAACACACAGTCAAACATTAGTCTAATAAATAATTTATTCAAACTGTGTAATTTACTTACTGTAATTTAAACCAACGTACAAATGGAAATGGAATTTAAATCGTGTATTAAGGAGTCGCAACGGGCGAACGTTATTGATTAGTTAAATATTTGATGGTAGAAGCTACAGTGACACAGAAACACGTTATTTGCTTACTGTAGTTTTGTTGTCCATCTGACTCATCTGGTTTACAATCAAAATGAGGTATAATCGTAGAATTGTTTATTAATATATATTTCTTTAAATAGTAGACTCGTATTTACTGACGTCGTTGAAGCAATAGCAAGGCAAAAGTTATAATATCAAATATAAAAATTAAAACATAACTAAGAAAGAATGCTCAAGTTTGTTTGCTTTTTTCGTAAATATATTAACAATAATAATAATAATAAGCATAACCTATTAATTATTAGAACGTTATGTTAGTGTTACATCCTATATTATTTATAGCAATTTAATTCATCTTGAAATACAAATACTATTTTTGGAATATAATTTTTGAAACACTTTTGTTTATAAATTAATCACATCATATATTAATAGTATACAGTATATCCACTATAAATTTATTGGCTTGAAGGTTGTATTCTACATCATTTTGTTTTAATCTGTGATAGCTAGAATCTGTGAAACCTTCAAAGATAGAGAAAAAAGATTAAAAGTAAACGTTATGATTCCTTTAAATTTCCAAAAAAGTGTTGTTTTAAGTCTATGCTGAAGTTTCAAAGTTTAATGAATGTCTGCAGTCTTACAAACAATTCCATAAAAATATATTAACAAATTATTATTTTATTTTATGTTTATTTATTGGTGTGTTAAGAAGACCTGTACAGTTAGACGATGTGCCTAGGGGGAAAACTTTAGATATACAGTAGACAAGGAATTGTGATAAGTGTTCATGTGATACAGGTATTGCCCGGTCAGCACGTCTCTCTCCTCATGTATTATGCAGAAATAGTTTCCGTCTCTCTGTTGGCTGCAGCCCAACTTATCATTTGTCTTTATTAAGTTCTACCTCTACAATTCTTATTAGGACGACTCGGTAAACGTGGACGAAGAAATATTAGTATATTTTACACACTTTTAAAAACTATGTATTTATTTGCAATAAGTATGATGTTCTTATTTAATTAACCAAGTTTTTCTAATTCTTAGTGGATTTGTTTGTGAAAAAGTGTGTCTAAACTGGCAGTGTTTGTAAATGAAGTCTATATTACTAGTATATTACAAGTTTTGTGTAGTGGAAGTCAATACTCTTTGTGAGGCTTCTGATTATATTTTTAGTTTCATTTGCCTTTTTCAACGTATAGGTTTACGCACTGCTTAACATTTCGGGATATATTGCAACACATTCAGCTGGGGTTCCTCTGAAATAAGGGCAAAAGTCTTGAAATTTGTCTAACATTTACACGTTTGGCAAGCGTTTGAAAACTTTAAATGTCGATTGCTCGTCATTAGTTGATGGTTTCATAAAGAATTTCACATTATATTATTTTCAAGAACAAACGGTTGCCTACTACCATTTTCATTAAGTTTTCATTTAATAAAATTACCTGTAAACAGTGCAAAGAATAGTCCTAATTTTCATTAACGAACAACATTTTCACACTTCCGTGAGACTTCATGAGTAAGTGACTCTACATGCTAGAACCGCAAATAGTCACAAAATTTTCTATATTTTCAACTGACATTAAAAATATCCTATGGTTAATTTGTTTGTATACATAAAAATATTAGTTGTATGAACTAACATTGAGATATAATTAAACTAAATCCATATATTTTAATAGCTATCGCTGTATTGACGTAAGTAAATTTCTAAAATATTATTTTTACTCTATATTATTGTATCTTAACATGTTTCGTAATAAAAGTATTTATATAAGGAAACGATGATGGACAAGGAAGAGAGGTGGTCATGCCATGCCTAGAATTCTAAAAGATGATCACTAGTGTATCTCATTTTACGTGCTTATCGCAATGAACGGAGCAAAAGACAAGAACTTTCCAGTGAAAAACTAAGTAGAGCGTGAACAAACTTACTATTGAAGAATTAAAAATACATTTTACACTTAAAAAACATTTTAAAAATTATGATTATATCAGACAGTGCAAAATGTTACAGTGACATTTTCCATTCTCGTGTTATTAACATCTCTCTGATCCAAAATCAAGTATCTTAGTTACATTTGAAACAGAATTCTTTAGGAAATATTGTCGTACTATACAATGGTTGCGGTCGAGGAAAACATTCATCGGACTAAACATATGGATTGGTAAATGACAATGATTTTTGTTTTTGAATTCAGAATTGTTACCAACTAATTTATTTTTGTGAAATAACGATGTGGTTGTGGACGCACCGTATAACAAGAACTTTGGTCCGTTACGGAGTGGTGGTATTTTGAAATTTCCATTTCTTAGTCACTTTCTTACATTTGCATTATTCCTTATAATATAAAGATTTACGGTTATGGTAAGTTAAAAAAATCTCTAATGTATGCTATGTGGTGTCCTACAACGGGTCATCAGAGTTATTTATGAGAAATGTTTAGATTATTATGCGGTCTTCAAGGATGAAACTTTTAGTAATCCTTGGTTATTAATTAATATATCATGAAAACGTGGTATTTAGATTAGTATTTTAACATTTAAAATCAAATAAATTATAGTAATAATTGTATAATTAATTCGTGAATACAAATTACTGTATGTAATATTTATTGTTACCTTACATTTGAATTTTGAGTAATATATATTAGTGATTTCCATAAAGCGGATAATTTGGCATGCCTTGACAAACGAACGTAGTAATCAAATCAAGGAGAGAAACTGGATGCAGGGAATATCACATGAATAAAACATTGTTTTATCAAAGTGCAAACTTCACTTCCCTGACGGCCTGCAGGCCGACATTGTTTCAAATTCGTTTAACTTCACTTTCCACTTCTCTCTACTCCTGAATAAATATTAGCCTTATTAGTACATTTCCACAAAGAAGTTGGCTGCTTCAGTCGGTCTCTTTGTAGCAATCAAGCCCGAGAGAGTGATACGTGTGCACTGATTATAGAGTCAAGATCAAGTATTGTGTTATGTTATACATTATACTTTGACATGCTATACATTACGCTTTTGTTGATTTATTTCATCGCCCGCCACTTTACGACTCTAATCTTCACAGAAAATACATTTAAAATGATGTGTGACTCCAAATGGCTTGAACTGTAATTAATTAAACTTACACTGGATCATGTTAAACGATACAAAATAATCAAAGAGATGTGTAACTAGAAACGATACAAGAAACAACTATAATAGACCAATGTATAAAAATAGAGGAAATTAAGTATGTTTAAGAGAATTTTTGTATGTAAATTATGAGTGAGTAGGTACAACCATCTGGCGCTAAAGGACAAAAAAGACTAGATGGTAATAAATGGAAGGATAGAAAATATATCCTGAAGAAGCTACAGGTGGCAGCTTTACTACCTAATCTTGGAGTATTGACATACCTCTGTTATACGCACTAGATCGAACAAATCTCTTGCAAAAGTTAGTTGCTGAACTGTAGCTACAAGGAACCCACAACGTGATGCTACTCAGAAGGTCGGGCCAATCCAGGAGAGAGTGTATGTGACTGTACGCATGTTTATAACTACATACAGTTGTGTGGTATGTGGTGCCACTTTTCAAAATTTTGTTTAAAATTGGAATATACAAATTTTCTAAATTTTGAATGCGTTGCTCCGAAATAACAAATTTAATTTATCGATACTTAGTTACATTACCGAAACTGAATATATAAAATGTATTTTATAAAACGAAGTTTCAGACTACACATATATTATGTTAACTCATAAATATTAAAAATTAATTAAGTGGCTATATAAATGTTATTATTAATATAGCAGTTAATTCTGTAATATTTTTTATAAATGCTTTTGAAGATGACTTTTAAAGTTGTCTACAAGTTGAAGCAGTGGTGCAAAACTTAAAGTTTTAATTATGTGGTACTGAAATTAACTCAAATCATGTTCGACAAAATTAAAAACTACGACAATCCCAAAATGTTAGTATATGTAAGTATGGGCTAATGCAATATAACGCGAGCTTGTGAACACGATAATTGCGTAAATTTTAAACCATCTAGACTAAACTTGATACAAAAGGTGTACTTGCACGTAACTTCGCAAGCTAGTCCTAAACAATAAAACGTCTAAATACGACGACAATCATTCAACAAAACGTTTAACTCAACTACTTCTCAACATGGATTTAATAAGATTATTTATTTTCATACATTAGTATATAATTACTAACAACTTTTACTCATGTACGATTTTCTATAGCTCTAAGTTTCAAGACGGTAGGCATTCATAGTTTAGAATAAGAATGTTTATTTATCAGCTATTAATCATTAAAGAATAAAACAAAAAAATTGTTTTAGAATTCTCAAGTTAATGAAAATAAAGTTCGGTCTAAAATGTGTTTGATATCTCGTCAGATTTCCAGAACTACAAGTAGTATACGACATTGCAAGAGTAATTGTAAACACGATAACTATCGTGGTTCCTAATAGATTCAGACAAAACCTGGTACAGAGTCGCTCTTGCACTTAGCTTGGATGAATTCGTTAGACAGTATCATGAAACGTCTCAAGGTGGGGGTCATTCGCAGTTGGGCAAAACTGTTATATTCAGTATTTCACAAAATAATTTAAAATTGACAATTTTCAAACCATTGTTAAGTAATGTCAAACAAGATGTACTCTTCCTTACGTTTCGATATATTCGAACACTAAATTATATAAGTATACAGTTTAGCCGTTACAAGTGAATATGTTTTAGGATTACATAAATAACTAAACAATTATTGTATTGTAAGCATTCAAGATTAAATAGTTTATAAACGCATGAAAGTGTTGCAATTATATTTACATGCCTAAGTTGTTGTACCACAAATATAGTTGGAGCATAGAATTATAAATTATTAGCCTATTATAAATGGGTAATATAAAACTATTCAATGTATGTATGTAGCCTACTCGTTAAAGAATGGTAATCTAACTATCGATAGATGAAGTCGATTATATAGAGGCAGCACCACATAACGAAGTCTGCTCCTTACTCCTGCTACATACATTTATGTTTAACTGTACTGTATTTAATTAAAGAATTAAACATGATTTGGAGAGTGTTTGTTTGAGAAGTTTTCCTTGGCATAACCTTACAGGGGAATAAATACAAACAGTTTTGAAGGTTAAATTTGGGTTGAAACATTTAAATTTTAAAGTCAAACTATAGTCTCTATGTGGAAACTCGACCTTTAAAATGAAAAAAAGTGTTCAAAATGGTTAATAATTGCATTAAATCAAATAAATTCAAGTGGTGTCATTCTAACAAAGATAGCATGCATAGAACATATGTTAGGAACTGAAATCCTGAAAGATAAAAGGTTTAATTGAGAAAACATAATAATTAAAATGAGCGAATATTACTTTTCATATTTAATTCAAAACTATTTACAAATTCTGCAAGAGTCTTCACACTTGTTTGTAATACCGTCTTGAAAGTCATACTTAGAAATTGTGTATAGGTACAATTTTTAGAAATCAATAAAACTGTCTACATTTGTTTTACTTATCTGTAATATTTACAAAAATATATTATCGTTGTAATATAATGCATCGCGTACAGTAAATGTAAAGTGTGTTCACAAGTCTGCTGGGACACTCCCATCTCGAGCACTCAGACTGGATTACTTGCACAATACACTTGTTTGTCCATACTGACGACAACAGCGTTACATAACATTGTACCCGGCTAGAACCAAGTGATTGCATATATTATCGTTGTAATATAATGCATCGCGTACAGTAAATGTAAAGCGTGTTCACAAGTCTGCTGGGACACTCCCATCTCGAGCACTCAGACTGGATTACTTGCACAATACACTTGTTTGTCCATACTGACGACAACAGCGTTACATAACATTGTACCCGGCTAGAACCAAGTGATTGCATATATTATCGTTGTAATATAATGCATCGCGTACAGTAAATGTAAAGCGTGTTCACAAGTCTGCTGGGACACTCCCATCTCGAGCACTCAGACTGGATTACTTGCACAATACACTTGTTTGTCCATACTGACGACAACAGCGTTACATGACATTGTACCCGGCTAGAACCAAGTGATTGCATATATTATCGTTGTAATATAATGCATCGCGTACAGTAAATGAAAAGCGTGTTCACAAGTCTGCTGGGACACTCCCATCTCGAGCACTCAGATTGGATTACTTGCACAATACACTTGTTTGTCCATACTGACGACAACAGCGTTACATAACATTGTACCCGGCTAGAACCAAGTGATTGCATATATTATCGTTGTAATATAATGCATCGCGTACAGTAAATGTAAAGCGTGTTCACAAGTCTGCTGGGACACTCCCATCTCGAGCACTCAGACTGGATTACTTGCACAATACACTTGTTTGTCCATACTGACGACAACAGCGTTACATAACATTGTACCCGGCTAGAACCAAGTGATTGCATATATTATCGTTGTAATATAATGCATCGCGTACAGTAAATGTAAAGCGTGTTCACAAGTCTGCTGGGACACTCCCATCTCGAGCACTCAGACTGGATTACTTGCACAATACACTTGTTTGTCCATACTGACGACAACAGCGTTACATAACATTGTACCCGGCTAGAACCAAGTGATTGCATATATTATCGTTGTAATATAATGCATCGCGTACAGTAAATGTTAAAGCGTGTTCACAAGTCTGCTGGGACACTCCCATCTCGAGCACTCTCAGACTGGATTACTTGCACAATACACTTGTTTGTCCATACTGACGACAACAGCGTTACATAACATTGTACCCGGCTAGAACCAAGTGATTGCATATATTATCGTTGTAATATAATGCATCGCGTACAGTAAATTGTAAAGCGTGTTCACAAGTCTGCTGGGACACTCCCATCTCGGAGCACTCAGACTGGATTACTTGCACAATACACTTGTTTGTCCATACTGACGACAACAGCGTTACATAACATTGTACCCGGCTAGAACCAAGTGATTGCATATATTATCGTTGTAATATAATGCATCGCGTGACAGTAAATGAAAAGCGTGTTCACAAGTCTGCTGGGACACTCCGATCTCGAGCACTCAGATTGTATTACTTGCACAATACACTTGTTTGTTCCATACTGACGACAACAGCGTTACATAACATTGTACCCGGCTAGAACCAAGTGATTGCATATATTATCGTTGTAATATAATGCATCGCGTACAGTAAATGTAAAGCGTGTTCACAAGTCTGCTGGGACACTCCCATCTCGAGCACTCAGACTGGAATTACTTGCACACAATACACTTGTTTGTCCATACTGACGACAACAGCGTTACATAACATTGTACCCGGCTAGAACCAAGTGATTGCATATATTATCGTTGTAATATAATGCATCGCGTACAGTAAATGTAAAAGCGTTGTTCACAAGTCTGCTGGGACACTCCATCTCGAGCACTCAGACTGGATTACTTGCACAATACACTTGTTTGTCCATACTGACGACAAGAGCGTTAAAACATAACATTGTACCCGGCTAGAACCAAGTGATTGCATATTATTATCGTTGTAATATAATGCATCGCGTACAGTAAAATGTAAAACGTGTTACACAAGTCTGCTGGACACTCCCCATCTCGAGCACTCAGATTGGATTACTTGCACAATACACTTGATTGTCCATTTGACGACGAAACTGCGTTACATAACATTGTACCCGGCTAGAACCAAGTGATTGCATATATTATCGTTGTAATATAATGCATCGCGTATCAGTAAATGAAAAGCGTGTTCACAAGTCTGCTGGGACACTCCCATCTCGAGCACTCAGACTGGATTACTTGCACAATACACTTGTTTGTCCATACTGACGACAACAGCGTTACATAACATTGTACCCGGCTAGAACCAAGTGATTGCATATATTATCGTTGTAATATAATGCATCGCGTACAGTAAATGTAAAGCGTGTTCACAAGTCTGCTGGGACACTCCCATCTCGAGCACTCAGACTGGATTACTTGCACAATACACTTGTTTGTCCATACTGACGACAACAGCGTTACATAACATTGTACCCGGCTAGAACCAAGTGATTGCATATATTATCGTTGTAATATAATGCATCGCGTACAGTAAATGTAAAGCGTGTTCACAAGTCTGCTGGGACACTCCCATCTCGAGCACTCAGACTGGATTACTTGCACAATACACTTGTTTGTCCATACTGACGACAACAGCGTTACATAACATTGTACCCGGCTAGAACCAAGTGATTGCATATATTATCGTTGTAATATAATGCATCGCGTACAGTAAATGTAAAGCGTGTTCACAAGTCTGCTGGGACACTCCCATCTCGAGCACTCAGACTGGATTACTTGCACAATACACTTGTTTGTCCATACTGACGACAACAGCGTTACATAACATTGTACCCGGCTAGAACCAAGTGATTGCATATATTATCGTTGTAATATAATGCATCGCGTACAGTAAATGTAAAGCGTGTTCACAAGTCTGCTGGGACACTCCCATCTCGAGCACTCAGACTGGATTACTTGCACAATACACTTGTTTGTCCATACTGACGACAACAGCGTTACATAACATTGTACCCGGCTAGAACCAAGTGATTGCATATATTATCGTTGTAATATAATGCATCGCGTACAGTAAATGTAAAGCGTGTTCACAAGTCTGCTGGGACACTCCCATCTCGAGCACTCAGACTGGATTACTTGCACAATACACTTGTTTGTCCATACTGACGACAACAGCGTTACATAACATTGTACCCGGCTAGAACCAAGTGATTGCATATATTATCGTTGTAATATAATGCATCGCGTACAGTAAATGTAAAGCGTGTTCACAAGTCTGCTGGGACACTCCCATCTCGAGCACTCAGACTGGATTACTTGCACAATACACTTGTTTGTCCATACTGACGACAACAGCGTTACATAACATTGTACCCGGCTAGAACCAAGTGATTGCATATATTATCGTTGTAATATAATGCATCGCGTACAGTAAATGAAAAGCGTGTTCACAAGTCTGCTGGGACACTCCCATCTCGAGCACTCAGACTGGATTACTTGCACAATACACTTGTTTGTCCATACTGACGACAACAGCGTTACATAACATTGTACCCGGCTAGAACCAAGTGATTGCATATATTATCGTTGTAATATAATGCATCGCGTACAGTAAATGAAAAGCGTGTTCACAAGTCTGCTGGGACACTCCCATCTCGAGCACTCAGATTGGATTACTTGCACAATACACTTGTTTGTCCATACTGACGACAACAGCGTTACATAACATTGTACCCGGCTAGAACCAAGTGATTGCATATATTATCGTTGTAATATAATGCATCGCGTACAGTAAATGTAAAGCGTGTTCACAAGTCTGCTGGGACACTCCCATCTCGAGCACTCAGACTGGATTACTTGCACAATACACTTGTTTGTCCATACTGACGACAACAGCGTTACATAACATTGTACCCGGCTAGAACCAAGTGATTGCATATATTATCGTTGTAATATAATGCATCGCGTACAGTAAATGTAAAGCGTGTTCACAAGTCTGCTGGGACACTCCCATCTCGAGCACTCAGACTGGATTACTTGCACAATACACTTGTTTGTCCATACTGACGACAACAGCGTTACATAACATTGTACCCGGCTAGAACCAAGTGATTGCATATATTATCGTTGTAATATAATGCATCGCGTACAGTAAATGAAAAGCGTGTTCACAAGTCTGCTGGGACACTCCCATCTCGAGCACTCAGATTGGATTACTTGCACAATACACTTGTTTGTCCATACTGACGACAACAGCGTTACATAACATTGTACCCGGCTAGAACCAAGTGATTGCATATATTATCGTTGTAATATAATGCATCGCGTACAGTAAATGTAAAGCGTGTTCACAAGTCTGCTGGGACACTCCCATCTCGAGCACTCAGACTGGATTACTTGCACAATACACTTGTTTGTCCATACTGACGACAACAGCGTTACATAACATTGTACCCGGCTAGAACCAAGTGATTGCATATATTATCGTTGTAATATAATGCATCGCGTACAGTAAATGTAAAGCGTGTTCACAAGTCTGCTGGGACACTCCCATCTCGAGCACTCAGACTGGATTACTTGCACAATACACTTGTTTGTCCATACTGACGACAACAGCGTTACATAACATTGTACCCGGCTAGAACCAAGTGATTGCATATATTATCGTTGTAATATAATGCATCGCGTACAGTAAATGTAAAGCGTGTTCACAAGTCTGCTGGGACACTCCCATCTCGAGCACTCAGACTGGATTACTTGCACAATACACTTGTTTGTCCATACTGACGACAACAGCGTTACATAACATTGTACCCGGCTAGAACCAAGTGATTGCATATATTATCGTTGTAATATAATGCATCGCGTACAGTAAATGTAAAGCGTGTTCACAAGTCTGCTGGGACACTCCCATCTCGAGCACTCAGACTGGATTACTTGCACAATACACTTGTTTGTCCATACTGACGACAACAGCGTTACATAACATTGTACCCGGCTAGAACCAAGTGATTGCATATATTATCGTTGTAATATAATGCATCGCGTACAGTAAATGAAAAGCGTGTTCACAAGTCTGCTGGGACACTCCCATCTCGAGCACTCAGACTGGATTACTTGCACAATACACTTGTTTGTCCATACTGACGACAACAGCGTTACATAACATTGTACCCGGCTAGAACCAAGTGATTGCATATATATTATCGTTGTAATATAATGCATCGCGTACAGTAAATGAAAAGCGTGTTCACAAGTCTGCTGGGACACTCCCATCTCGAGCACTCAGACTGGATTACTTGCACAATACACTTGTTTGTCCATACTGACGACAACAGCGTTACATAACATTGTACCCGGCTAGAACCAAGTGATTGCATATATTATCGTTGTAATATAATGCATCGCGTACAGTAAATGTAAAGCGTGTTCACAAGTCTGCTGGGACACTCCCATCTCGAGCACTCAGACTGGATTACTTGCACAATACACTTGTTTGTCCATACTGACGACAACAGCGTTACATAACATTGTACCCGGCTAGAACCAAGTGATTGCATATATTATCGTTGTAATATAATGCATCGCGTACAGTAAATGTAAAGCGTGTTCACAAGTCTGCTGGGACACTCCCATCTCGAGCACTCAGACTGGATTACTTGCACAATACACTTGTTTGTCCATACTGACGACAACAGCGTTACATAACATTGTACCCGGCTAGAACCAAGTGATTGCATATATTATCGTTGTAATATAATGCATCGCGTACAGTAAATGAAAAGCGTGTTCACAAGTCTGCTGGGACACTCCCATCTCGAGCACTCAGACTGGATTACTTGCACAATACACTTGTTTGTCCATACTGACGACAACAGCGTTACATAACATTGTACCCGGCTAGAACCAAGTGATTGCATATATTATCGTTGTAATATAATGCATCGCGTACAGTAAATGAAAAGCGTGTTCACAAGTCTGCTGGGACACTCCCATCTCGAGCACTCAGATTGGATTACTTGCACAATACACTTGTTTGTCCATACTGACGACAACAGCGTTACATAACATTGTACCCGGCTAGAACCAAGTGATTGCATATATTATCGTTGTAATATAATGCATCGCGTACAGTAAATGTAAAGCGTGTTCACAAGTCTGCTGGGACACTCCCATCTCGAGCACTCAGATTGGATTACTTGCACAATACACTTGTTTGTCCATACTGACGACAACAGCGTTACATAACATTGTACCCGGCTAGAACCAAGTGATTGCATATATTATCGTTGTAATATAATGCATCGCGTACAGTAAATGAAAAGCGTGTTCACAAGTCTGCTGGGACACTCCCATCTCGAGCACTCAGATTGGATTACTTGCACAATACACTTGTTTGTCCATACTGACGACAACAGCGTTACATAACATTGTACCCGGCTAGAACCAAGTGATTGCATATATTATCGTTGTAATATAATGCATCGCGTACAGTAAATGTAAAGCGTGTTCACAAGTCTGCTGGGACACTCCCATCTCGAGCACTCAGACTGGATTACTTGCACAATACACTTGTTTGTCCATACTGACGACAACAGCGTTACATAACATTGTACCCGGCTAGAACCAAGTGATTGCATATATTATCGTTGTAATATAATGCATCGCGTACAGTAAATGTAAAGTGTGTTCACAAGTCTGCTGGGACACTCCCATCTCGAGCACTCAGACTGGATTACTTGCACAATACACTTGTTTGTCCATACTGACGACAACAGCGTTACATAACATTGTACCCGGCTAGAACCAAGTGATTGCATATATTATCGTTGTAATATAATGCATCGCGTACAGTAAATGTAAAGTGTGTTCACAAGTCTGCTGGGACACTCCCATCTCGAGCACTCAGATTGGATTACTTGCACAATACACTTGTTTGTCCATACTGACGACAACAGCGTTACATTACATTGTACCCGGCTAGAACCAAGTGATTGCATATATTATCGTTGTAATATAATGCATCGCGTACAGTAAATGTAAAGTGTGTTCACAAGTCTGCTGGGACACTCCCATCTCGAGCACTCAGATTGGATTACTTGCACAATACACTTGTTTGTCCATACTGACGACAACAGCGTTACATAACATTGTACCCGGCTAGAACCAAGTGATTGCATAACGTACCTGGAAATAAGTAACACTTAAAAAAATTACGTTACATGAGAAGCAGTGTTTAATCTGTATAATTTTAGCATAATTATTTTATAACAATTTCTTACGTTTGTTAGCATCTTGCAATTTGAATTTAGGACTTAATGAAATAAAAACCAGGAATTATATATATATATATACTTTTTATAAATTACTTTAATAGAGTGTAAATACACTTTAGAACCATGTATACTTAGTATATTTCGTTACGTACACAACACAATAAAAAGAAATATATTACTATATACCGTTCACGCTTTTTTATTTCGAAGCTAATCATAAAAAATTATGTTTAAAAATTCATGTATTAAGTGAATTGTTCTTTTGATACAACCTATATAGTTTAAAATACATAATCGACAAATTTTAATTCAAAGTATAATAATAATTGTAATATGTTATGAACTTTAATAATAAAAACTACTAATACTGTAACGCATTTCAGTGATAAGCAAGTAGTAGTTATAACGCTATTGAATTACTAACAAATATTTAACACCGTATTATACTGGGATTTTGTTAATATCATTAATTATATTTAATTTTAAACTATTTAAAATTGTTCCAAGATTCATCTGCAGTTCCAGAATTAATATTTATCTATTATGTTCTAAAAGTATAAAACACAGATTTGTATTTTTTTAAATACGTATAATAATAAAAAGTAAAATAATTTACTAATATCTAAAGTAAAATATTCAGAGCGTAACAAATTTTAAATAAAGAATTCTAATTAAACTGTTGTTGTAAAATAAGTATCTATTATTTAAAAATTTTTTGTCACATTAATAGTCTTTGTAATCCATAAAACATTAAAGTATTCCTTACATTTGTCTAATACTTGATTTCAGTAGAAATGCATATTATTCTCACGAAGGATATTGCCTAAAAACTTATAAAAACATACGTGAGTATTAATTACTGCGTGAGTGTTGCAAGCAATTACTGTTATACGGCTTAGCTAGCAGAAGCAAGAGTAACAGTAGTTGTCTGATATCCTAGATGGTCTAGAACAAACAATATTTGTACAGCAGACAGGAAATGGTAAAATTATGAAGAGAAGTGTGCACGAGATACAAGCACTGTCACAGTCAGCATGTCTGTCTCCTTATGTATTACGCAGAATGGGTATGTTTGCCTGTGGACTACAAGCCCATGTTACTCTATAATCTATGCTTAACTAACCCTTGTCACTGCACTTTCCATGTTTGTTAGGTACCAGTTCCGTTCTAGGATAGATAGAATACGAATAATTTTAAATATATTTTTTGTATTGTACTAAATAACTGCTACATTAATTAAGATCTGTACTACAACAGTTTGTTTTGACTGTTTTTACAGTTTCGCACCAACAAATCATATTAATTCATATCGAACTAAACTCTTTCCAGGACGGTATTATAGAATTAATAATTCGAAGAAACTTTATTTAATAGTTTTCATGATGCATACACTCTTTACACACATTTTAACTAAGCTGAAGGACACCATATTTTTAGCACTTCTATGTAATAAGGGAGACAATTTGTGTTTAGGAAATTCAACACAAATAAAACATTTTCCTCCCTCAACCCTGCAGGCTTGCCAGCGATTCCCTGTTAAATTCATGCCTCTTGTTAATAAATACTTGCAACATTATATTAATGACAAATAATTATTTAATCTGAAATTAGGGAATTTATTTTAGATTTCTGAATACTTAATAGCAATATGCAAATCGATTACTTAATAAATCAATTTAATGTTGTTAATAAAAAACAGTGGTATTAATTAACTGCCTAGAATTGATATACTTTCAGTTTAGCATATGCGTCTAAGGAATGAGATTTCCTACAATGAAACAATTGACTAACAAACGACCGACTACTTCATATTAGGATATTATTGATATTAGGATATTATTGATTGAAAATTGAAAGACTCATGTTTTGATAAGAATCATCCTTTAAATTATTCTACAAAAAGGAGATTCAACGTATACCATGTATTGAGGGAGAGCTATGAATGATATCGATTGGCCGAATATTTGATGGTAGGATGATACTAGCAATTCAGAAGACAGGTCATTGGATTACTAAGCACAATTGACTGTAACGACAGCCTCGCCTTGTTTATAATGGACTGGGAAGAGTCAGCTCTCACAGATAATTGAATCGACACGGCAAAGAATTCGCTGTGATTAATGCTTCTTTCTACACTAACCTAAACAACGTGTTTTCAAATATAAGGATTCTTCATGCAGGTGTTCATAATTAAACAGGAGAATTGCTTCTGAAATATTTTAAATTATGTAAGAATACTTATATTTTAAAACATATTCCATCATTGTATGTTACAAAAATATGACACTTCGTTTCAATGATTGGAAGCTATTCTCTTCGTCAGGTGTAAAGAACCATAACCTTAAGGATATGCAAAAATGTCAGCTATCCCGAAATCCCAAATCATCCATCAATATACTGAAAAAGATGCAACTCTCTCGAAATTCGCAATATTTAGTATAAAAATAAACATTCTTGAGTAAAACGTAGGTTGAAACCAACTGTGACAAATATAATCAATTTCACACATACTTCTGCAAATGGGTATCGCTTAAAGAAAGATAATATTAAAACCTAGATCAGATGCTATGTTGTATGGCAACTACATGTAGAATTTTAACTCTTCCACTCTTCCATTTTTTCTCAAGAATTAATGTGTAACATAATTAAGACCCTACTGCCAATAATATTTGTCCTACTCCAAAAATTGTCCACTTCAGGTATAAGAAATACTTAGGGTTTAAGGGCAAAATTGTAATTTGATCGTGTAAAACAAAAATTTTGAAATTTCTATGTAATTCACCAATGCCGGCAATTGCTTTAGAATTGTACGTATTTAGAACAAATTTAGGATAGAAGAGCAATTAGAATGAAATTTAATTTTCCTAACTGGATCTTAATTTTAGATATGTTTAATGAGGGGGCATTATTTAAGTTTTAGAGTTGCCACCGCTCATTGTTGTGAATATTATGAGGGTAGAATTCTCTCCCTCCTCCCCTTTCTCTCTCTTTCCCTACCTCCCTCCCTCACTCCCCCTGTCTATGGAAAATTAATACATTTCAAATCCAATAATGCTTAGTTTATAAACATTCTGCTATAAGTATTATTTTAAAGGAGAGACCGGTCCTATTTTAAGATTTTTTCTGTCAGTTCCTATAAAATAAAATAAGGAGAGTCGATTCAATACAAGGTTGATGGCATTGATAATCATTGCTACGATCGGAGACAGGGTTGAACCTGCAATGTCTCCAGCTCAGGTCCAAATGTCTTAGACCTTTTATTTTTATTCTGAGCAAGACATAGTTTAACAATTAATTAAGACCTTAATTAAAGGCTCTTTTAATCTCTTGTTAAAGCGTATTTTTAAAATGTTACTAGGAAAAATATACTTAATTATCAGAAATGGTTGTCCTTTTTTAAATGTCTCCGTTTTATGGACATACTTGAAACCCAATAAAACCCAGTAAGATACATAAATTACACTCTTTCGAAATGCATAAAAATATAGTTTTCACAACTCATATTCAAAGGTTCTTAAATTATAATAAAAAGGCATCTTAAACAATCATAGTTATTTATTACAAATTATTTTCAAGAAAGCTTCCAAGGAAAGCACGCATAATATTTCCTTTTACTAACACGTCACGTAAATGTAATACAGCGTGCTAACAAGCCTGCCGAGAGACACCCACCCCCCTTACCACCACATCGAGCACTCAAGGTGATTTCTTGACGTAATCTTGTTATCCCGACCTGTCCAAAGTGACAAATCCAACTTTTTATACTATCTTTCTTCCTGAGAAAGTTATTAAATATTTTTAATACTAACCAACCAAATGTTTGAACGGTCCAAAATTCAGATTCAAATAAAAATTTTGAAATTTAACCATAAGACTAATTTAAATTTATAAATATAGGATTTGCAGATATCAAACGTTTCATAGAAAATTTTAGGGCCCCACTTATTTAAAAAAACAAACTAACGATAATTCCCCAAAGCACGCTACTTACATGTTCAGAGAAGATTTGTTTATATTCTATGGGAGTATAAAGATCTTGCAATACATATTTTCTATCGATCCAATAATACCCAAATATATATTTAACAATTATTAATTAGTTTGATGATTAATTAATGTAATTATGAACGTTTCAAAGAGGTTCAACATGAGGTTAAATTTAGCCAACATTACAGCAGAACAGACTTTTACAAACTCCTACAATGTGAAAGTAACTCAAGGCTTATTCCCGTCTACAAGCTTGTTAAAAGTTACGAGTTTCTAGACCAGATGTATCAAAATAAATGGGATTGAGAGTGAAAAAGCCCCGTCACTGAGTTTAGGTATTCTACCCATTATTTTGCAAAACCGAATTTACGATGTTGCAACGTTTGGTATCAAACATGTATTAGTTTTTACAGTCTATGATATGTAGCTATAATTACAAGGCAACACTGATCTTATACCCAGGTATTGATTAGTATTTTCAATTCAATTGTTATATTTTAGTCGTAAGTCTTAGAGTTTAAAATTTTAGAGAGTTTTGGGACACCTTGTATAATATTTATGAGTGTGAAAATAAAATATCCTTTTTTGTGGACAAGAATTTACTTTTAAAATGACTTAGTATACGTTTAAGCCTAAGTCATACGTAATATTTATTTACATGCAAATAAATTTTCATTCGTAGGTTATGTTGTCCTGCATTCCAGAATAAAGAAGTAGTTGTAAAAACTAAAAATATTTGACACCAGAAGTAAAAAGATTACGTACATAAAATACATGTAATTGGTTAAAGCTATGAGAATAAATACGAATTTTCTCCTCAAACGAGTCAATAATTGTAACAACCAAATTAAGCTAAATAATATTTGTTCATAGGTAACTAAACGAAGACTATTTAGCTTTGGCAATGAAAATACTATCAGCTAGAACAAATATCCCATAAGTAGATTACTGATTTGTGAACTGGTGTACTTAATTGGTGTACTTGACTTCATGTTCTTGTATCTGCATTACTAAATATATCGTTAAATCTGATTTTATAGAGAAATACAGAATGTACTTCCTTGTTTAAGTTACATTGATAGATAGTTATGTTCGATGGTAAAATTTGAATTTCATTTCAACAAAACTATCTATTTTCTAGTTGTTACGCTAAACGAGGAGGTCTATATATCACTTTTAATTTCACGGTCGGAAATAAATTTGAAAGTATTGCGGCTTTTCGTATTGAAATAATACTACCGCCCTCACTACAGTAAACGGTACCATACAGAAGTCACAGTGCATTGTGAATATGGTCAGTACAGTTTGCGTATTATGAAGGACAAAACAAGGCTCTAATTTAGTTATAAAATTTTAATTTTAGTATAAAATTTTGAGTAAACTAAGCATCTGTAGTATGTAATTACCACGTTTTTCGTATTAAATGTTAGAAATCCTACTTATGCCTAATTGGCATATTTTTGTAAAAAAATCCCGTATAACTTTAGTAAAGATGTCATATTCGGATTCAGCACTCTGTGAAAACTAATGCTTCGAAAATTAACGTAGTATCGCTAATCAATGTCCATTCTTTTTAGATTTGTTGCGTCTGCTGGAAAATGTTCATGCAGATATGTGTGTCGGTGGGCTGTATGTTATCCTAATGTTCCATGGGGCTTTATGTTTAAAACAACAGGTGAAAATTTAACAAAATCCTATTATGGATAGCAAGACCCAAGATCTGATAATGAACAACTAGAATATCGAAAACGTGGTAAAGGATATAAAAAGAGAAGAATACTAATACGACGTATGTAATCACCATGATTTAATTTTTTTTAACGAAGAAAAGACCCCTGTAGAGGTAGAGAACTTGTTGGTTCTTAATATTTTCTTAAAAAATACTCGCGACAAGAAGAGAGTGACATTCATGCGTCCGTTGCTACGATGTAAAGTCGAATATTGGAATTTTTGTGTGTAGTAAACATTGACTAAACAACACATTCTGGCCGCGATATTATGTAATATAATAGCTGCCACTTAATCTGCTGCTTTCAGACCTTTGGTGAAGGAGCGTTTATTCAACAATCTTCTAAACCCGAGTTTATGGAAATTCTTGACTTCCCGGGAAACTTTCAATAAGGATTAAACGAATCACATAAAAGCGATGAGAGGTTAAATTATTTAAAACTTTAATGGCATAATAAAGTTTTAAAACTTGTCTTGAATCAAGAAATATAGTACGTCGACAGCTGATAAGGCGACAAAGTTTATCTAAAAGAGTAGTAACTAGATTATCAACAGTATCATTCATAATGTCTTGTTTGTTTCTATTCGCAATACAAGTATTTACGTGCTGCTAATGTATTATATAATAAATTACTAACCTATTTTAATATCTATTAGGACTATTTGTTGACAAACAATAAATAATTCAACAGTCAAAATTCCATTACCGAATTATATGTGTTAAAAACCAATCATGTTTCTCCAAAGTATATTTTGTATAATGTTACAAGTCAATGTATACCATAGTATAAGCGTTTTAATTTATAATAATATTTTGCGCCAAAGAAATGAAAGTGTAGTTTTAGTTGGTGGCCTACAGACTGCTTCAACACTACATCTGTAGTATGTTTAAATTAACCGTATGTTTCGGTTGGACTGAAATCAACGTCCAACCCCAGAACTTGAAACTCCCATCCTCAACACGTCGACAGTATAATCAGGAAAACCTCAATCAACTAAAAATTATACTGTCAAACGTAACCTGGTGTGACGTTTACAACAAAATAGAAGTTGATCAGGCCTATGACAGCTTTAATAATACTTTGATTTTAGCCTTGAATACAGCATGTCCTACCAAAAAATTAAGGTCAAAGAAAAAAAGAAAATTTGGTGTAGTGATTGATGAGGATACACAAACACTAAAACACAACTACTTACAAGCACTGGGCAGAATGCTACTTCACGGTTCAGAAGAAAATAAAACTGAAACAGCTGCTAGAAAAAGGGAATATGACTTAAAACTGAAGGAAAAGCGAAAAGAAATCACATCGAACTACATTCAAAACTGTGAAAACAAACAAAGAGCTCTTTGGGAGGTGATCAACTACGAAAGGTGTAAAAATACAAAAGATTCCATCAACCTTCAACTACTAGTCAAAAATGAACTGATTGAGGAGCCGCTTAAAATTGCTCAGCACTTCAATCAACACTTTGTCTCAGTGGCGGAGAAAACTCTTACTGCTGCTGGCCAGATACAACAAAGGCCACAACTAAATGAGCTAGAAACTGACTATATTCCTGACTTGACTTTTCTAGCAGTATCAGTCATCGAAGTAACAAACACCATATCTTCTCTTAAATCTAAACCGTCCTCTGGAATTGATGAAGTGTCCTCCATACTACTAAAACACTGTAAGGAAGAAATTGCACCTCCACTTACATTCATCATAAACCTATCTTTCACCCAAGGAATTTTTTCCCAAAGCATTAAAACTAGCAAAAGTCTTTCCTAAACTCAAAAAGAATCCAAGCACCTCAATCGATAACTACCGCCCCATATCCCTCCTATCAACAATATCCAAAGTAATTGAGAAAATTGTCCTTGTCAGACTCTTGAACCACCTAACAGTAAACAACATCATCACAAGCCAGCAACATGGGTTCCTCAAAGGCAGATCAACAACTTCTGCCATAATAAATTTCACTGAGCTTATGCTGAATGAAATAGAGGAAGGAACTGCCATCAGTGCGTTTTTCCTGGATTTCAGTAGGGCGTTCGATTGCTTGGAGCATGATCTTGTATTAGAAAAGATGAAAAACGTGGGGATAAGAGGGATCTCTGGAAAGTGGATGTCAAGTTATCTAAAAGGCAGATCACAAACAGTAGAGATAGCATATACATTAAACAATACAATTTATAAAACTAGATCACCACCACTTTTAATTGACAGAGGTGTTCCCCAAGGCTCAGTTCTTGGACCAATGCTTTTTATTCTGTTAACCAATGACCTCCCAAAATATCTACAAGGGTTCTGCCAAGTCATGATGTATGCTGATGACACAGCCTTGCTGGTGGCCGAGAAACAAATACCAGAACTTGAAATATCTTCCTTTGTAGCCCTGGACATGGCAAAGCAATACTGTCACCAAAACAATCTTATATTAAATGACCGCAAAACCCAACAACTAAACTTAGGAAGAGCAAGTGCAGTAATACATGGCTTGCCAGATATTGAATTGAAAAATGAAGCTAACTACCTAGGAATCATCATTGACAACAATCTAACCTGGACTCCACATGTAGACCAACTCTGCAGAAAGCTCAGCAGTAGCCTATATGTATTAAAAAGAATAACAAAAATGAGCAATCTAGACACAGCAAAAACTGCTTATTTCTCACTCTTTGAAGCACATCTAAGATATGGATTAGTGGTATGGGGAAACTCTTCCATCGTGAATCTCCAACGGGTACTAATACTTCAAAAGAAAGCTGTGAGAACATTGGCAGGACTAGACCCAAAGGCTACTTTCCGGCAAGCTTTTCAAAATCTTAAAATTTTGACTGTGATATCTCTGTTTGTGACAGAAGTGATCTGCTATGCTGTCTCACAGAACATTACAAGGCTGGGAGAAATGCACCATTAAAACACCCGGAACGCCATGAACTATGCTCTGCCAATTCATCGCCTTACTCTGTACGAGAGGAAGCCAAGCTATGCAGGACCTAAACTCTTCAATATTCTTCCAGACCATCTGAAAATAAACAGTGGACAGAAATGCTTCAAGAAGAAACTCCAAGAATGGTTTCTACAGAGGACATTTTACTCCCTTGAAGAATTTATAAACTGGAGGAACCATCAATCATAGTGCTTAAAATGGTTTATCCACTGTTTTCTACATTGCTGACTAATATTCTAAATTACCTTTACCTACTTGACACCAATTCTGTAACTCTAAGTACATGAAAAAAAAACTGTCTATTGTCTATTGTCTACACCCTTCACTACTTTATTTAACAGTAGTTAAAATTTTGGACATTACGTATAAGAAGTGGCGATAACACCAGATAATTAAACTAAAAAAGAGTTAATTTCAAAAAAATTCGATTTAAAATAGTCACTGTTGACGACTAAGTTTAATATCTTCAATAAATTCTGTTTTGATTTAAAAACAAATACACACACATATATTTATATAATATATACTATCAGTTACCCGCAACTTTGTATCCAATTTCGTATGCTTTGCACGTGTATTGTTCAAGTGAATATTTCCGACGCCAATGTTGAGTTTGTCTTGTTTCCACGATCAATAAAATATGTCACAATGTTATAAATCACTAATTGCTCTTGTCATGAGTTTACGACCATCAAAATAAGGACTAGATATAACATAATGCCCCATAATAGAAAGTAATCCTACCCCTTAGAGTATGACTCTCGGTGCTGAGCGAATTCCAACACTTAGGGTTCTGTTAAAATTGAGGTAACAAGTAGAAGAGACTTTTTCAGCTCTAGTGCAATGTAGAAGTTAATATCTTAGTGTTTCTGCCATGTACCTTCACTTCGCACGGAAATTGTTAGTTTCAGGCTGAGAAGATTTGGTAGTGCTGAACCTCTCTTTTCAGATCCGCAGTCACAGCTAGGGTGTTTGAAGATTACCTGACTACAGACCGAAGTGTGAATAAAATATCACACAATACTATGACTATAAAAACTTTGCAGTTCCATAAAACCCATAAAAATCCATCATGAGTATATGATATCCGTATATACATAATCTATCGTACACCAATAACATCTACGAATAGTCATTCCATCATGAGTAGATGACATTCGAAGGTAAAAAATGAAGCAAGGAAATCTTCCGAAAGTTTTGTCATGTAATAGGTTAAGATCTATAAAATATTATCTAAAAAGATCAACAACGTTTGTCATAGAGCCTACGATTAGGGTCTTTGTGAGCTCATCTCCGGTTATTTATATTTATAGCTAAATTTAATATTAACATTAATTATAGATTTGAATATATTGCACATTTTATACTGCTGTAATATAATGAAAATGTTTAATGTATTTTTATTTTTACTGACCAATACAAATTTGAATTTTTTTCAAACATTAGTAACGCTAGTAAAAATGATATTTTATATAATAACAGTATATTAATAAAAGTACTATTCCTTTTGAAAAGGCTAGTTAAAATAACTTTCACAGTTATTTGACTTATTTACTTGAATTCAATAATGTGCTTAAGGTAGGCATCACTGTATCTTATTAGATTCAGTAAAGTCTATCTGCGAGGAAAGATGTCAATAGTCATTGTAATTTCCTTTACATTAGGGCACGCTTTTTAATATTCTTCCCCTCTTTAAAAGTTCAAAACACCTTAGTTATAGGTGTAGTAATATATTAATACTAATTTTTACTGAGCAACGCAGGAGTTTGGTTGGTTTCTATTCAATCCGTCACGATGTATTATAGCTTCCATTATAATAATAATGACGTAATGAGTAGATACATTAATTAGATTACGGACCGCTTACATAGCGTGTTAGCGATTAACTAACAACATTAGTAACACCTGAGCACATCTTTCTGGTGATTACCTACTGTGCACAAGTTACCTTTATTAAATTTGTGACATCCTGACATTCGCAATTTAATAACGGAATACTTGATCATATGTAACGTCTTACTTTTCGTATTAAATGAAACACATTATTCTAGTCACTGGAAACAAGTTTAATTGAAGCGTAACAATCTTTTACTCTATCGTTATAAAATATTTAAAGCGGTAAAACTACTATATATTTCTCCAAGGTTATATTAGTACGACACTCTCCATAAACAAGTGCAACTTAAATTTTTTTATCAAGAAGAATTTATCAGCACAATTTGTAACTTCTTAACTCTAGTGTTATATACAGCCGCTTCATTCAGAGTTGGATCGAGAAGTGAATTACTTGTGATCTTCTAATAGCCTGCGCATTACCAACATGGATTAGACTGCTTTACGGTCAAAGATGGTAAATCTATATGGATGACTCAGATTTCCTTGGAATCCCAATATTCTTTAATCTTTATTTTAGTTTCTTCACGTTAAATTCAACTGCATTCCTACAGTAAAACATCCAACCATCCCAGCACGTACTTTATAACAAAGTCTGCTACTTACTTGATATGTATTTAACGCCAAACTCATCAAACGTCATGGTGTTGTATACTATAAGATGATTTGACAAGGCATAAGAGACATTATAGTCTTCATTATAGAGTTATGTTGACTCACTTATACCTAATTATAGAGACATTTCCTTCACCCTTCCACATTCTCCTACCCAATAACTTTCTTATTCTCCTTCCTACTCACTTTCTTAATCACCTACCAACCTATGTTAATTCTCACGTCCCTATTTACCATCCTACTCTTTTACCTTTTTTCCATTCCACTCACCTTTTACTCACATTCCTACTAACTATCCTACTCACTTTTCTGCTCTCCTAATTCATATTTCTACCTAGCCTAGTTTATGTTTATGTTTTTGGGAATACCAAAGTTATGTGTTCTGGGTATTAATAATCGAGTACATTGAAATATAGATCAGTTAAGGCATCAAGAGTACCCCCACTTTAATTATAAAGACTGAAACTATATAAAGGCTATACACATTTTCTACACGTCAATAATAATTAATGCAATAATATAACATATCTTAACAATAACTTTTTACTTTTTACACATATTTTTCTGGGGAGACAAAATTACAAATTAGACTAATACACTATTTTGCTTAACTTAGAGAAAATAGATTATTCTTCTCCATAAACGTTCTATACAAGCCATGGATAGTTTTTAATCGAACGTAATTGAAACGTGTACTATATATTTTCTTGAATGAACATTGAAACTAAAATAAAATTTTTATCATGGATTCTTGTTTTGTTTCCAATACACAGTGTTCCTTATGAATTAAACTTTAAGTCTTATTAATTTATAAGTAATCATGGCCTTCAAAATGGTACATTTGTCGCAAACAGTAGTTTTTATTGTGTCTTTATTCTTATACTCGAAAAATTTTGATTTTCATTGGATAATCCAAAACAAACATTGTAAAAAATAAAGAAGAGAGACGGGATGTAGCAAATGTTACATGAATAAAACATCATCCGTTATCAAAGCACCAACTTCACTTGCCTAACAGCCTCTACGTTCGACAATATTTTACTTTCAATTTCTCACGGAATAAAATATTACTCATTTAAAAATACTGTAAATATTTACTATTAATAATGTTAGTTTACATCATGGAATATCAATTTTAAGAAGTATAGACTAATCACATGAAACTATTTTAAAATGTCTGGGTTACGACTTGGTTAGTGGTTTTTATTATTAGTAAATGAATCTATATTAGTCTATTGTTGATGTTTAGATCATAAGAAACGAACTTAAGAAAGTGTTTGGGAAGGGTAAGCTGAAATCTAGTTTTGTATGTCTTTATTATAAGGAGCCTAAAAATTAAAACGTATTTGAAATATACAAAAATTTGGTTTAATTGGTATAATATTTTCGTTTCAATATGGTGACCGTTCAAACGTTATAAAATTTACTATTTATTTTAAAGGGCATACGAAAAAGTGTTTTTGTAAAAATGTAGTTAGTATCCTGTACTTTAAAAATAAATGATATAAATTTAGCTTTGTTTTCCCATGATTTACAGAGAACAAAAATACTTTAAGGGAATATAAAACCGCTCAATAATTATTAAGAGCGATGAGTTGTCTATATTTCCACATTGTATATTACTTCCAGCTATCGTTAATATAACATACATACAAACAATTTTCACACTGAATTGTGATGACTGGTATCAGCGTCATTTTTAAATTTGTATTTATTAGGTGTATCTGTTTCATTAAAATCATGGTACACTACAGTATTGTATGAATCAAAATCTTAAGTATTCTTGTGTTACATGGTTAAATTCATCCCAAGTGTTATTTAATTCTATAAATTTTTTCAAACCATGCTTCAATAAAATTCTTAATCCGAAACGCTTAGAACACACTAGGAAGTTAAATGAATTTAAATTAAGTTAATATAGAATACTGTTAAGTATACTATCATGTTCTAGTTGTTACATAGGATAGGATGATATTAAAAAATAATCAACCAATATTCTTACCAACATGTACCAATATTAGAGATTTGAAACAAACTGGAATAAAGCACTTTGGTTTCTTGGACAAGAGTTGTAAATGTTTGTTTATTTGCTTGCTCACCCCTTTTAAGTGAAGATGGATCTCAGCCACGAAATGATCATTAGATGAAACATCAGCAGAATTTTAAACATTAATTATGACTTAAAATTTAAATATTATATTATTTTATACCATATATTCGAATATCATCTGCATTCTTATTCATCAAAATAGTTTAATAGTAATATATAGTTATAATATCTGAAAAACTCATTTCAATTCAAGTTAAAAGTTAAATAAACAAATGAGTCTAGTCTAAGAAACGAATAACTATTTTTACCTGCGTAAATCAGTGTTTTTACCTCCCCATCTATATATACATTTATCATATTTATGCTATTATAACAAATAGTACTTTAATATATGTGCATGTACCGGTAGGAATATGTCTGTGAATAGTATTTAAAGAATACAGCCTGCTTTTCTTAACGAAAATGAAACCAAACTGTGTTATATTTTAACACGATTATTTGCTACAGATCGAAGAAACAAAATCATGGAAATTTAAGTTCAGTAGTTTTATATTTTGGTAAATACGGTTTTATTTTATCTATTTTCATCGTACCAATTTCTAACTAACTAAAACCATTTTCATGTTTAAAAACACGTGGAACCTAATAAAATGCCTATATATAACACAATATATGCAGCTTTGTAAAAATCTTTAAAAACTCTAACCCTTCTTTTCTTTCATGTTATAAGCAAACGAACTTTAATTTTTTATCAAAATTATTTATTATACTCTCAGAGTATACCCTTCATAAGAATATCTTCCGTAACCTAGAATATGTGTAAGGCTGTAACTGTCTGTCTGAGTGGTCACGGATTCAGTCTTCAAGGAAGTCAATAAAAAACTATAAATAAGCTTGTTCCTCTACACTTTAAAAATATTTAGTATAACCAAATAAATGCATGGACGTAAAAAGAATCATCTTTGGAAAAAAGTTGAAGTTCCTCTTATCAAAAATTAATACTGAACTTGTGAGTGCCTAATTTATACATGAATAACATATAAATTCCACTATGTCAAAATGTATGCTTTTTAATATTATATATTGTATCTTGATTGCACAATATACATGTATAACATGATAGTCGACAATAATTAAAATCCCTCTCACCTTCAACAAAAACAAGAATCTGTCGCACCACTCCGGCAGTTATGCAAGAGTTGCCTGTTCCCGAGTAAACTAAAGACACTTGCCAGCTATTAAAGGAGTCTCGCTGACACCCTCTTCACGAGACACTTGTAAACATCCTTCTTTACACACTAATAAACCTTTTGTGAACACTAAAATGGAGATCGTAAACAAAAGCTCGAGAAAGTCGATGATGGAGTCGATTATAAAACTCAATCAATCTGTTGGCAGAATCTTACTTGTATTTCACTAAATCTCTAATAGTATTAATTATAACGTTGGCTTTATAAATTTTATATCTCAATTACTGTTTAAAATTGTAAATGACGTCGTTCATCGATGTAAATTATTTCCACTGGTTTGGCACAAATCCCATGACAAATATTACAAACCGTTTTGTTAAAGGTTAAACAAGAACTTGACCCTTTCCAACCAAATACTCATCATGTTTAAAAATAATTCTAACAAATTTTAGCGGTCGTATTTACAAGAGCCAACCATGATATACATTTTGAGACTTTCATTCAGAGTTGTAGTCTACCATACGCTGAAACACTTATGTTTAAGAATTAAGAATCGTATAGTTAGTTTCAATGATAGAAACTGTAATTCCCCTGAAAAAAGCTTGTAAAACATACTTCCACTTCAAGAGATTACTTGCTTTTAAAGAGTAGAAGTTATGATGTGAAAAACCACGCTGTTTCATTGATCATGTGCTCTGACTGAACTCATGCGAACCTTCTCCCCTAAGTTCTTAGGAAAGTCGACTTGTTTGTCTTCGTATGCACACAAAATGGACTTTAATCTTTGTAAAAAAAATACTGTATGAACAACGTCTGTCAGCTTACAAAGAAAATATAAGCCAATTTTTGTTATTGTATCTCTACAGGAAGGGCAAATTTCTGGGCAACATATATCCTTTACCTTTGAAACCTATCATTCTTGTTGACTGTTTACCGACACCATATATCTAATAGGAACTGATTTCTACACTTAAATGTTGTATAAGGCTTCATTTCTATGTAGGTAACATTGAGTTCGATGATGGTCCATATCACTTAACATGTTTATATTGATCTTATGTGCGACCTTATTGACAGAATAAATAAATTTGTAGATAAACTTAGTACAATCATGTGAAATTTTAACATTGGACAAGTAATACATTTAGCTTGACTATCCGCAAGATATCTCGGAAAACACATCTTCTATGGAATAAAAATAATATGTCGTTTTGTATGAAACATCATCTCCTTATAGAGAAGAATGAGTTTTATGATGTGCATGTCCATCCATGGGATTTAGCTGAACCCACTATAGCACTCGGTTGGGTGGCTAAGTCTTCTTCTATCTGCCAAAGATCTGCCAAAGGCTGTAAAGATATCTTTTCCGTCTGAATGTTTTGTTTTCTCTGTCTGGTATCTCATACGTAAATGTACGATAGGTTTAATAGAGCTTAAATTATGAGTACAACTAAAGCGAAGCCTATTACAGGAGTTATGCGTTATATTATTGAATGTTTGAAATAATACATATTAAAGTGAATAAGTCCATTTGGTCAGTATTGACCCCCTAATAGTACATCAGTATGTTACTTAAATGTTTTATTACCTCCAGGTTCTAGGTATATATGGGTCAAGTAAAAAAAGCATGTACAATTAAAGACATAATTAATTGTGATGTGCACTTGATTTCTCAAATAAACATTTTTACACAGTCTTCCAGAAGTGAAATAATACTATTCTTTTAGAAATGTTTAATAAGATATATTGTTCAGAAGTATGTTTGTACAATGCTTTACAATAGTACAACACGTAAGGGAAGTTCTTCGCTTAAACACACACGAAACGAGTATATTTTTGTCATAAAATATCATATCAATGCCAACATTGACGCTTGAAGAAAGCGTGTAGTAAAACCACCTAATCGTATGGCGGACTATAAGATTGGCGGAAAAAATGTCTAATTGTTTCTTGAATATCTTCAAAGCCACTTTTAATACAAACATATAAGAAACTTATATTAATTAATTTAAATTTACTTTCATAAAACCCTTCTACCGTTTTAGCTAGTTTGTTTCCTAAAGGTTTTCTTTCGTTGTATTTAGAGTATTAATTATTTTCATCTTGTAAGCGACGGCCAGATGTTTTACCGAATCGATGCCAAATGTAGTGAACATTAGTGATTTAAAAATGGCTAACTTTAAAAAGATAAATGTTTCATATGTTTCCAAAAAGTCTAATTAGAAACAAATTCTAACTTAAAATACTTTAAAAATGCATGGCGGTTGTAACAGTATGACTTCCATTGATTATTTCTTGTTGGTCAAAAAACTGACAAGAAGGCACTCCTCAAAGTTAGATACATTTCTATGGTTATCGAAGTGTTTTTCCTTAACTCATTGAAATAGAGATTCAATTCATTCTGAACAAAATTCTTTGTCGCCGTAACATATTGGAATTTAGATTATGAGGAAAAATAATTTCCTGCCAATTATTAAACTACTATACAACTTCATTACCTATATATCAGTTATTTGGCTTATTTTTTATTGAAAATTTCAGGAAAACAAGAAATGAAACTAATAATTAACAATACGAATGCAGTTAATACGTGTTATTTCTGCAACAAATAACAACCAATGTATTGTTTGAAATATGTCATATTTCTGAAATAATGCAACGTAATTTGCCTTATATAACAGACTTGCTGTAACATAGTATAGTGGAAACTATAAGTAATATGCAGTGGAAGAGACCGGACGAGAGCAACGGTAACAAGATTAGAGCTGATTTTATTACACGGAAAGTGGACTTGAGAACACCTACTGCACAACCAGTGACTTTCACATTGACGCTCTCCTATATTTTAGAGTACAAAATTTTATTCGAAACTCAAATAGGTAAAAGTTTGTATTTAATTAGGCTGATTATGTAGCAGATAACTGACAAAACGTTATGAAGAATAAAGGAATAAATATTAGACCAATAAACTTACAGATCTCATCTTAAAAAAAAATTATACTATCATCGTTAGGTGTATTATAATATCCACTAAGATTACTTCGGAACCCATCCACTCTGGCCTAAAATAGTTCACGTATTACTGAACTCGTTGGAGCTATTAATTTAAATATTATGAATGTTGAAAAATATGTTTGTATTTTATAACTCATAAAAATTGTTCCAATCTCCAATTTTATGGCCCAAAAAAATCGTGGTTAAGATATAATTCTTCTGAAATTGATTCTGGTAAATTATTTTCATAAGTGTTTATTATAGCATTTAAAACGTATATGACGACATTGGTATTCATAAAGAAATCACGTCTAAACCACGGGAAATTACTAGTAGTGCAATCTAAGATTACCTTTACTTTCTCTTCAGAGATTCAATAATGATATTACTCTCTTCTCGGCGATAAACTAGTTTTAAAACAGCGGTTTATTAGTTTTAAATTGTCATTGCAATTGTCGAAGCGGCATAATTTTTAATTAGATTTTCTACATAAGATCATTTGTATAAAATATCAAAATAGGTTACTTAGCTTGTGTTAAAAATAACTACAAATTAAAATAATAACAATCAGTAACCTTTTTATATTTTATAAAAATATGCTTCATTCCTCGCTACTGGTTCAACTGAGGTACACAAAAAATATGAAGGGTTTTCTTTTTTAACTTAGATAAATTGAACCGAACCTTTGTGCCTGAAATATTGTAAAATCATAGTCAATCTTATATTATTAGACATTTTACCGTTCATTGTAAAAAAATGTTTTTAATTCGCATAGGATATGTTGCATGACTAAACTGATTCAAAAATTGCATTAAAATGGGAAATTACACGTTTAAAAAAAGGTGTGATGCCTAGTGTCAAAGTAATATTTAAAAAGTTGACCTTTAAATAATGTTTCTAAATCGATTGATTTTTAATGCAATGTATATACTCTAGTTTCCTAGTTATAATTAAATTTAAAGAACATTTCCAACTCTATACAATTCTAAACGTTGGTTTTGACTTGAAGCAAACTCCATAGCATACTATTTTGTAAATATTAAATATTCTGTTCACACTTTCGTTTCGACTTGTTCCGTAAAACAGCTTATGATTTTTTGAGATGAGCTGTGCGATTTATTTTATTTTACTGATAAACGTTTGTTAGAGGTGTATTAGTTTCGTATATTGCACATTGCCTATTTATAAATTACAGGCTTAAGTAACGGGAAAGAAAATATGTACAGAATAATTTCTAATACGAGATTCGCCGCGGCCGTTATAAGACGGTAGGTAGATCTCTTTCCGAAAAGTTATAGGTTCGATTCTTGGGAGTCAATAAAATAAAATTTACAAGAGTTTGAACCATTTTCTGTAAAATTTTTCATACAGTATTATAATTATGCCAATAATGTGGAAACAATTCTTTCTCAGTTAAACATAATTAAGGAAATAACTATACATCCTTATTATATTATATATTATTATAAAAGTGTTTTGTAATTATGATATAAAGTTCTTATTCATTTTAATTTGTTATAATTAGGTATACAATTGTATTAAAAGAAAGTGGGTTATTTCATTGGTTACTTATTAATTAATATCAAGTACTTAAAAAAAATACTACTAATATATTGGACTAGTATACCAAACTAACAGCAATTACCTTACTACTATACGACACTAAATTCTACTATCTTAAAAGTACACATCACATTTTATATGAAATTTTTATAAAATTTCTTACTTTTTTAATATTTCAAAGTTTTACATGATACAGCGTTTGGTATATTACGCAGATTAGGTGACCAATATTATAAAACTCTTTTCTTGTCTAGAAAATCAAGGTTACAATTTTAAAAGAAGTTTACTAAGAAGGGGATGATATTAGAAAATAGCAGTTATGTTACATTGTATTTTTTAAATATAATTTTAGACATAATCAATAATTTAAACCATGGTTTGTTATGTGTTACGCAGTTCACCCTCATTACAGTTCCATTAATAAAAACAGTCAAGCCCGTGTATAAAACAAAACATAACGCATCTGTTTGATTGGCCTATAAAGTATTAAACGATTGTATCAAGTAATAATTACATACACACATATATTTAACGTAATTTATCTCAGTTTTCAAAAAAGTTATATTGTAATTTTATCATTACTGGATTGTACGATGTGTTTATTAAGAGTATAAGAATGATAGTTTAAACAAATCAGTGAATTGTATTTAATACAAGTACTTTTTGTCACAACGTGGTAAGCAGTTGCTGTGACGTTATCAGAAGTTTGACACATGCTATCAGTGGTACAAGGAGGGACTCACCGAGCGTAGGTGTGTGGGCGTCCTAACTCCAGCGAACACTGGCACCCTTGAGGCCCGGCGGGCATGCGCTGCACCTGCAGCCCCACTCATTCACCACCCACGCCACCCTCCGCCTGGCCTGCATCCATTCACCGGGGACCTCCTCATAATTGTTCACTCTCGGTCCTTTTTAACTGTTCTCTGATGAGTCAATGAAACCGTTGTTTATGAACACTTCCCTTTCCTCTGTGATCTTATTAACTTTTTTTATAAGTCACTCGAAGTGTATATTTTACGGTCTTGTATCTCGGGATATAAACATTTAAAAACGGTTTCCGACAGGGTTATGTTACGTTAGCAAACATAATACATAACAAACTGCTGTTTTTTTATTCGTAGTCTTAATCATCTTGAGTTTGAAAAACTCAATACTAAACAACTAATTTTGAATAATAATTTCCATAAAACCCACCAATAAAAATCATGCTCCAAAACAATTCATAAATGATTTAAACTTCAAAATTCAGACCTAGTTTTTCTCATACTAAATTTTACCTTAATACTGGTAGAATTAAAGTAGATTTTATGTTTGTTTGTCATCTTAAAAAATCCAATTGTATGTTCACTAATAATATTGTTGGAGATTTTCTTTATTGCTTATATCACAATTCACAATCGTTAGCATTTAAAGATAGGTTATTGTTTATACTTAGAAAACCTGTAACTTACAAGATTTAAATACTGTAAATAATTTGGAGATAAAAGTTTTTTTGCCGCTTGAGGGTTTTTTGTATAAGCCCATAACTTAGACATATTAATCAAATGTCAAAGTTCACCACCTACGATCTTTAATCAAAAGGGTCGAAACACTGCGTTATAAAAGTATACTTCTCACAATTGTGTATGGCCGCTATCTCTAACATATCATACTCTTGTCATGATACATGACAGGTAAGGATGGAACTTCAAGTCTATAGGTCACTTAGTGCTCGATATTTCCTGTAGACTAGAAGACATATATACAAACAGACAGAATTCAAAATTTTTTAATACAGGAACTAACTAGGTCGAAATGAAAAATAGTGTCTTTTATGCACCAAATCAGGCTTACTTCGGTGTTGACCCTGTAGTGTCCAACAATTTATTATGAATTAATCTTTGGTTTTAAATTGCTTGAATGAATATTTTACATTCTAACTGAAGCTCATTTTACGTAAAGAATTTTAATGAACGTAATGTATAAAAGTGTAAAGTAATCTACGTAAATTACCACTAATTGTCCTTGTGACTCCATAAATGGGTTAATATGGTACGCTGGCAAAAGTTCAAATATGGAGCAAGTAGCTTATGGTGAGGCCATAATTACAAAGTACTGTCATTATAGCTAGTGTTTTAGAAAGGTTATTTAAAGTGATAATAATGTTCTTGTAACATGAATTTTATCAATTATCAGTTGCTGTAGCTTGGCTGTATTTAACTAATAAAGTACGCTCTATCGAAATTATTTTTTTAATCTGTACAATGTGAATTTCATATTGTTCTTTATTAGTAGGATATAATAACAGTGTTAATATGAAATATATTAAACATGATAATCCTGGAAAGACTTGTTTCAGCAACCTAAAAGAGTGCACTTTATACATTGTAGGTCTTCACTAGAGATACTCTGACGTCAGTAGTCTGGTTCATTCCATTCAATTCTATTAACTAATCTCCCCTAGCTGACTGTCAATATATTCTCAGCTATACACATCAAACAGAGAACGTTTTATAAAAAAAGCACTAATATGAAGGCATAAAAGTTCACGAGAACTTTAAAATTAAAGGTACAAGCTTAAAAAATACTGCACATTTTATAAATATTGATTCTATAAAAAAAATATTTATACAATTAAAAACCTAATGGTGTCTGTTTGTGTGTGTTACTCAATTACACAAAAACTACTGTATCGATTGTAGATCATTTTAGGGTACCTGGTTAATTCATATTCAATACACACACATACATTACATTTCGAAAATCCCTCCGGGTTACAACACACTGGTCTTGAAAACCCACTTAACTTTCTATTATGTATATGAACTTGGCTGAATCGCCCTAGGCAGTAAATGTGTTTTAATCACCTGTCAAAGTGAAGAATATTAAGTTTTTTTTTGTAAAGATTGTTGTGAAATAACTTGTCATAGTCAGTTACCCTTTATAAATGTCATGTTGCGTAATCAGTAAACAGTAATCTCACACACGGTTTTTTAACTCCAGCGCTGAGTTAGTTTTGGTATTTAAACCTAATGAAATAGCGTCAGTAGTAAAGCAGCGAGTAACCTTACTACGATGAATTAGTATCAGTTGCTTGTCACGAAAGGACTTACAATCAGGCACTTTGTTACTTAGCGATCACAGTGACTATCAAAACAATTTATATGTTTACAACGCCTTCAGGTGTGACTCTGGGTGAGGATATGTTGCATTACCCCCTGTGGCCGAACTTTCTACGAGTGGCTAGTCATGCTATGCAATACTTCAGTTATACAGGGGAGAGTATTAAAACGTAGTTCACTTCGCGATTATAAATAAACATGTTTATAAACCTTGTCAGTTCCATGTGACGTTTGGCCATGTTAAAGTTCACTTAGTAATGATTAAATATTTTCTTCGAGCTAGAAGTAACGAATGATGAACAGCAAAAATGAGATGGATAAACCTTTAGCCTAAGTTTATCTGGACGTCCAAAACTATAATAGTTGCCATCTATCGTATAAGAAACCCTATTTATAGTTGTACTTCGATTACCGAGTCTAGAACAGTGTTTAGAGTAAAGAGCTAAAGAATAGTAAGCTTGTGTTACCTAACTTACATCACAAAAGTGATGTGTCTGAAGAAGATAGCCTCGCTATCGAAAGGCCTCACAAAACAATAAAAGTCTTAAATATTGGTTTTATGTTTTAATGTAAGTTAAAAAAGTAACCAATATAAGCTCTATCTACAGCACTTGTGTTAACTGGAGTAATGAAAGTGTTAAAACTTATCGAAATGCTAAAAATAGGTGGTAATAAACTATAATGCCTCATGCACGGATAATCTTATTCTATACCCAATATGTAAACGCATTTTAGAAGTTATTTATAAGTAAATTCTCAATTAGGAATTTAACAGAGAGCAATTGAGCAGCAGAGCGGTTTCAGCGACATAGATTCAGATAAGGCAACATTTAGCTGACTTTGACATGATCCTTAACATGAAAGGTCACAGCCAGTGTTCTGACTGAAATAAAGTAATTCCCGCATAAACAGAGTTTTCTTAGAATTTATCTGCAGTCACGAACGTAAGAAGAATGTAACTGCCTGGCCATTTGCATTAATATCTCACCTTTTAGAGTTGTGTTGTAAATTTACAAATTAATGATATCACTACGTTGCTTGAATACATTCCTGTGCTATCGAATATTTTCCTTTACATTTCTAATTTAACAGGACAAAAATTTTATATTTCAAGCCTTATTTGAACAGCTTGTGATACTAACAGGAGTGAGTGGCTTCTATAAAAAATCAGTCCTAGGATTACATTCCCAAAGGAACAAAGGTCAAACTACAATAAATAAACATAACATGAATTTAACGATGTTTCGTAACATACTCATACAATACCTTAAAATAAGAATAGGATCAGTTTTAAATGAATAAGTAATTTTTATTTAATTTATACTTGAATCGAATGTCGTACAAATATTATTTTTCCAGAGTAGTCTGGCTTTAAAAAATAACTTATTTATAAAAAAGTGAGCCACACTTTTATTCAAAACATTGACTAATACAACTTTATACGACTAAGCCTAATAGAAGTACAATATCGCCGAGTCTACTAAATTTTCACCACATACAACTACACCATACTGACTACTCGTAAAGAATTAATTCAGTTATATTTAGCACTACGAAGTCCAATCCAAGAAAAAGATTACTAAGAAATAACGTATTAAAATATAATTAACAAAATATAAGACATACCAATACATTAAGAAGTAGGATTTCATACTCTTGCAATTTTATTGTATTGTGTCTTGCTATTTGATTTCATTTGCTATGGTCATGGATGCAGTGTACTAATTTCTTTCCTACAATTGTAGTCACGTAAAAGTGGTTTCTTCAATCGTGTTAGTTCTACTAGGTCCCTTTGTTTTTGTTCCTTCAGCTACTGTAAATATGCCGTGTCACAATGTAGGAGGAAACTAATTTTTACTATCATACAATGTATAATTTTCAATTTTGTTCTTAAGTAAAATCTAGTATAAACTAGTTGTGTTCAAATAATTTGCCACTGCTGCCATCTACAATGACAGTTAGATAATATTATTTGTTCTTGCTATATGCATCAAACTACGGCAGCTTATATTTATGCCGTATATGTATATGTAAATACGAAGTAATGCGACACTGCATGTTTCTGACTTACTTGGTATCATCAGCTGATAAAAATACTGCATATCATTACAGTAAAACATTATGTAATTCCTTTTAAAATTAATTTTTGTAAGTGGCATTTCAAAATTAAAAATGATTTCTATATCTAAGAAGGTAAATGCCAAAATTTCGTCCAAATCTGTCTTCTAGCTTTACTTGGTTATGATTGAGTATCAAACATCAAAAATCGATACATCTAAAAATTATCGATTATCGATGGCAACATAATTAAATCAATATACGAAAAGACATATTTCAATGAATAGTCAAATCTACTGATGATAAATAGTTTTATGATCCACTTGCTTAAATTTGTGTTAAATGTTTACAGGCTTTTAGAATTTATCAGAACATTAGTTGATATGAATTTTTACACTAAGCTACATCCACAATGTAAGGGATTTAAAACACTTATCGGTAACATCACCGCTGATGTAGTTTGGATCCCACGAGACACATCGGACTTTACGTCACTATCAATGGTAACAATGTGACACACGTCAGGACTTAATAATTTATAGCATACAGTTTAAAGGATTTTGGTTGTCAGTATTTATAACTTTTCTCTATTTAATAACATAAGCTGATTGAGTAATTTTAATTTCCATTTAACAAAAGCCCAAAACACTAATAAAGACAGGTTGACGCTGTGTCATATATGTATTTCCCTTTTAGCTTTAGAAATGACTATTTTATAAAACGCTAATGTTAGCCGACAATTTCAAACTTGTATTACGTACAATAAAAATGTAGGTTCAAATGAAATGTTTTAGTGAGCTATGAGAATTATAATAAACTAACTGATATTGATTAGTTGTTCTTTTTTTGTAACATGTAATAAACTAGAATACAAAACTGTTTGTTCAGATAAGTAGCTTTATGAATTGGTTTGCAGCAATCTGACGTTAACCTGTATACACATTATTAAAACCGAGAATGACCTAGTTTAGAAATAATATTAATCGTACTAACTGAGCATTATAAATTTTATCCTAAAACAAATCATTCATAAGTACAGTTTCTAATCAGATAAAGATTTGGGAGTGAAGGTCCTAAATAAAATAATGGTAGAATAAATAATACTAAATAATAATGTATTGAGGAGCGTAACCCTTTGGATATTAAGTCAAATTTTTTTAGACAATATGAAAAGATTTTTAACATATTTTTGAAGTGTATTTATTATTTCAAGGTTCTTTTATTTGGACTGTACAAGAAATTGCACTATATGGGAATAGGCTATTTAATATTCAATAAAATATAAGAGACTTTACTTAATTAAAAGCTACATTTTAATACATTAGTACAGAAAAACTCCGCCCTGGAAACCGATGAAATGGAACCAAAACAAAGAGCAACATAATATATAGAAAGTGAAAAGAGCCTCTGTTATTTGATGACGTGTTGAAGAAAGGGGCGGCTAAGTGCACGGAGTCACGCTATGGGCATTGCGGCATGCCATTGAACCCCCACTATAAGCCGGATGTGGGTTAACGACTCTCAAATGTGTCTTGTTTGTGTTCATGTTATTTATGTAAAAACATTAACTCATCCGTGATTATTATGTAGAAACACGTATTTTTTTATTGTAATGATATGTATAATAAGTATGAGGTTGTCTATTTAAAAATCTATTAAGAAATCAGAATTAATCAATATAAATCAAGTTATTTAAAACATTCTTTTCTGCGCTAAGCTGAAACAATAAAATCAGTTTTCTATGAATAACATTGATAATTATCAAACTACCATTTCTATTACAAGTGTGGGCTGGCATTTTCAGTGCAGTTTCTTCCCAGTTACAAGGTTTAAATAACTTAATATGAGTTCATTTGAGCTTCGTATATAATTAAAAAGTGTGTAACTTTCATGTTTTCTGCCTAATGGATAATAAAGTGGAATTTATCCTTTTTATTTCTCCCGTCCAAGCCGTGTCCTTACATACGCTAACCATTATTTAAAGTAGTTGAAATGTAATTTGCTTTTTATCTGTGTTGGATAAAGAAAATATGTGTCTGTTGTAGGGACATATCTTCCAACAATTATCACTGTAATGAGCGTTGTTTTGCATGTGTTCCTGGTAAAACCCTGTTGTCAGACTTGTTTCCCGTGGTGTAGCGAAACCAGAGAACCATTTCCACCCGACATGTCGAAGTTGGTCTTCTCCCAAATCCCATCCCAGGTCTCAAAAATCTGTGTGTCACATTAACAAAAAACTTTCCTTAGTTATATCTTTGTTAACTCTTCTTAGAATTCTTGAGAACATTTCGAAATTCTGCTCTTAAACACATTTTCGATTTTATGATGAGATGGAATGGAGTTGGAGGCGATTGCTTCCAATTTCAATTCCATTCTCTATTTTAAAATCTATTTGAAATAAAATTGATTGTGTATAAAAAAGGGTCACTTACTACTTTCCGTCAGAAAGTGAGAATAATATTAAAGGCGCGTTGTAACAGATTGTTTTGCAAGAAATATGAAAGTCATAGTTAGGCCAATTTGAGATCCCCATAAAATATTACTGAGATGAGCCTACAATGGGGCCATCCACAGAACCTGCAGTCACCGGGAACGTGAACCAGTTATTACGCGTACAATAGTGAGTTTCACTAACAATAATAACTACTACGCGAAACATTCTTCTTTTTGGAATTCTATATTTATATTACACTATAACAAGATTTCCTTATTATTAGCATGTTTCAATAATAAACAAAATTTGTGATCGGTAAAATTCGTATATTTTAAAATACTAAACTAACTGCAAACGGCCAACCTATAAAGCTGTTCTCTCAGCACAGTAATTTAATTCATGTTGCCGTTAAAACCTCCACCAATATGACCAACAAAATATTGCAAGGCAAATATTGGCTTGTTTCTGTGCAATAAACCAACACGTTACCGAGCACTGAGCAGGTTTGCACAAATCTGCTTTATTTATACCCGGTATTATTGAATCTTAGTGGTGCCATCTTTAGATATTAAAGATACTACACGTTTATAACTTCTAAGCATATCAATAGTTCACACGTTGGCTAATAATCGGTCCCATCCGCGATCACAGGTGTCCTTCAGGTGTTCACATCTGCAAGCTCTGGAAAAGTACGTTTTAATACAATGTCTTAAAAATATTGTACTTATTATTATATTATTTCCTATAATATATTTAGAATATAACTGATAGGGCTTTCTACTATAAACTAGCAGATCTTCCTATTACCTGGCGCTGCACGAAGTTAAACTCTCAACTACGAGGAAGGTGAATTGAAGCTAAAATCAACAACCACATAGATAAAACCCATCCCATCATAACTAATTATGTGTAGAAAACTCGGTTGCTACACCGTGCTTAAAGACTGAGTCTAAAATATCATAGTGCACTCGGCTATGCACCCGATGTAGACAATTAGAATACTTCAGGTGATATATTTTAGGTAGATTGTAATCTGATTTTGAAACTATGTAAAGAGTTAAAATTTGAGTTTCTTCGACACCGTATGTTTATGGACCTATTCAAGCAAATATGATTGAAAACAGTCGTACAGGAAATATATTGACAACAAAACTACGCTACGCTAAAACTCATGGTTGCACCTACACTCTTTTCATGTAGATATGAAGTTTCATTCAAACTTTGACGAGTAAACGAATGAGATATTTCTCGGAATATCTTGCCACATTAATTTTTTTTCATTAAGTTACGTTTCTTAGCACTGTTCAAATATTAAAATATAACACCCACATTAATGATAAAAGTTTCAATTTACCACTTGGTAAGATATTCGAAATTGTATTTCATTCGTAGATTCAAAATTCAAAAATGTATTTCATAATTATATTTTAAAATATAATTTATACATAGATAAAAATGTGCTCTATGGAGGTGTATTTCCAACCATGTATTTTGTCAGGATGTAATTTTTGTTTTGATTTATATTTTTATGATTGTATGTCTGTCATTTTAAATTGTGCATGCAACCTTAACGAATCCTGTTACGTGACACGTGATGTGGTGTACAATAACTTTAAAAAATAAGAATTCAATAAAATTATTATCGTTTAATAGCAAGCATACAGTTGCTTTATTTCAATATAATTATTTAATTGACAGAAAATGTTGTATTTTTCACAAGCTGTCTGTTAAGCTGGTTTATCTACATCTTCATAGGAGCAGAACGAAATTAGAAAAATGTTATATTTTTATACTATAATCAGTTAGGTGTATTTATCAAGGGTGATAAACAGTTTTAACAAATTACAGAAAAGCAAACAATAAATGAATACAATAGTAAACCAGTACAATTGAATACGTAAGAGCCTAAGACCATAAACGAAAATTTTTATCGGATTAGTGACAACTATGAACTGTTAAGTTGCTGCCATTTCAATTTTTAACCCAAACATCAATATGAACAATTGAATAATGAATTATTAGGTTTCAAGTTCTAGCATGAAGATTACAGCATAGGAGCCGAAAACTATACAAATTTAATATAGACCTGTATCCTTAATAACGTCTTAATAATACTTTATTAAACCTTAATAATATCTTTGACGATAAGGAAAAAAGGAACAAAGACAAGAGGCAAACCTACGAAATTTTATATTCAGGAAATGATGAAACAAGTGAAATATAGATCGTATGAAAATGAAGAGATGTCTACACCGCAAAGCCTTAGCGTAGACGTTCAAGCATAGATGAGTAATTTACCCTATCACTGGAATATTAGGTGACCTTGCATCTTTCAGACGATGCTGGCAGTACTAAAAACATTTATCTGTATTTTAAAATAGACTCTACAAATAACGTACTAGAGACAGGTCCCGATAGTTAACTATGGTCTAACCGCCGTTAACCGGAGTATATCAGATAAGAGAATATGCTTCAAAGATTGCTAGTGTTTTGTTGTTTGTCAGGATCAGAAAGTTTTGCTCTACTTCTTTATCTAAGTGTTTCTGTGGGTTACGGTATTCGTTGTTTCTTTGTTTAAATTCTTGTGCATGTATTGAAGTTTGTTCCAATATAACTGTTGTCATTTTACAAGTTTATCTTGTGTCGTTTTTACAGAATATTATTATTTATATTTATTATTACATAATTTACATAAGGTAAGAAAATACTTAAGTGTTTTATAATTATAAAAGCAATTTCATAGTTTCTAAGTGTATGAAATGAAACGTAAAAGTAATGAAAAATAGTTTAGTTTTATTTTTTTACTTCGGAAATATATGAATCGTCTTGATGGAATAAAATGTTAAGTTTACTGTTTTTGGTAAACTGACACGTAACTTCTAACGATGTGCTCAACATTTTAAGTAAGTAAGAAAAAGGAACTGTTTGTGGAAATAATTAATACTACAAATTTATTATGAAAAGCAACAACTCCACAGAAGTATATTTTGGTAACGATATGTTAAACAAAGCCACTTTTCATGAAGAACGGAACAGGTGGGCGGTTGCTAGGTCACGCTATTATACATCATGTCATGGGAATAGCCAAACTGGGCGTTGAGGAATATCAATTACTAACTACTTAAACTGGAAAAAATTAAATATAACAACGTTGCACAAAGCGATGATGTTTTAAACTGCTTTATAATAAATCCTTTTTTGATAATTGTTCTATGCAATTTAAATGAAAAGGTATATACCTTTTATTTATTTGACACGGAGTTAGGACTGTTTAGCCCTCTGTACCACCAACCTGAAAAACCAACCTCAACATCAATCTAAAAGCGTCAAGCTATTTACCTAATGTGCATTGTTCTTGATGTAAAGTAATTTTTACATAAGTAACGAAAGCACAGATTTCTTGGTTATTAATCGTAAAATAAAAATTCTATATATATATATATATATATATATATATATATATATATATATATATATATATATATATATATATATACGTACTGATGTATACTTACATAAATATGACATTTTGTAACGAATCGGATAATTAAATCGTATTACTAATCAACGATCTGTTTGTTTTGTCGTGTACAGAAAGTGTTGTTCCCAATTTACACCCAATGTTTTATACCTATATGTTATCTGCTAGTTACAGGCTCTGTGGCAGTTGCCTGTAACTTTACTACGGGTGGAGTTAGGCGCATTATGTGCCAATTAGGGCTTTGCACCATTAATTAGCGACAAACAGATACCACGTACTGAAAGTGACTAAATTAGGTAGAATACAATGATGTTTATCAATTGGAATATTCATTGAAATATGTACTCTCCTTATTTTAGACATTGATATATTTATGTATTAACAAATTTTTTTCCATCATCTTAAACTAAAATTACCCATAATATTATAATAAGACTATTACGAGTCTAATGGACGAAAACTAGGGTCAAGCACTTATATCCGTGGTATAAACGTGTATGCATTACACTATCGTTTAACAAATCTCACCTAGGACCTTTATAGCAAATTTTGAGCTTTAGAGATGAATCGTACACGTGATTCCTCTTTACTGCAAAAATGTCAGATCCAAAGCTTACTAGAATTCCAAGATATCACAAGACATTATAATATGTACTATATTACAGTACTAGATTACTCCAAGTTATATAGGCAACGCAGAGTCAGAAATCCAAGCTCACTAAATGTATTCTTACTAGAGTCTCTTAAATGCAAATTTAGAATCCGTCAGTTTTAGTGCATTGTAACTTAAATCAAATGCATATATAGGTCAAGCTTATTTCCACTGTTTAAATATTTGACTTAAAAGAACCATGAAATAAAGAAGAAAACTTTGTTACTGTATTTAAATAATTCACAGTATAAAATCTCGTTTAAACAAGGTAACAGGTTTGTAATAAGCCCGAAGCTGTCCTAGTTTTAGTTTTATTTGAACTGTAACTTATTCAACTAATCCCATTATGATAAAAATGTAATTTAATTTGATCACCACTCATAACCGCACTCAAGATTCATTGCATATAGCTTCATATTCTAATTGTATTCTACGACATTTGTGCGTGCGCGCGCGTTCTTATGTGTGTGCGTAGGTGTGTGTGTGTGTGTGTGTGTGTGTGTGTGTGTGTGTGTGTGTGTGTGTGTGTGTGTGTGTGTGTGTGTGTGCGCGTGTGTGCGCGTGCGTGTGTGCGTGCGTGCGCGTGTGTGTGTGTTTAAATGATTTGAGAACTTTTGTTTTATTTACAATGTGTTATTATTATGAAAATGATTACGTGTAAAAATGTAAATATAATAAAGGTGTGGTAATGTTTTAGAGGAAATTTAAAACAAAAACAAGTTTGGTTTTATGATTTTTTGCTAAACCCAAGAAACTTTGAGCTGTCTGGCCTCAGATTCAGCGTTATATCCTGTATTCTATAAAGATATAGACTACAAATTGTAACCTCAAACACACATATACACTCACAGTTCTTACACTCTTGAATAAGTAAAATCAATAATATTCGCATACCGCAAAGTACAAAACTAGCCTGCAATCGACCAACCTGTAATCCGTGGATACAACAAAGGCAATTTACACGGTCACCTAAAGCATTTACCAAAACGGGCTACAAACAAACAAACAGTGGATATTGGCTTGTTTTGTGCAATAAACAAACACAAAGCAGAGCAGTAATCTTGGCACTATTGGTTTCGTTGGTTTATTTTACGTGAGCGATAATAATAAACAAAATACATTAAAGCCCCAAATAATCACTTTATATTGAATAATAATTGTACTCTGCAAAGAAGTATAATAGTTGTCATTAGTTTAATAATTATATATATATATATATATATATATATATATATATATATATATATATATATATATATATACTATATTTCTCACTTTATTTAAAATTTTCAGTTATCGTAAACTTATTAAATTTAATCTATACAATGGAAACTATTCTTAAAAAAAAATTAAATATTGAATTTTATCTATAGAAAATTACTACAATGATTTCAATTACTATATTAATTCGTAGTCATCAACACATTAACTCGACCGCTGTTAATGCAATATATAAATTGTTAGCTTTAGTGGTTTCTTACACTTTTTAGGTGGAATATACTCTTTACTAATACTTGAGTGCAGAATGTAAGTATGTACGTTTACCATGTATGTATCATTACCTAAATATTGCATGGGAATTTTATAAATCCCAATCACCGATCTATAAACCTTTTTGCCTCCTCTTGAAGAAATTTCTATGTCTGAAATCGTTTTATTTTCGAAACGGTTCCTAGTGGACTGTCATCATTAATATGGTCTTCAAAAGATAAATATTCCCTTTCCACCTCTGAGGGAATGGAGATTTCTTCGTGAAATATCCCAAAATATGCACTTTATTCCGATCAGATGTTCCACATTGCATTTCCCTTAGCTTTACACTTCACGCATTTATAATTAGTTTATCTAGAAACATAGCTGATGTCATTATCAGCTTAAATGTGTAAGGTAAGATATTGTAGTCGTTTGAAGAATACACGCTCTTACACATTTTGTAGTTTTTACGCCTTGTATTTTGTAACATTAAAGCCATTTTTACATATTAATAAATAGTTGTTTCAGCAAATGTTACATATGGTAGTTTTATTACATTTACTTTTGTCAGATTCACTATTATAAATATTTTATAATTCTTACTTTTACTACTACTATATTTCACGTATTTTTGTAAAAAGCTTTCAAACCAATTTGGGTGTTACACGTATATAAAAGGTGTTAAGGAATACATTGCATAGTCGTCGATACTGTAAATTTATCTAATGGACAACGTTAAAATCGCTATTTATTACAAAACAACCCTCGCAATAGTCAATAGATTTAAAAACAATAAAGGTATCACTGCTTGCATGCTTCCTCACTCTCCTATTGCCACTGTATTAAAACTGTTTCGTGTCATATCTAAAGGTGTAATAAATTAAAGCCTTTATTCTATATTTAGATAAGTTTGTCGTCTGAGTGGCATTTCACAATCGCCTTTGCCTTTTCGCAATTACTCAGTTCCTGGCAGCACGTCATCAGATAAGTGGATCTCTAATTACTTGCTATATACTTAGTTATGTTTTGATTACGATCCCTTTCATTGACTTCCAGATGTATTTTACTGTTTCTTTCCTGATAACACTCAGTTTTACAGTTTTAAAATTAGTGGAATATTCTCTATTGGCAAAGTAATTAAATACAACGATTCAATGAATTGTGGTTCGTTGAATTACAATAAAACTATTGAAACAATAACAGTTAGTTGGAAAAATAACTGAAGGTAACCATCACTCATTAAATCACAGCCGAAAACAAAATTATAAGTAACCCAACACTTAGATTCGAGAGTTGCAGATTTTTCCATAATAATATCAAATTCTGTTTATTTCCCTAAGAAATACTAATAATTAGTTAATTTATATTTCTAGTAGAATAGTAGTTTGAAAATTAAATGTATGAACAAATTGTAGAAAAGCTTATAGCTAATTCTATTTTTTACAGTTTTCATTGTTAAAATGCACACTTAAATAGTTTCTATTTTAATTTAATTTTCCGGTGTCATATCTAAGTTTTCTTTTATGTGGTTGTTACCTTGACGGTTTGAATTGTTCACTGCTTAGGAAGAAAATACAAGGATTAACCGAAGCAAATTTTGTTCAGGTTAAACAGACCGACTATCAAAACTGTTACGATCTTATTGGGTCAAGTTGTAAGTCGGTCCTTAAACATATTGAAGTTTAATTTATAATAATTTCATAATTTTCATAACTTTTAGAAGACATTTACATTTATTAGTGCATCTAAGGGACCAAAGATTAAATAAACTATTCCCTAAAATAATTAATAAATTTACCAAATAATTCTAACGAGTGTTTTTTGCCCTGATTCATATTTAGTAAATTGACTAGAAAGTACATGAAAATGCACGTAATTTGTTTTGATTCTCATATATAAATATGCATGTTACCTGTTAGAAAACAAGGTAATAGAAGAAAGTAAAATAAATGTTTACGCAAACTATACATTTTCTAAACATTTGAAATTTATAAATTTAGTTTTATTATGGTTTATACTTGCATAAAGTTTTACATTTAACACTAAGTACTTATCATCCTCTAGATAACCACCGTTGTACGTTACAACTGTTATAAAAGACGTAGGCTGGACATCCCCTCAGAAGGCTAGAAACCTACTTCTGCTAAATACGTAGTTGTACTTGTTATAATGCTATAATCAACTGCTGGAAAAACTGCTGGTTGATTGCCATCATTAGAGTCCATTCTGTTTTATTACATATGTTTTTACAGTATTGTAGTGGTCTATGTACATAGTCAACAGGCTTAAAGAGGAGGTAGATTGATATTGAACATGTGCATCACAACAATTAGTCAAAATGATAATGCACTGTTCTATTGCAAATATTCTAGAATACTTTAATTTGCAGAAAAGGATCGTAAGTGTTTAAGGATGAAACAAGTGTTGATGTGCACATTACTTTTTACAGATGGTATTTGAATGGTTTCAGTAATAGAATTTCATAAAAAAATATTTTTTTAAACTTATTTATTTGTACTACTGGTGTAATTCCGTTGGAAGAATAAATAAAAAATTAAACACAGAAAAAGAAAAGGGAGTCTAAAAACAAAGTAGCCTACACACACACACACACACACACACACACACACACACACACACACACAGACACACACGCGCGCGCGCGCGCGCGCGCGCGCGAGTTTTACAATAGTTACTATGTAGTGATTACTCACTTAATGTTGAAAACAGAAAACGGCAAGTAAACAAATCTCAGGCATAAACCTTAGTGTGCAGAGTGTATAGAAGTAACTGTCAACTAAATAACTAGCATACTTTTTACATTAGTTACTGTTTTGTATCCTTAAAGCAAACACTAAGTTTCTATGGTTTTGAAACATAATGAAGGGGATAGATCCTATTCCACGAAGCTTAGTTCCATTTATGTAGCACAAAATGATAGCAAACCATCAAATCTGTTATTCTTCCAAATTATTTCACAATTGAATAGTGACAGTGACTGAGGTTTTGAACAATTACTCTAGAAATTTGTTATTTCAGTTTTAATCTAATATACACAGGAATATGTGTTTTTGTGGATATAAATGTACGTAATTACGATTTTATCATAGCTTTATTGAGGCTGTATAATTTTTAAGATCTAATAAGCCCTTCATTTATTTATTTCACGTGTTGCAAGGATGGCAGATGGGTACAATAAGTCACGCTATGACCATGCATTGCCTCATACCAATAAGCCCGTACAATCGTCCAAATGTAGATTTATGAGTTCGTGATTATTTACTTATGTAACTCGTTTTACTAAAGTGAAAAAAAAGAAATGAGAATACTGACGATTGCACATGGTATAGAAAATGACTATTTGATTCACATTGACCAAACCATTACGGTTCGCAAACCTATTAATTACTGTGATGTTAAGAGTAATAGGTCGTGATTTTCCAACTTCAATAGTTTATTATTTAAGACAAATTCTGCCCCTTGATTACTCCAAAACCTATTTAAATAAATACAAACCGTGTCACAAACTTCAGGTGTTTTCGTACAAATAAAAATATCACGTTGTTCCTGTAACAAATTTTAACTTGAACAGGAATATAATAAAAAACGTTTCTACAATTTTATTTATTGCAAGCACTTTTTATAGACCTAAATTTGACTATTTCTTACAGATTTTTCTTCTATATTATGTGACAAATTTTAGGACTTCTCTTTTTCGATATGCATTTAGAATATTATTAGGTTAACTGTTGGAATCATGAACTCATAAACTAAGATCTTAGTAACGTATATATAAAGTTTATATAATTACACTACTAAAAGTAGATTACTCATGAAATGTTATATATAAGTGCTAATTTTGTATCTTTTCGAAAATAATAGGACATACACAGTTTTATGCTAGTGGCGTTTTTATAAGCTGAATTTTCATAGAATGACATATAATTATAAATTAGTAACTATTTTTGGATCGGGTCAAGATGTATGTATATCTATTATTCCGTAATTTAACAAAATACACATACCGTCTCTCTGAAGAGTTAAATATTTATAAAAGTACAAAGCTGCCTGCAATCGGCCAACCTCTAATCCGCGGTCACAACAAAGTCAGTTTACACGGTCGTTAAAAGCATTCACCAAAACGGGCTACAAACAAACAAACAGTGGATATTGGCTCGTTTTGGTGCAATAAACAAACACAACAGCGCAGTTTTAACCTTGGGTACTTTTGTTTCCGTTTTATTTCATATTAGTGAGATAAATCACCCTAAATAAAAAAGTATAGCTTAGCATTGATAGTAGTTCGATAGCTTTTGTTCATTTACAAACTGCATTGTACATCGCAGATTAATTTGTTTTCTTTTACAATGATGAAAACATTCGATAATTCTGCTCGCTATAACTTGTTAATTTTTATTTATTTTGTCTAAGTGGTACGTTATTTAAGTCTAAGTTCTTCCTCAAAGAGGGTCTACAAATCTCAATACAACACGTGCTGCTCTGAAGCAGTACCTTGAGCAGAATTTTAAAAGAATGGTTTAATATACAATAGTTTTAAAGGATGTAAGTAAAATATTTCTCGAGGTATCTTCTCACATAGTACATTTGCTTTTTTATTCATTAAGTAGAATTTCATAGCGGTTTAAGAAAATTGAAATCTACCAAATAATATTGAATCTGTTTGGTTGGTAAGAATACATATGATTATCTTTCACATGTTAAATCTCATATTTCAGTTTAATGAAAAATGTATTTATCCTGCTTATTCCTCGTCATTATAGTTACCCAATAGACCAATGTAAAAATATTCACTAACACGGTGATGGCGAATACATATACCATTATGAAACGCAGTGCTGCCTTTATAGTCGATTCTTTTTTTAGATATCTAACGGATTATTTTTCAGTCCCTAGAGTGATAAGCTTCGTTAACGCATGGCCAATAACAACGTGCAATATATACGTTTTCTTCCCATTTAAGTCAGTATTTGTTAAGAAAACATTTTTTTATTGTTATATCTACAGACTGTAACATATGTTTTTAAAAAATTGCAAATTGTACGTTTAAAATGTATTTATTATCACTTTTAAGCATTTTTTATATTTCATAAAGATATAGGAAAAGAATTAAACTGCAGTTATATTCAATTTTTAACCAATCAATAATACGTTGTAATAAATTGCAGATATATTTTCAAAAGGCAATGCCATATCGATTAATGTAATACAAATACTATAATGATTGACATATATTGATATACTAGAAAAATGTTCGTGCAAAAAGGTGTAATTTATTAAAATTACTAGTCAATATTTGGATGGCAGTGTTGGCTCAACGGCGTGTAACAATGGTGATAGCATGAGTTAGTGCATCTATTCCTAGTTCCTTGCAATACGTCATCGTGTAATAACAGATAATGCTCGTTACACTCTGTGTATTGCGTTAGGTTATATTTAAATCTCTTTCATAGACATGTAGACGAATTGTATTGGGAAAATTGAATAATCAGAGATTTTCCGGATCGAAATTAGTATTAGTCTTTTCTGACTCATTATTAATAATTGATAACATCCAACGCCCAGTTCCGTTTTTTCCATCGCATGTTGTTATATAGCGTGACCTAACAGTCACCCACACAATCCAGTGACAGCACGTCAACACATGCGGATTTCTACAAACTTCGTAATGTGTTTTCATCTACCTTTTATTTTCAAAACCAACACGTTACATAGCTTAAAATTCCATCTTCCCACAGGGAAACTATCTTTTTTCATTAAATATATTGTTCTCAGATTAACTCTTGAGGAGATTCTAGAGATAAAAGTTAACATAACAATCTCCGAAACTCTTTACACTTTGCGCTGCTAGTCTTATAATATTAAAGAAGTCATTCAGGGAAGCACAATAAAATGTTAATGTTAACACTGCATGAGACGCTATTTGAACTTTATTGAAAATAAAGTTAATTCTTTGTTTGAAGTTTATATTAAATCCTTTTTCCTTCACAAAGTTAATGGTCTTTTCATTAATCTCGTCCAGAAATAATTTTTGCTGCAACACTTTTGCTATTTCAGTTCATAAGTTATACTAAAAATGAAGTACCGGCGAAATACTGTAGTCTGAATTTTTGTTGGCGCTGGTGTCGAGGTAAATAGTAATAAAGCCGTAATAATCTAATCAGTTAATAGTTGTTATTCGATATGCAATAAATTTATGAAATTGAAATAAACAACTGGGTATCGAAGGCATTTTATTCTTTTATTTTGTCACGTATTTTGATCACTCTATATCAATACTATCGTATGGACCGTAGAACTGCGGGGAAAGAAATCTTCAACATCATAAAGAATGGAGATTATTTAAAATACTACATTAGCAATGAATGAGGGTAGCAATGTGTTTATTTAATTAATTAACAAAACAATAATGAAATTACTGTTATAAATGCGCTGAGAGGATATAATTTAAAGAATAAATAAGTCAATCTGTCACGTTATAACAGAAAACTGTACCATTATAGGAGATTAATTTACACTGACAACGCGGTACCTTAAAAACAGATTCCCGCAGAGGAACAAGTAAGACTTGCTGGAACGCGGTTGTAACAAAGTAGGCCCAAACTTGCTGATCCAGACGAACAACAAAACGTCGGGAAACTTCAGTCTGAAACCCTCTGGCTGCTATAGTTCACAATACCACTAATTTATACGATGTATGCTGGAGTCTGCCCTTGCAATGCAGTCTGATCACGAAACTAATACTTTCACTTGGAATATTACGTACTTTTACTGACTGTGTGTATATCCCTAACTGTGTATGGTTTGAAACTATTGGAAACAGCACAATAGTTAAACTATACAATGCCAATCAATCGATTATATAGTTCGTGTTCGCTATTATTCTAGGAGTTTATATTAGTATATTGTTGCTTGATATAGCAATGAATATGCTATCTAAAATTTAATTCAAAGATTTGTGCTGATAAAAAGAGTCTGTAAAAGAAAACAAAAACTTCTAAAAAACAAACTGAACACTAAATCACTATCATTTGGAACAAATAAAACTAAATTTGACAATAATGATCCAAAGCTTTTAACAAAATACCACCCAGGACTTCAAAAATTAACAATATACTTCGATTAGCATACCGTTTATTGGAAAGCTCTGCTTCAACTAAAAATATTTATTTTCAAATACATTCCAAAAATAAGATTTAGAAAACCACCAGTTTCGAATGATATTTTAGTACATCCAAAATTACCTAAATACAAGGAACAAGAAAACGTGACAGTTGGATCAAACCCTTGCAATAAACCCAGGTGTTTAGTATGCAACACGTGCTCTACTTCAAAAATATTTACAAGTAGTTCTACACAAAAATCGTATAGTATATTTGAAAACTTATTATGTGAATAAAAAAATATTGTTTAAAAAATTCAGTGCAAATTATGGCCTAAAGATTATATATGCTCAACAATAAATTCTCTTAGAACAAGGATGACGGGACACAGGTATACATATAAACATATAAAGACAGAGTAACCTGTAGTGGTACATAGCTTAAAACATAATTTAAATTTCGAAGAAACATATTTGGTGAAACCAATTAGAAAGATATCAGAGAATTTAAGTACAAAGAGTCTTAGAACTATGGAACAACCCCATCAGCTCGTCACCAAATCAAAATTTCAAAATTGACTCAAATTAAGGTTACTTAGTCAACAAAGTGAATTTATAAAATCAAATCATATGTTTACCATTGTGCATAATTCTTTATTAATTTTCATTTTCTGTATTGATATTCATGTTTATTTTGTTCTTATATCCCTATTTATCATGTTTAATTTCCTGAAGACGGTTTAAGCCGAAATAGAGAAATTGTTTAATATCTTCCTATATCTTATAAAATCTTTATATAAAGTAATATATATATATATATATATATATATACCTCATATAATAGTGTAATAAAATATAATAAATATAAAGAAAAAGTAAATATACATATATATTTACTTTTTTAATATTGATTTTATAAAAATATACTATTATACTATTAATATAAACAAAATAAATATTTATATTTTTTTTTGAAAAGTTAATAATTTTGAATTGTTTATTTTTAGTGAAAGAAATGAGTGTTATATTGGACAACTATCTGCTACATATTTTATTTATATCTTAACTACAAAATAATAAAAGAATTATTATATTTATTTTGGTTATTAACTGAGCAAACATTTATCTCGAAGCACTTAGCACCATTTAATTTTATTATAAATCAGTCTCTAGCTCCCTAAATTACGTCAAATAAGGATAAGGTTGCATTTAGCTTATTCATTTCAGTTGTGTGTTAACGAGTGAACATAAAAAATAAAATCATCCAATTCAGATCAATAATTTACTAGTTTCACTATATTACAACTAAGAGTTTATTAAATTACGGCATTTTAATTATTCTTCAATAGAGATTTATCTACTAAATTTAAAACTGAGTGTTATCAGCGAAGAAACAATAAAATGTCAGAGTTAATGAAAGGGAACCCACACAAAACATAACTGAGTATACAGAAATTATCGAGAGAGCCAATTATCTGATGTCGTGTTGCCAGAATGAGTGAGTAAGTGCAAAAAGTCACGCTATGTCGATTGTTACATGCCACTCAAACCACAAACTCATACAAATATAGACTAACGATTTTAATATATTATACGTTTTGACATGACACGACAATTTTTCAATACAGTAGCAATGAGAGCATGACGAAGCAATAAGCGATACCATTATCGTTTACAAATATTTCAACTATTGCGATGTTAGATAAATCATGGTTTTTATCTTGCACATTCCATTATTGTAAAATATTGCCAGCATTCCAGTTCACTATAACACCTACAAACATACGAATACAAAACATAAAAGGATTATAGGCTATAGTTTATTTTTTTTAATACGTAATATAGTATAGTCATTAAACAAGTGAGATTAGAAAATACTTTTTTAGAGATACAGGAGGAGGTAATTAAGTTGGAGAAATAATGAACATTTTTCAATCAATGAGTTAATTAGTATGTATAGACATGGGAGTTCATAATAACAAAATAATCTTGAATTTGTGTACATCAACAACAGATATTGTGAAACAACATCAGATATATTATTTTATTCCAATCTTCATTATTTAATACAAATTTCCAAACCATATGATTTGCTTCAAGATAAATTTTAGTTTATTATGTATGTCTATCGGATGTGAGATGTGGAGCATTGATACGGAATAAAAAGGATATTTTAGAATGTTATTTAAGGATGTTTTATATATTGAGATGAAAATCTCTCCATAGATTCAGAGATGAAAGGGGCAACAACAATGCAAAATTATACCATGGTATTGTAAATTAATATCTTCGTCCGAAAATATATGACAAGACTTAGAAGCGAACGCTTTTTTACAAAATTAGGTTTCTAAGACCTATGTTTTTCTACTTTCTTGATTGGGGTAATAAGATAGACTTAACTGTGACTTTGGAAACAATTAATTTGAATCAGAATTGCTCCTACATGTTCAAAAAATGATTTAAGAGCCATATAAAACTCTGATAGTCTTAACAAAGGGTTTGAAATTAGGAGTAAACAATGTTATACTACAATGAAATTTGTTGACCTATTCTTTCAATAGAAAAAGAAAAGACTTTTCTTCAAAGTGCGTCATCTAAAAAAGCTGAAATAGAGTGTTGCATCATCTATAACAGCAATATTTTAGTTTTTAGACTTTCTGCTGTCATATAAAGGTTAATATAAATGTGTATTATGCCTTTAGTAGATTGCCGCAATGGAAATATCATAAGGTTAGAAAGGAAAGGGATTACAATGGGCAAAAGTCACGGTTTGACCGAAGTAGATTTTTCACGTCAACTTATATATTTCCTTGGTCAGGGAAATAATGCAAATGCTACTATTGAACCTAAAATATATTACATTTGAAAGTGTAACTCCGTAATTAATCTCGAAGAAGGCTGCTAATGGAAACTCAACATTGTAAACAGGACATAATTGGACAAAACAAAGTGACGAAACGTAACCCAATTCTGGCACGCTGACAACACTAAAGTCTTAGCTATTTTGCTTGCACATAATGTAAAATTGCAGATTGCACACGTGAAAAACAGTTATCTGATCTGGGAAACAGGTTATCTTTAAGAAATGCATCAATGTTTTTAGATAATAATAATATAATTTATTTTTATTATTATATATAATTATATTTACTGTAGTTATATTAAAATTTATTTTAGAATAAAATATAATTTTGTCATATTTAGTTTTTTTTTATATTTATTCATGGCTTTTAAATAAAATTATAATTTATATTAACATTATTATTTATCTTTACATAATAGGATTTAGTCACTTATACACTTTTATTTTAGATCGAGTTTAAGGTTCAGAAAAAAAAATAAAATCAATCAAGATATGCTTTTTAATGTCTATTATCTAAACTGTATCCACAGTGTTTCGGAATAGCATATAATAAAGGATATATTGTAGCAATTCCCTCGATATGCAGTATTCGATCTTGGAAGGTGATGTGTACTCCACTGCAGTATTAGAGTTTAAGTGCAAATTTATATTACCATTATTTACACGTAACCTAAAATAAGAAAGGTAATGCTATAACTTAAGAAGCCTGCAATCCATTAAACATGCAATGAAGTTAACGTGACTTATCGGTGGCGGAGTCCTCTATTCCATTTAACACTAATTGGAAATAATAATTATTAAGAAATACTGAAATTGGTGCACTAGATTCTCATAATCCAATAAATGGAAGATACGTTACGAAAGCTGTACTTATTGGAAGAATGTACACTTTTCTAAATTAGTTAATATGACGAATACACTCTTATGAGCTACAAGTGTAAGGCAATCCAAGATGTTCTTTATGTTAACCAATTTATTATTTGAATAAAAACCCATCTAGATTGATATTTTATTTAAATAATTGTTGTATGTTAAATACTTACTCCATGGTAGCAATTTTAATGTCTATTTCGTCTATTAAAAGTTTTAATCTGTATCTAGTTATCTGTATGACACAGAGGTCAATATTTTAGGTAATTTTTTACATCAATTTATTACTTGTGGTCTTTGTTTCTTACTCATTATACCACTGTATATTTAATTTACAAAAATAAACAAGTACAGAGCATTTGAAGAAACGTGGTCTTCAAAGAACTGTAGCCGCTTGAAACATCCCAGGGGGCTTTATTTAATGTTGTCCTCGAGCGAGAAGCTATACACAGCTTCTGCTACCATTGTCATACAAAAAGATACTTAAAATGTTATATGCGGCACAGGTTTCTTCATGTATTTCACTATTGTAAATGCTAGGAAAACCAAAACTTTCTATCTTATTGTTATTTATGTCTTCTGTTCACTTATGTACAGAATACAACCATGATTACTCTAGCCGCAAAGGCTTCCTAAACACATTTATACTTGATTACTCCTTATATGTCTACTCATAAACTAAATTATTAATGTCGACAACTATTTATAATGACTCATATGAAAAGTACATGAAACTGAATTTAGAAAAGTTTCCTCAGAAAACAATAGATTACAATAGTAGCCTATTCATCTTTATTAAAAACAAAAATTGTTATTAAAAAAAACTGCAAGCTGAAACAAATAATATTAAAGTACTGAATATACTAGAAATAAAGTTATTTTTTTTTCTAAAAACTTAAACACGACTATTTATTTACCATCACACAGTCTTCCGTTAAAGAATGTTCATTTCTGAAAACTAAAGGTCTCAATAATAAAAATTTTTAAAGAAATTATATCAATATAAATTATAAAACTACAGAACAACAAAAATATTTCAATATAATAAAAGCTGAATGATTGTTGAGTATTGGATTCCTTTCTCAGGTGTAAATTGTTAATATTTAACAATTTTAACCCAGTTTAAACAATGTATGAAATGTAAATCGTACTTCTGAAAAGTCCAAATATTCTTATTACTTTTAAATTATTGAGGGATTTCTCTCTGATATTGGTCAATTTATATAAGCATTTATCTTATACGTCAAGTACTCATGTAGTAATAATAATACGCAGATTCATACAGTCAAATACTACAAATCGTTAGGATATTACCAAATTTGATATAAATTAATTTATCCTTTTTAAAATAATTATTAACACATAAAAATTTATAATAATAATGAATAATAATTTTTATTATATAAATAAATATAATATAATATAAATAAAAATGTTTAAACATGCGAACAGACAGATGGGTAGCTAAGCATCGGAGACTCGTGTTCATGTGGTGAAATGTGTTGGTCTTTGGTGTTGACCTAAGCTATAACTTGGTATACCTTTGTCCAGAGAGTTACGGGACACCTTGTATAAAGAATGTGCTTTAATATAAAAACTAATTATCAAAATTGAACTAAAGAAAACTGGTCACAGTAGATATCCACAAAATCACCAACCACAAAGCAGAGGCTGACCAGAGGCTATTATAAATGGCAGAAACAAGATGTGGAGGAAAACGTAACTGGAAAGGGTCTTTTTATTATTGGTTTATCCTAGATGAACTTATCAAAACAATACAGTAACTTCACCTTGGTCTCTAGTTCCCTTTTATCAAATTATATTCCAGTATCTGGTCGCAGTTTTCACAAGAACACTCCTAACGTACGGTACACATTTACAGGCTGATAAATAGGAAAAGGATGAGGTATATAAAAGGGACTTTTGTATTAATGAAGACACTTGCTTGAAGGAACTTCGACAAATAAAATATAATAGTTTTTCTTCCTCCAAAAGAATGTAGTTATATTTCTGTTTGTATAATATATGTTGAGGTATACGATATATTTATTTGATTCTTTGTGTACACTCATCATTCATATATTATTCCATAACGACCCGATGTGTAGTGGCTTCAAAGTTGTAAGAAGACATACAATAACAAGCAGTAAAGGCAATGAAACTACATGAAGCAGTAATAAATAACTCTACGAAGGAACAGCTATAACAGAATCCGGTAAAGTACGAGTTCTGTAGAACAAATATCAACGTTACTGATCCCTGCAAACAACAATGTATTACGTAACTTTAGAGTTGGAACATTTCCTGAGAGATTTATTTCAATATTTTCACAGAAATAATTATTTTAACAACCACAGGTTATCATTTATATACTTGACTCTACGTTATGACTAATGAGCACGTTATAGCTTGCAATGAATATTAGGTATTTATTGTTTGAGTTATAACGTAAATCTGATTTGGTTTCTAATAATAATTTAATACTTAAATTTACCTGTAAAACTTTAATGGCATATTCAAAGTTTATGAATTTTAACAAAGGTCTTTAACTATACGACTATGATTTTACTAATAATATCAATGAAAAAAACAGGAAATATCTAGAACAAACTCTTGACAGCTTTCAATAACAATATCACATAGAATCCTGGAATACCTGATACGAGCAGAGAATTTATAGTTTTAGTGAGATATCACAGTAGTTTCAAGAAGCTGTAATACATGTATTTTATTTTGTGCTCCAGGACAGATTAACCAAGGTGAATATCATTGAGAAAAGTTCCTAGCATGAGGAAATCTATAACCATTGCAATAAATATGCATTTCTGAAACATAAATTGTATTGTTGGCTGAGTCGATGCTTCAACAAGTTAAGGTTTTATTTTTCCTCTTCGGAATCGATTTTCAATTTATTACTTTGATATACGTACGAATATAACTTCGATTGTACGAAAAGGACTGTATTGTTTTAATCACAGGATCTAATTATTTTTATTTATTTTGTATTATTTTTGGTTCAATTATAAAATACTCGGGATTATTTTTAGTTATTAGGTGGGGTTAACGAAACCTATCAATCGTGGGGCTGGAAATATTTAATTAATGGTCGTGCTTCTGTTATCTGGATATCCCAAAAACGAACTAAACTATAGACTTGAAATTTTTATTGGAACTTCATTTATATATTAGTATCACTGAGTTCGACGATTTTGCATATCATTCCTAGTCTGACTGATAGCAAATATTTTTACTTTGTTTTTATGATGGCGATGATGGTAACGTGAACTAACAGAATAAATGAATTGGTAAGCTTCCAGAGTACAAGCAATTAGGTTTTTAAATATGCTGTATTAATACATTTAGATTATTCAAATAGTCAGAACAAAAATCAAAATACAGTGTAAGACAATGTTAAATTTGGTTACAAATACTGCTAAGGAACTTAAATCAAAAAATCAAAATTTGAATGTATCATGTGGCAATATCACCTGCAGGCTTTAAGTATTGCAAGAAACTTCATTTATTCAGAGAATAGACGAGAATGAGTTCTATGGTGATGCATTGTTCAACCATAGACTTTGGCTGAACGTAATTAAAACACTTACTAGGGTGATACAATTTATATTTTGTCTTCCGGGGGATATAAAGATGTATGTTCTGTATGACGTATGTTTGTATGTCTGCCGCAGGATATCTATAGAATGAAATGAGCTATAGTCTTGACATTTTAGTGAAGCCTTGGCAATCTTAGTGAAGCCTGTTACGCGACATGTAATGTAACTTAATCATACCTTGTTTAATTAGGGAGAAGTGTACATTAAATTTTCATACGGATTGTATTACATCCTAATACAGCCACGAATGCTCAGGAGTCTTAGGAAATACCATGTATGCGTGCGTTTGTTTGTGTGTGTGTGTGTGTGCGTGCGTGCGCGCGCGCGCGTGTGTGTATGTGTGTGTGTGTGTGTGTGTGTGTGTGTGTGTGTGTGTGTGTGTGTGTGTGTTCACAGTTCAGTTCAGTTTCCCAATGCACAATGCAAGGTGCGCGCGGGAACATCTTAATCTACATATTGTTCATTACTGTTTGATGCTGGCAGTCCTCATGCAACAGTCCATGCTATATTACAAGTATAAATTAGTTGATATTTTGCAGACAAAAATTTAAATTTTTTACTGTAAGAATTGAGGTATCTACTGTATAATCCATCGTGCTATGCATTAACAACTCTAAACATTCAACAAAGATACATCGAAATTACACATGAAATCGATGAATCTATTACCCTGCACCGAGTCCGCACAATCACCCTATACAACAACAACAGTTCATCAATTGTAACAATGTATAACAATAAATAAGCAACATATGAATCCATAAATACATATCAAATGAACAGTAACAATATAATAAATTTATAAATACAATGTTTAACAATAAATATGTAACATTATGATAAATCTATAGATATTATAACAAATAAATAATAACAACGAGATAAAACTATAAATTTATAACAAATAAATAATAACAACGAAATAAAACTATAGATTTATAACAAGTACAGTAAAAGTGAATTACAGAACATGTGTGCTCTATTTTCTATAATAAATAATAAATACAATACAAATTCATTAGTATATGATAGAAAAGACAAAAAATAGAAAATATATAAATAAATAAATAAATGGGGCGATTTAAGCAACTCTGCTCTCAATCTGGCACGCTTTCAGTGACATAAGTTAATGCTTTCATTTTTACTTAGGCTTTTTCTCAAAAAATAATTCATTGCCATAATAGGCTATGAACTTGTTAAAAAGTGTTGGGCCCATGTAGCAGAACTGGCATCTAGAGGAAACTGAACCAAAAAGAGGCAATTCAAGTTGATAGAACCTGGAACTGCGTGTTGTTCTATTCACGGTTTTGATTTTATAGTGATCCAAATATTTATGTATATGCATTAACAAGCAAAACTTATACAGCTGGTCAAAATTTAATATATTATTTTCTTTAAAAATATAGCTGACTCAGTTTGTTCTTTGTAGACCAAACATTATGCGTAATGCGTGTCTTTGCGCCATTATTATTGGCTTTAGAATAGTTTTAAATTTTCCACCGTAATGTATTAATCCAAATCTTAATATACTCTCTAACCAAGAAAAATATAGTTGCTTCATGTGTTTATCTTTAAGGTGTTGCTTAAGATGGTATAGAGAGTAATTTACTTTCCTTAGCCGTTTCGATAAAAAGTTTATATGGTGGTTCCATTTCAAATACTTATCAACATAATAAGCCCAGATACTTTACACTATCCACAACCTCAATATTGGAACAGGTACACTTGTTACAACACATACGTACAGCAATGTGAATGACAAACTAAGTTCAAATCATCTCTTAAATAATCTTTATCATTGGATTGATTGAAAAAACAAGACATTTTGATTTTGAAATATCGATTAAAAGTTTATTTTTAATTAGCCACTCCGACACCGCACTCAGATCCTCTTTAATCCTCATTTTTAGTGTCTCCTTGTTGAAAGCAGAGCACACCAAGGCGGTATCATTAGCATACGCAAAGACTGATAAATGTAAAGGTAGTTTTAATAGGTCGTTTATGTATATTACAAAAATAATTGGACCAAGTACACCACCCTGAGCCGTTCCAAAAAGCAGTTCTAAAGATTCACTATATGAACTACCAATCTTTACCATCTGTCTTCCATAGAGACATCAGCCAGTCCAAAGCAGTACCACCTATGCCACTAATTCTTAATTTATTGACTAGTATTATGGTTATCTAGAGTATCAAAAGCTTTTTGAAAATCAAGATATACGGCCAGTGTGTATTTACCCTGGTTTCTTGAGTACGTTATACTTGAAACGTGCTTCTCAAGTGCCAAGTCCGTCCCCCTGCCCGGCAGAAATCCGTACTGGTGTTCCGAGAGAAGCGACCTAGTGTTAAAATAGTCCAGCAACTTATTTTTAGCGATAGTTTCAAATATCTTTGCTATAGTATTAATGACTGAGATCGCCCGGTACGATGACACCTCTGACGGGTCACCAGACTTTAGGACGGGTGTCACAGAAGCTATCTTGAAATCGTCTGGAACCAATCCCTGGGAAAAAGATTTTCTATATATATGACCAAGTAAAGGACAAAATACGTTAATATTCTCTTTAATAGTTATAATATTTATTCCTTCAATGCCACAACTTGGGTTTATTTTTCATTCTAACTATGGTATTGAATACTTCTTCATCGTTTAAATCAAATTTTGAGAAAAAATAGTTATACTCGAACTGATCCTCAAGGAATAGGTCATATCCGAATTCTTTTGATCTTAACTCCGACACAATATTTGTAAAATAGTCGTTAAACTTATTGGCTATCATACGCTCATTGCCTTCTATTTCCAAAAGATTGCCATCTACCATTAATTTACTGAGTTTACCCCTTCTATTTTTCACTATTCGTTTTACAATGTCCCAGTATTTCCTTGAATCACCATTTGCCCTATCAATCATAGATGAAAAGTAATCAATCTTTGCCTGCCTTACTATCCTAGAGACGATTTTGGAAAAGTGTTTGTATTCAATTTTTAGTGCAAAATTCCTATCTTTAGTAAAAGTTTTAAATAAATCATGTTTACGATTTATCAGAGAGATAAGATTATCAGAAACCCAAGCATTTCGTTTTCTAGTTTTACTGTTAACTTTCTTCAGGTATGATGAGGCTTCCCGATACTCCAAATATACTCTATAAAATTCTGCCAGACATTTGTTCACATCATGTTCACTGAAAACGTTACCCCAGTCAGCCAAACTTAACTGTAACGTAACATGTTATAGTCTATTGCAGGGCTGCCCAACCTACGGCCCGCGAGTCAGTTTTATGTGGCCCGCCTTGTTTCCAAAACAACCAAATTTGTTTACAAGGATTTAAAATATTAAATAAATACAAATTTTGAGAACCAAGCAGTCCAGCCGATTTAACGTAGAACGAGCCGTACTCATTTGGTGGAGTATGAGTGTTGAAAGAAGTAAAGTAGTTGCAGACAGATTTCACTGACAACGGTGGTGGCTGCCGGCTGACGTGTGTCCACCTGTTCCCCGACATTAATATTTTTATGTTAAAGTTATATCATATTTTTGTACCATTTTTGTACCTTTTTGTAAAACCAATAAATAATTTTGTACCACTATAGTTTATTAATAAAGTACTATTTATAAACCGGGGAACAGGTGGACACTTGCACCTGACATCAAATTTTTATGTTAAAGGTATATTATATTTTTGTACCATTTTTGTACCTTTTTGTAATACCAATAAATAATTTTGTACCACAATAGTTTATTAATAAAGTACTATGTATAAACCGGCGAACAAGTGGACACTTGCACCCGACATCAACATTTTTATGTTAAAGTTACATTATATTTTGACGTGACAACGTCTTAAATTAGGTTGCGGCTCGGAGTCACTCATGAAAAAGTGTAACGCCCGGTAACGTTACGATGCCCGTCCAGTGGGTCCGCCGCACGGGATCCGCACTGGATAAAGCAGATAACTGTGGGTCCGCCGCACGGGATAAAGCAGATAACTATGTTTATTCGTGACAATGTGGAGTGCTTAGATTCGTCATTTACAACAACTACAACAATAAAGGTAAATAATTGTACACTGATATTTCATTATCGTAAACTATGATTGATTGATTAATTGTTAGATTGACACAAAAGTTGAGAAACTGAGTTTATAGGTTATGTCATACTATTGACAAATGTTGATAGTGTTAAGTAAATTATTAGTTTAAATCACTCTGCAATCAATCGTAATTCAGTCGATTGAGAAGAAACAGCGCGTATTGCTAGTCAAACATTTAAAATAACAAATTATAACCTCTAACCTGTCATAACAGTGCGACCAAACAAACGAACTAAACCGACCAATCACCACGCGCGGAGTTAAAATTTAACTGTGTTTAGCAAGAATTTCAAATTCCAATTTTAGTAAATGTTTTATTCAACTTTACCATTTACAATAACAAATTTTAATTAATTTCAAATTATGTACAATGTTTTAGTAAACAAAATATATTTCTATAGTTAAAATTTGTGCAATTCTTATTTTCATTCAATTCCTTGTTCCTATTGTGCAATTTAATAATATTCATATCAATAAATATTCTACCGAGAAAAAGACGTTGTCACGTAAAATCTTCGCCCGTAAAACCGACTTTACAGGCAACCATAATTTTTTTCTACAATTTTTGTGCTATTTTGTGATACCAAGTAATAATTATGTACCACACTCTTTTATTAATAAAATGCAATATATATAACCGGGGAACGGGTAGACACTTGTACCCGACATCAATATTTTTGGTTAAAGTTACATCATATTTTTCTACCATTTTTTAATACCAATTAATAATTATTTACCACGCTCGTAACCACGTATGAATCACTCAACCACGGTCACTCAAATGAAAAGTAACGGATGTTTACCAACTTCTATTTGAAAACTGTTAGGGCACCATCATATAGGCCTACTATCATAGATGTTTTCACAAAGAAGGCACCCTTCTTCGATTTTGAAAAGTACGTGCGAAGCCGTAAATGGTAGTATATATTATTTATTTACTTTATTATTATTATACTTTAATAAAGTATAAGTAACTGATATTACACAGTTGAATTAATCATTAACCTCTTTAGTTCTATGATACGTCAGGAATGTCGTTATCATTTAGTGTTGGGAATCTTTTTTCATGAAATAGCATATAGATTTAAAAAATTATAAAAATATTAACCTAAATATCAATGATGGAAAATATCAGTTTTGCAGACCCGCTATGTGAGTCATCAGCACAGTGATGACAGGTAGGCCGGGCTGCACGTGTGAGGGTGTGCAAGGGCCGCCTTTTCAGGTGCCGGTTTGTTTTGTTATCTCGGGGGCTTTTGAAGGCAGCGGAAAAACCACAGGACCTAGTAAAAACATTGTATCCAACTCAAGTAGGAACTGAACTATGAAACGATCACTCGCCAGCCGCGTTAAAACTTTATAAGCAAAAATAAGCTTCGAAAGCCAATTATACTTGTAAATAGTTTGCCGATTGACTTACACAGTTTTAGCTTTGTACATCAATGTGATAGATAGTCAAGTTTTACAAAATTAGTAAGCTAAACAATTAGTAAATTATATACTAGGCCTATTGTACAAGGACAGTTCCAATACATTTATTATTAATTGTTGACTTAAAGGATGTTTAAAAATATTAAACATTTTAATATTTTAAAGGAAAGAACAACTTGTAGACGAAAGATAGTATCAGAAAAGTTTAAAAATTTTCTTTTTAACCAGTAGGGTTTATGTATAGCCATTAAGAAAATTTATGTGAGGACAACTAAATAGAATACAATAGAATTTATTTATTTATTTTCCTAAAGTGTTTACAATCCACCACAAGTACAATAGCCTGATACAAACTTAACAAAAACAGAGGTCGAAACAATAATTTAAAATTAGTGTTAAACTTAATACTGCAATGAAACAGTAAAATATAAAAAACTATCATAAATAAAAACAGAAAAAACTATATGCAAGTTTAAATGCAATACACTAATAAATGCATATACGTATAATACGTATCCGATATAGATTTACTTAAAAAAACATAGGGCGTCAAAGTCAACGCCTGCGTTGAGAGGTTCCTTCTGCAATATTAAATATTTTTCGTTGTAAACCAGCATATAATGGCGTTCAAGTCTGAATTCATGACTTGCTCTATTTCAATCCACCTATTTTTACGAAACAAAAAGCTGTCGCGTCCGCAGAAGATGATAATTTTCCATTTCAATTTGAATTACAAAGATCATTCATGTAAATAAAAAAAAAGAATTGCTCCTAAAACTGACCCTTGGTGTACTCCACTATTGATGTAACAAATTTCACTAAACATGTTACCCGCGGTTTCGCACTCAATTTCCTGCTGAATAACAGAGATGCCATGAGCATATACTATTTAAACGCGTACTCAACACTCCTGTGATGGTTACTGGAAAATATTCTATTTTGATCCAAGAGGTGGGTGAAACAGCTTTTATTTCACCGTCTAGAAAATATCTAAAACTAATATTTTATTATATTTAAATATAAACCGACGTTCAGCCTAATTGTAGAACTTCATATGAAAATGATAATAGCTGTCAATTTTTAATTCACTTTAGATTACGTTTCGTAAATATTTTAACTATTTTCATCAATTCTTCAATATTTTGGGCAATTCTTTTAGCTTCTCTTTTGTTCTAAACCATTCTTGGACTGCAGCGAATGTTATAAAAACATAATTAGTCAAATGGGTCCAGCCGATCTCGTGATTAACGCTTACCTACATATTTAGCTATCCATTTTTATATAGTAGTAGATATATCCCTAGTAAAATCTAAAAAGCGACATAGAACTTGCTCTATACTTCACAAAAAGGAGGTAATGGGAGATATGTAATATATCGATATCCACACACTTCAACACAACTGTGTGAATATTGCAAGGCCAAATCCAACCAAGGCCCAAGACGGCCGACGCGACGTGCCGCTGGACCAAGGCACCCATTAACGAAAATACGCTAAAAATAATCATCAATATTAGTTTAAGTTTAAAGACATTAATTTATCCAACTAAAATTGGATGTAGTGCATGTTATTGTGAGTAAAACATCTTAATAATTAGTGAAACTAAGGAGTAGGAGGGGCAAAAAAGATTTAACAGACGTGTCTTTAAACAGCGTATTTAGTAATATTGACCTATAAGTTTTAAATTGTATTTAGTAATATTTACCTATAAGTTACAAATTGTAGTTAGGGATATTAATCTATAAGTTTCAGACTATATTTATAACTATTTAAACATATTTAATTAAAACATATATTATTTGTTATATATTATTATATTATAATAATATATAAATATGGATATATATATATATATATATATATATATTATATATATATATATATTATACATCTTATCGTTCCTCGAAGGTGAGTAGGCAAGGTTTCAATGGATCCTCGTCTTGTCATATGTGGTATTATTAGATCTTTTGCTAATTCAGACAAAAATACTCATCGCAGTTTGAGCTCACCTGTATTAGTCTTATATATTATTTGTGCATTTATTTCCCCAACATTGAGTAGTCTACCAAACACAGTTAACGGCCATCTATTGCTAATTCTCGTTACACTTTACTCGCTTTTTAGTCTGTCAACCACATCCACCCCACCTTTAGTCATGTTATAATGGTGGGTTTTGCAGAATCTTCAGTGTCTCATCATCGTTATGCATTGTCGATTCAAGAAGAACATTATTCTTGGTTTTCTTATTTGGTATGTAGGATACAATGATACACCTGTTTGGTGGTTTTCCAAACGCAAACATTGAGCTGCACCTTTGCCTGTCCTTTATGGCCAAGAGTTCTTGAGGAAGTTCCGGCTTAACCTTTCGAATACTACCAACGACAGTAATTCTGTGATTAGTGTAAAGGTCATTCAATAATGGGACACTCGTGAAATAGTTGTCCATAGTTACGTTTATCCCACTGTTATCAATGGGTTTTTTCATCCTTAGAACCACACTTGTAGCATCGTTAGATGTAGCAAAGGGACCTGGGGGTTGCTTTCCACCATAGAGTTCCATGTTAGAAGTAAAAAATGTTTTTGCATCTACAAGTGCGTAGATTTTGAGGCCATATCTCGCCGGCTTATTCGGTATATACTGCCGAAATTTACACCGGCCACGAAAACCTTCCAACATTTCATCGAGAGTTACTAATTCTCCCACATTATAACTTAGTTTACACAAACTAATAAACCGTTGAAAGACCTCACGTATTGGAGCTGCATTGTCAACTTTCTTTCTTTGAGATCGTGTGTTTGTCGTCAAATGTAATAGCCTGTAATAACCGTCTCTTGGATATAGTTGCTGCATAGATCTCAGGTGCCGTTCAATCATTGGACCAAAGTTCATAAGTGTTCAAGTGGTTAGCTTTTTTCACTCCTATAAGATATAAGAGCCTAATAAATGCTTGAAATTCTACTGAATCAGTGTCGTTGCAGCCTAGCGCTCTTGTGTAATTTGGACGCATTTCTTGTAACTGCTGGTTTGTATAACGTGCAATGTCTGATATCATGTCGTTAGGGAAAAATATCTTCCAACAATCAACTGGGTGGTTCAATTCTCTAAATGACCGATTAACAGAAGGGAGTTTCTTTAAAATATTTTGTCTTGCCCTTTTCGTTATTTGTAGCTTGTGAACATCCCAGTTAGTAACTCCATCTTTAGATGTGTAAAGTGCAGAAACCGCTCAATGGGCTGTTTAGAACCTTTTTGTGTAGAAGGCCCTGGTTGCACAGTGTTTACATCTACAGAGATTGATTGTACAATATTTATTTGTTCATCAACGGTGTCATAACAAGGGCTATCGTCATCAGATTGTTCTGTGTGCACGTCATCAATGTCATGTTCACTCTCATTATCGGTATCTGATAAATGTCCTTGAAAAGACATACCACCCTCACTTACATCATGTTCTTCAGGCCAGCACCGAATTTCGTTGTCATTTGTTCTCTCCATCACTAAACATATGAGAAATGGAGCTTACGAGTGAAAATCCACTAACAAAACCCTAACACAAGCAAACACTAAAACCACAGTCAATAATAAAACTAGAATGGAATGTTCCGTGATCACTCGCGCCGTTAGGGTTGACTTAACACAGACACTGATGCGGTCGCTCGCATAGTTAGGGCCAAACTAACAAAGGCGTGGGCCCAGACATTCCCCACAACTGCCACTCCCCTCCCTCATTATAGATTTTTGACAAAAAGGGAAACCTGCCGAATATACTCTAGATAGCATATTTATAACCTGAGGCCCATACAACGAACATTAAAATATTTCTTTAACAACAACTAAAAATGTTAGGTTCAACCTAATAGCGCGGGTTCCCACGGGTTAATGTCGGGTGCAAGTGTTTACCTATTCCCCGGTTATATATTGTATTTTATTAATAAATGAGTGCGGTACATAATTATTAGTTGGTGTTACAAAACGGTACAAAAATGGAACAAAAATATGATAAAGCTTTAACATAAAAATGTTGATGTCGGGTGCAAGTGTCCACCTGTTCCCCGGTTTATACATACTACTTTATGAATAAACAATTGTGGTACAAAATTATTTATTGGTATTACAAAAAGGTACAAAAATGGTACAAAAATATGATATAAATTTAAAATAAAAATGTTGATGTCGGGTGCAAGTGTCCACCTGTTCCCCGGTTTATACATAGTACTTTATTAATAAACTATTGTGGTACAAAATTATTTATTGGTATTACAAAAAGGTACAAAAATGGTACAAAAATATGATATAACTTTAACATAAAAATATTAATGTCGGGGAACAGGGGGACACACGTTGCCGGCTGGCGAATAGAGCGCGCGTAAAGCACGGCACAGCGCGCGGTGCGGCGACGTAACCCCTGCCCAACTCAAGGTCACCACTCGCCACGTGACTTGTTTATTTCAACTACCTCCCCACCCCACCTCTGCAATCCTAGTGCTAGTGCTACTGCCCGTATGTCTCTATGCAGACAAGAGTGTTTGTGGTGTCAGTCTTTACGTGTTGAATACTGCAGCAGTTGAATTTTAATAATAGTGCGAATTATTTAAAAACATTATATCGCAATGTGTAGTACCAAAAAGAGGAAGATTGACAATGAATGTCGTATTTTTAATGAGATGTGGAGTGAGCAATATTTTGTTGTGAATAACAGAAACAGTGCCTTGTGCCTTATTTGTAACGAATCAATAGCGGTGTTAAAGGAGTACAACATCAGAATGCATTTTGACACGAAACACGGACAAAGTAAATATGCTCAGCTTTCAGGTAAACTTAGAATAGAAAAAGTAGATGCTATGAAGGCATCTTTGTCATCACAGAGAAATATATGTACTAAACGTAATGATGAACATGAGTCTGTTGTAAGAGCAAGCTACAAAATTGCTCAAATTTAGCTAAGGAAGGTAAACCGTTTAGTGATGGTGAAATAGTCAAAAGTTGTATTTTGAAAGCTGTTGAAGAGCTTTGTCCTGACAAACTTTCTTTGGTAGGCTCTATTAGTCTGTCTCGTAACACCATGACTCGCCGAACCGAAGATATCGGCAAAGACGTCTACAATCAATTAATGTTAGCCTGTGAAAAGTTTGAATGATTTTCAATATTACTTTGGATGAATCCACGGATAACTCTGATGCATCTCAGATTCTACTGTTTGTAAGAGGTGTAAATAGTGAATTTCAAATTACCGAAGAACTGGCTGGAGTTCATTCAATGAAAACTACTGTAACTGGTGTGGAAATATTTTCTAAAATTAAGGAAACTATTTTTGGTCTCAGACTTGATTTTACAAAATTAAAAGGAGTGACTACAGATGGAGGTAAAAACATGAGTGGTACCAAAACAGGTGTAGTTGGAAACGTATACAAAGCAGTGGAAGGTACTAGTGGAGAGAAACCCATCATACTACATCCATCAGCAGGCTTTGTGTGGAAAAAATTTGGAAATATCAGAAGTGATGGACATTGTTGTGAAGACAGTAAACTACATACGGTCGTCCTCCCAAAAACACCGCCAGTTCAAGGCATTTTTGTCAGAAATAGACAGTAACTACCCAGACGTGCGCTACCATTGTGAGGTGCGATGGCTTAGCAGAGGTAAAGTTTTACAACGTTTTTTTTTTTTGAACTTCATGAAGCAATAGATATTTTATGATAGAACAAGGTCGTCAAGAGCCAGTACTTTCTAATCCGGTGTGGTTGTGGAAGTTAGCATTTTTAGTTGATATCACAGTGCATATCAACTGTTTAAACATAAGACTACAGGGACATAATTCTCTTGTTACCGATGCATACCATCACGTAAATGCTTTAAGAAAAAACTGGCCCTCTTTGAGAAGCAGCTAAGTAATAAGAATTTAGACCACTTTGAAACATGTCAAAATTTGTATCTGAATCTAGTGTGCCGTTCCCTTCTGAGTTCGCTGCTAAGGTCGTCAGCCAATTGAGCCAGCAATTTAACAAAAGATTTGAAGATTTTGACAAAGAGTGTGGTAGAATCAACATGTTTCAAAATCCATTCAAGTGTGATATTGATACTGTGCCTCCATCCCTTCAACTTGAAATTATTGACCTAACAACACATGAAACGCACAAGGAAAATTATCAAGAATGCCTTAAAAGAGGCGATCTGTTGTCTTTCTATAGTGCTTTGCCGGAAGAAGATTTCAAGAACATAAAGAAGTTTGCTCGAACCATGGTTTCGTTGTTCGGTTCGACTTATGTATGTGAGCAGGCATTTTCCAAGATGAACTTTATCAAATCAAAATTTCGGTCATCCCTTAAAGATGAACATTTAAAATCTTTATTAATGATTGGGACCACTAAGTTTGAGCCTAAGTGGAAAAATATTCTCAGCACTAAGCAATTCCAAGGATCTCATTGAACTTTTTGTCAATACTGGTATTTTGATAATAAAATATGTAAAACAAAACAACCCCACTTTTTGTTATTTATGGTGGTAATTTGTATATCCTAGTATCCTAGTAGGATTAATTAAAATCAATGTATTCAATTTATTGGTGACTATTTTATTGTACCCTCAGAATTAGAGCAAACATCCAAAAGTCTGGGTTTATATTTATTTCTACTAAAAGAACCTAAAAACATAAAATATATTAAACCTTTACCTAACAACTAATAAATAATAAGAAATTACAATAATCAGGAAACAAGGGCCAAATAACCTTAAAACTCATATTTTGCACAAGATTTCTGGAACAAACCCCGGGCAATAAGTTTTGTTTGGGGTTCCAAATCCCCTGGGATGTTGGCCCGCCTGGCCATAAAGGCTTTACAATGTGGCCCTTGGGTAAAAAAGGTTGGGCACCCCTGGTCTATTGCTTTAATAAAACAATTCCTACTGGTAATACAGTATAATCGGGACAGTTTCAATTCTACAGCAAAATGGTCTGTTAAATTTAAATTTAATATTCTACTTTTAAACTCTTGGAATTTTGGAACTCTTGGAAATTCTTGGAATTTCTTACGAACACATGGTCAAGGCAAGAAGCAGCGCTGTTTTAATATTCTAGTGGGGGCGTTAACATAGCTTATAAATCCATAGGACGACAATAGATTTAAATAATCCTTACCTGAGCCATTATTATTTAATATACAAATATTTAAATCTCCTATAATAATTGTTGGGTTATGGGACAATCTTAAAATATTTTCAAAGTCGGTTTTAAAGTGTTGAAATAAAAATTTACAATTACGATATATACCATATAATGAAATGTCCAAGAGTGTATTATTATAATTTACTGTGAAAGTGATATTGATTATCTCAGCAGTTGACAGCAAGAAAAGGCGGTGAGTGCAGCGGAGGTCGCAGTCCACGTAGATAACGACCCCACAGGACTGGTTATCTGGTTGATCTTGTAATATCAGGTCGTATCCAGGCAATTGATACTTCACCTCCTCTCCACTCTTTATCCACTATTAATAAATATAGTTAGTATATTCTAAAGAATTCGAACATTCATCTCAGAAGTTTATGAATATGTATATTGGTATCCTAACTCCATGCTATAGTAGAATCTACCTCATGAAATGGTACCATCGTAACCATAACGGGTAGCCCATTAGAGACATAACGCTCTAAACTCCACATTATTCATCTAACTACACCAGCAGCAATGGACCAAGTAATGTTAGGAAACCTGTAATGGATAGACAAGTGCTGTAATGTATTCAAGGGTTCACACAAATACAACGAGATATTTTAAACATTAGACTTTATAAGTTATGAAAAATATTACACTCTAACAATTCTATGTTTGGTTAAACCCAAATTACATTTTCATAAAAATATACAAAATTTTGGAAGTGGATTCACAGACAAATCAATGACTTCTTTAAGATTATACAAAGCCTTCATAACCAAAGTGTATTCTTAATAGTTTTTAACTTAATTGATAAAAATAACAGGTGTAGAATTTTAAGATGAGATGGATTTTGATGAAGGATCACGTCGAGGTGATTGATCAGCTCCAACTTGTTAAGATGGTCACTGGTTTACGCATGTAATGATTTATTTAAATCCGACACCTTCTTATCTTGATAGAAATAGATCCCCATTTTATAAAGCAATCTAATAGGTTTGGCTTCTATATTTAAAGTAAGTTTATAATTGCTACCACGAGGATTGCAATGGGCTGATTTTGTATACATAATTCACCTAAAGAGCCTTGAATATTGAAAAAAGGAACTACACTACTTTAAAGCTAATTGTAGAATCGCTGAGAGATTGTTGTTCGAAAATGTAGTATTTTACATGTTTAGTCAGTATTTAACATTTCTTTGTTAAAAGTAGCAATTTGTATTACAGACGGTTACCCTGCCTTAAATGCAGTTTGTATTTGACCAAAAACATACATAACTGTCACTGCAAAATATGCGCCAGAAAAAAGGCTTCTACTCCAGTGTATGTTATTTAATTTACAAGATATCTAGTGGAGGAAATGGCAAAAGTTATAACTTTGTAAAAAATGTTATTGAAATCTTTTTACTGAAATGTTTGACTGAGAACTAACGAGAATAATTCCATAATGAAACTTGTCTCGCTCGATTATGGTAATATTTTGGCTCCAAAGCACCATTTTATATCGAAAAACAAGCAAGTCTATTCGTCCGATCGTGCTCAGTGGCCAGGTGAGGCTGCAAAGTCCTTGGATAGACTCGGATACACCATCAACTAGATATTTTTAACCTCTAAACGGTTTACTTTTCTTGAGGCCGTTAATTTCTTTTGTAAGCTCAGCGTGTACCTCACTGAAATCTCTCTACATAGGCCTATTAAAATACAAGTGAGATTGGAAATATATCTAAATCGCGGTACAAATAAACTGATTAGCTTGACAAATTAATAAGACGCTAAAAGAGAAGTAACTCATATCATTCTGAAACATGTACTAACGCAAGTTCAAACCCACTATCCACCAATTAACTAAACAACATGCTGTACCAAACGTGTAGGATAAAGGAGAGTTTGACTATTTATTACTAAGGTCAATTTATTAATACACATTTTCATTAAAGGACAAATTACAAGACGAAAGCTTTGGCACCCATATTCAGACGAATAATTATGAAACTTTGAATAGAAATAACGTTGCACATTTTTATGTTGAAAATATTTAGTTGATGATATGTCGGTGTCTGATTATAGAAGAAAGGATAAACTAAATAAATAATTTGACCTTACAGTAACAAAACAAATCACTATAAGAAATGTCTGATGACAAAGAATGTTTCATGGTTTAGGTCTTTGTTTGTTTGTTTTTTAATTAGTGGAACGGAAAAAGCTACTGATAAAATAACATAAGTAAGAAAAGCAACTAAAGTTGCGGGACACTCAATGGTTGTTTGCTAAGGCCCTCAAACATTATTGTTCGGGAACTGTCATGAGAGCGGCTGTAGATGCTCGTGGTTCTAAGAAATCATAATCTATATACTGGAAGACATCTAAGAAAACAAGTACAGGCTTAAAAGTTAATAGAAAATACCTCACAGAGGTAAGTAGCTTTTTTGTGTCACACTGTAGAAACATTGTGAACATTACAAATTCACAAGTTATATTGTGCATTCAGCGAGATTCTCCCAATGCTTGAAGTATCTTGAAACTGGGAAATATTGGCCAATTTCAAGAAAAGGAAGCTGATTTGAATTTGAGAGTCAATGAGTTTATATATGAAATTAAGAGGAAACTCAAATTGTGGTATTAACTTTATTATGTAATTTACACCAAGACGTATTGAAGAAAATTTTAAATATTCTTATACTCCTATTTGTAATAGGAAATTAAATTTTAATTATATTTGACTCTCTTAAACCAACTTTTAATAGAAAAAAAGTTACTCCAAGCCTTACTACCAGTATGTGATCATATGATAAAAAAGGATGTTTTAAGACACCACGTCTTGAAAAGCACAAAAAATAAACTAAAATTTTATTGTTTTAAAATGTATAATATTCTGAACTTTTTAGGCTCATACGCATTTCTTTATTTGTAGGAAACATTATTCAATTGAAATATACCTAAAAAAATATGAAATTAATTACTTATTTATATATTATTATTATTGTTGAAACTTTTAGACAAAAAATTTAATTTTGGTTCTTTTCAAAGTGCACTTTCTATTGCATTCACTTTCCCGTTTTATGTTTTAATAATATATAATATTGATAACAAAACGACCTTATCATTCAATTTAAACAGTGAAAAAGATAAGGTGATAAAATGATAAAAAGAACGGATAAAAAGAAAAAAAGGATTGCTTTGGTGAAACTTTGTCGTTTGTCAGACACAGATCCAACTGCTTTAGATAGTTGCACAAAGCTACCCTTGGTTAACCACGCAAGCTAAAGTCTGTGTTTACTTAACTCCCAGAACACAGTTAATCCCATACAAACCAGGTGATGAGCTTTAAACTCAGCTACTTTAGGTTCTAATTATTTAAAACTAATATTTTGTACTTCAAAATATAAAATTATTATAATTTTCTTACCACAAATCTTAGTTTTATGAAAACACTTCTTCTGAGGTTAAAACCTTACAGCAGAAATAATAAATATTAGTATTAATAGAATCTGCTCTACTAACCTTTAAGAGTCTTATTTTGTCACAGCGGAGAGTACACCATTTATTTGAATAAAAATATTTGAAAGCCTACAGAAATCCGAATTCGTACGTCACGCTCAATTAAAATCCAGATGATTTTTCCATAAAATTAAGTAAGTAGTACCAAGTTTACCAAAGTATTGACTAAAATCAAGAACTTGATGCTGGTGCGTTTAGTTTGGTGTAACAGGTTTTGCCTCCATCGGATTGTTGACTCATGTAGGATGCGTACACTTTTTAAACTTTCACATTCACTTATTTACTGTTTATCAAAAATATCCGTTAAACTTAAATTTTAAGATAAATTTAAACCACTTAATGTATTGAAAAACATTAAAACACTTGTATAATATAATAAATGAAAAGACCTGTAGAAGTTTGCACATATTGTACAATAAATAGTTGGTTTCCATGTACCTTATGGAAAAACAGGGGATTGGGAGTATATTATGTATATAATTGTTGGGGTTAACAATATACAACTGTGCCATCTGAAACATAAGTTATCGAAATGTAAGTTAATATGATCGTGCAAAACCAGAAACAAGATTGAATTTTATTTTCACTTAAAATCTGATCCTCTGAACCAAAACTTATTTTTTCCACCTATTCAGAAGAAAGGTAGATTTTTACATGATTCTGTCATCTTTAAATTTCTTCTTAATTTTTTCTAAAGAAAGTGTTTGGATTCAGTAATAATTTAAATTCAAAAAAGCATTATAATGCTTCCACTAAGATGCCTCGTTTGTATTAAATATGGAACATTTTCGTGGTGTATAAATTAATGACATGGCTTGAATGTTGCAGTAATACTTTTGAAAATCTGTTTTAGACATTTGGAACTATATGCCTTTTAGGTTCTTATCTAATCCTAAATCAACATTGAAGTTTACATAATGCATATATATTCCAAACATACCTATGTGAGATTTAATAATAAATTAACGGAAATGTGCCATAACACCTGTAAAATTTGGTTATTAATTAATTATGGCAAGATTGCTCAAAGCTGACGAAGATTTTATAATAAATTAGTGGAAAAAGCGCTCTAAGCTCAGTAAGATTTGATTTTAAATTAATGGAAAAAGTGCTGTAAGGCTCCTTAATTGAATTTTAAGAGGATATCTAATGGAGGCTCAATATTGTAAGCGGGGCTTAATTTGACAAAGTGGAGGCGGCGAGGCGAGACCTCGCTTCTGGCACACTGACAACTCAGGACATGATCCAGCGTTATTGCTTCAACTTTTCGAAATAGCGTCTGAAAACGTAATAGATATTACACATCTTCATGTTAACTGTTTATGATTGCTCAAGAAAAATGTTCTAAAATATATATGTGTCATCGTATAAATTTATTAACGATGTTTCTTGCTTTAATTTATTTTGTATTCTAATTTCTGTATATGTATAACGCTTTTATTCAAAAATATATTTGCAAGTTTACAATTATTTGAAGTCTTGTTGATTTTGAAATAGGCTCTTGCTGCTATTGGCCACTGTTATTAAACTTTACCAATGGAATTCTATTAATAGGCGATAAAAAAACTTGGGAAATAGTATTCTTATCTTTAAGAATGAAAAAGAATGTCTGTACTGTTCTGTGAAAAAATGCGTTGTTGAGGCAAACTGGTGTTGAAATCCCGTGTTTCATTTTACACTACAAGAACACCAACCATTTATAATAAGTTACGTGCAAACATTCAAGGATAATTTCATTAGGTTATATTTTAAGTGTTTAAATGCGTTTTGCCTGCATTACATAGTTTAAAATCATCTTAATATTTACGATTAACAGATATCTTCGATGAACATTAATGCATGTGAATATTTACAAGCTCTACGCACCAACAACCGGATGGAGGTAGAACTATAACAGGGCAGCCTAACCGCACCAGCATAACCAAGTTCATTATTGAAGTTAGTGCAGCCACCCCACAACTACAGTTGGAGGAATTTAGCTGTGCTCGTGCAGCCCTAATACTACCCTTTCAAAAAACGAACCGCTATCTGTGTGGCGGGTTGCGTTTACGTGCTAGCCGCTGAGATGAAGGCGCAAGAATCTCTTAACGACTTTAAACTCACGATTTCGATTTACCGATTATTATTCACACATACGTTATTTTCAAAAACACGTTAAACAACAATATAACAACTGAAAAACAAGGATAAGTCCTATTATTGTTATTATTTGGTATTCTCTTATTATTTTAATTTACAATCACTTCAATAATATTTAATTAATTTAGGCTAAAATGCTAGAATAAAATTTCTAATAACAAATGTTACTTACAAATGATTGTTTTTTTCATTGGAGTTCTTCAATTCCACTCAAGTTGTCCTCCTCTTCTGGGTCACTGTCATTGCTGTCTGTATCCGAACCAACTGATATAATAAGGGATTCTATAATATTGTCAATCTGGGGTTCTGCGACTGCATAGTCCCTTTCGATTATCTCTATGTGCTTGCACTTTACTGACCAACTCTTCTGCGCCCATACTTTGATATCTTGTCTTCGCATAGAGCTTTAGCTTGATACATAGTGAAAGATGTATTTCTCATAACCACATGATGTTGACTTCGGCCCAAATTAACTCAATGGGATTGAGGTCTGGGTGGTAGAGCGGAAGTCGTAAGATGTCATAACCCTGTAGTTGAACAGTTTCGTCCAAGGCGTACCGGACATGCCTTTGGTTTATTATAGCTGCACAAGTTTGTAGAGTTCAGGATAAAAGGATATCGTCGCAGAATGGTATTCCGTTTTTTGAAAGCCACACCTTCATATCTTGCTTCCTACTTTTTGAAGTAGGAGCTTTATCAATTTGTATGGTATGGGGTAGGGCGCGTTATCGACTACCAGTACTGAATTTGGTTTCTAAATTCGGTAACACTTTTTCCTTTATCCACTTCATAAAAATGTCCCCATTCACATTGTCATGGTATTCTCCACTATGGTTGCTTGCTTTCCAACATGTAAAAGCATTGGCCCAAGAACCCTTTCTCTCCATCCGCATGGATAATTATTAGTCTCTCGCCCTTGGAAATCCTTCATTTGAGCCATTTGACCAAGTTTGGTTAGATACGTGACACGATAGTATATAAGATTCGTCTAAATAAATTATGGGGCGTCCTTGCTCCCTGTAATTTTTCAACGCTCTCAAGTATGTTGTTATCCTCTTCTCTCGGATTTCTGGCTTTCCAATTTAATAATTTCCTATTGTTTGCCGTCCTTTTCCAAGTAAATTCCAGGTCCTTTAATACCAACCTAAAACTTTTCTCACAAACCTGGAAATATATTTTGTCCCTTAGCCGCCTCCCTCAAAAGTTTTGCAGTCGGTATTCGATGTTCTTCAACATGGAAATTGTCAACTATTCTACGTCATTGACGGTTTTTGTTTGGTGTAGTAAAACTTGCCTCACACATGTTACTAACCTTCAACTTGTTAAGTTAACTGTTTATTTTAGTCACAACTCGCTCTGACACTCCAGTTGCTGCAGCAGTTCTTTGGCGAGCCTTTGACAACGAAATTTTAACAGTTTGATGGTCTGCCTCTTC